>NW_028317958.1:4190000-4505000 GCF_062004578.1 Staurois parvus | reverse complement strand
GAGCAGCGCCGCATGTTAAGCCCAAGTGTAGCTCGGGGGGGTTACCGCTTGTGGTGCTGAAACTTTACCCCGAGCTACACTCGGGAATACCTCCAGGGAGGCTACGAGGGATGTTCCTGAGGCGCAACACAGCAGAAAATCATATACAAATACCTTTTAGAAGACTACATTACAATATACACCTATGTACGAATATTGTAAATATAAGCAACATAGTGTAAATTTCAACTGGATGTCACTCCAAAACATTACGCGATGGATTCTAAGCAGAAATCTGAGTTCTGTGACAGAATTTTTTTTTTATTTTGTTTACCAGTGTTACCAATAAACCCTCCTCATCTAACCCCATATTCTTCTTCCACGCTAATTAATAGTTCACATTTTTATATACACATTATAAAAGGTCAGAACAGCCACGATTAGCGGTGTTACAGTACAAGAGGACAATTGTAGAATATCAAACCTGCATGGCAGAATGTTGAAATCTTTTGCATAACCTTGATGCTCGGCCCCTGGCATGTCCTGTCAAACTTCACCTCCTCCCAGGCCTAAATTTTGTTAGATCCCAGCATAATGAGCCCATTTTTTGTCACTCCGAGGCTGATCAATATGCAGCTGACACATACCATCATGGCTTTTTCTAAAGAGCTGGTGACACTCCATGAAATATTTATTGAAACAATATAAATGCCGTGTTTGCTAATTATGACAGCCGGGGATCATTTTCCCGTAGACGCTAACCGATTTCCGAGCCATCTCTTTCGGTTTACCTAATGGTAATTATTTTCCCATTATCTGTCTTTATTCAGCAAACCAGAACAGGTATGCTGTGTTCACACAAATGTGGGGAAGCTTTTTTTATTGGCTTCCTAGGACCTCTTCAAGGTCTTGCTGACAAATCTTTTATCATTTATTTATTGATTTATTAAAAAATTTTATTACTCCATTAGTTTAGTACATGGAATATATAATTTTTTTCTTATATTTTTTCTTTATTTAATATGTTCAGGAAAAGAGACACAGTTTTTTGTTCTTTTTAAGTCGGTGTAAAATACTGCATTTGAATATTTTATATTTATAATTTCCAGACTGGAGATGGCAGGTGCACAAAACTCCCCGTATAGCAAGATATCAGGTCACAAATAGAGCTTCTCATTAGGTCATTCAGCTCATCGGAGACTCTGCAAAAAAAATGGCACTTTCGGGCATCGGGCAGTATGCAACCTCCTCCCATGATACAGTGCTCGATCTAGCAGACAGCCATTGGACCAGACCACTGTAATGGTGGGAGGAGAGCATCTTCAACCTTGTGTAAGCTCTGGCACTGTCCAACATGGAGCTTACACTGGGTTAGGCCCGCAAAGCTACAAAGTGGCAGGAATGTAGGCTTTCTTATTAGACACCCTCATTAACCACTTCAATACCGGGCACTTAGATCCCCTTCCTGCCCAGGCCAATTTTCAGCCTTCAGCACTGTCGCACTTTCAATGACAATTGCACGATCATGCAACACTGTACCCATATGAAATTTTTATAATTATTTTTCACACAAATAGAGCTTTCTCTTGGTGGTATTTAATCACCACTGAGTTTTTTATTTTTTGCTAAATAAAACAAAAAACACCTGAAACTTTTGAAAAAAAACACACTTTTCTTCATTTCTGTTATAAAATTTTGCAAATAAATAAAATTTCTTCATAAATTTAGGTCAAAATGTATTCTGCTTGAATTATTTTTTTTTCAAATGGTTATTTTTTTACATTTTTTATTACATTTTTTCTTTTTTTTACTATTTTATTTTTCAGCACACTGTGACCAAAGCAATATAATGTTACCATAGTAACATCGAACTACTCTGGGCAAGTGATCAGGATTTTTTTTAACACATTATGAATGCTAATACCAATGTATTTCACTGATATTTGTAATCATTGTTACTGAATGAAACTGATTAATTGCAGGAAAACATATGCAGGAAGACAAGATGGGGCTATATTATACGAAATGGGAAAAATGGGAAAAATCTGGATTGAAAGTGAAATATAGGAAGTTATAACTTAGAATGATAGATAAGGTTCTCTTGCTTTAATAGAAAAGAGTGGGGGAGAAGGCAGAGGGGTAGGAGGGGGGTTGGGTTGGGTTGGGTTGGGGGGAGGCGGGAGGGCAGGGGGTGGGAAGAGTTTTAGAGAGGAAAATGTAGAATGGTTTTAGATTTTTAAATGTGTTTATGATGGAATTTTGTAATATTTTGAAAAATCAATAAATATTTAAATTTTAAAAAAAAACAAAAAAAACAAAGAAATTGATTCATTCAGTCTTTTTATAGTGATACTAAACACACGCTGCTTAATTTACATTATTTATATTATTACATTATCCCTTATTTACAGTATTTATTTATTTATTTCAGGTACTTATATAGCGCCGTCAATTTACGCAGCGCTTTACACATATATATATTGTACATTCACATCATTATTTACATTATCCCTTCTCTTTCCATATGTGGATGACGACACTTGAATTATTTTAATTAAGAAAAGCGTCTGAGTACCTTTTTCCTAATTGTTATACAGCTGTCATATGACCCAGCTCTTTCCCAGCCTGTCTGCAGGTAAACAGTGGCAGGAGGAACTTCTGGTCCTCTGCTGATGGTCGTATGTTAAAAAAAAACACCTTTGGGATACGCAGTTTTAAATTGTCATCCAAATATATATTTGAAATCAAATCTTTAATATTTTTGGCAATAATATGGTGTGGGTATATTTCTGCCAGTCACAGGCTATGTCATGCCCCTCCAACCATGTCTTAGAAGAACAGGGAGGTGAAGCTTTTATCAAGTAAGATGTAATATCCCACCCCCATTGTGTTTTTCTGGTTAGTGAGCATGGAGGAGGCGGAGGGAGGGAGTGGGCTGTCATTTATAACTGTGTATACATCCATGTGTTACCCTATAGTCACATGGGCTGCTCAGATATGATAGGCAGGAAATGCTCAGAATAGAAAAACACTGACAACTGAGCATGTGCACTAACTGCCAACACTGCTCTGCAAAATCCCTGACTGCAGTGGGGACATGGACAGGAGGGAGAGATAGAGAACAGCAATATCAACCAGGTTTATTGCAGAATACAGAAAACAAATCCCATAGTGACTGAGTGAGCATGAACAGCTTGTAATACACCATTTACTGATAGTTTTTAATGATGTGGATTTGACTTGTATGAATAGCTAGTGTTGTGCAAATGTTTCTGAACAGCACAATATCAGGCTACACACAGCAGAATTACTCAAAGGAGGGACACCCCTACCTCTCTGGTAACCATCTGAATTTTGAACCAATAGAAATGTGTCAAAACTTGGCAAGCTGTGCTGGGCTTTCGTATTAGACACCCTTTCATATTAAAAACCCATATTCCTCATGTGCAGATGGCTGCCCCACCCTCTAAACCCCTATGGCTGCTGTAATATTTATTTGTATAATATATAGACATGTGCAAAATGTGTTTTGTTTTTATTTCGTTATTTGACTAATTTATTTTGTTCAATAAGTTAAATTCGTTTACTTGTTTTTTTGGAGTTTGTTTCGTTTATTCAAATTCAACCGAATTCGAAATTTCAAACAGATTCAAAAATAATTTTAACGGATTCAAAAATGAATTCTAATGGATTAAAAAACAATGCTAATGGATTCGAAAATAATTCTAATGGATTAAAAAATAATTCTAACGGATTTGATAATAATTCTAACGTTACAATTCATATGTGTTTTTGATTTTATATGGCATATATGAAGAGTTGCGTGACCATATTGGAAATTTTTGTTTCAGCTAAATTTTCACAGTGCCTTTGTTGATCACTACTCACATCACCATAGCACAGCTCACAATTTTTTTGTGAAGTATTTTAGTATTTTCTAATCTATTCTGTTCTTTTCTATTATTTTATATTCTATTCTAATGTAGTCTGTTCAAATTCAAATTCATTCTATTCAAAATTAAAATTTTGGAAGGCCGTTATATTCTTTCTATTTTATTCTATTCTATTGTTTTCTATACTATTCTATTCTTTGATTCTCTATTCTAATTTATTCTATGCTACTCCGTTATTTTCTGTTCTATTTTGCTCTGGTTTACTCTATTATTTTTTATTCTATTCTAATGGATTTTATTCTTTTCTTTTCCTTTATTTTCTATTCTATTTTGTTCTGTTTTTATGCTATTATTTTCTACTGTATTCTGTTCTATTCTTTTACTTTCTATGATGTTCTTTTTTTTACTATTCTTATCTATTTTATTATTTTCTATTCTAATATTTTCTTTTCTATTTATTTATTTTCTGTTCTACTTTATTCTATTCTTGTTTTCAAATTCGAATTGGTTTTCAAATTAATTTTCAAATTTGCATTTGTTTTCTAATGTATTTTTGAATTTGAAACAATTCAAAATTTGGCTGAATTTTGTTTCTTTATTTCAGATTCCTTTAAATGCATTACTATTGTAATTGGGAATTCGGATACATCCGAATCTCTGAATAATGGAAAATTCATCTGATTTGGATTCAGAATGAAACACACTGCACATGTCTAATAATATATATTTTAAACAAATAATGACAACAAATGATATGCAAATCAATGTAACTTGTTAAAACCTGTAAGCTTTCAAAAAATAAAAATAATGCATTAAAGAAAAATAATTAAAAATGATTTAAAATATAATTGGCCAAAAACCATTACAGCTTCCCTTTGAATATGGCTCATTTTACTATTATCATTTCTAAATGGAATGTCTGTCCACCTGCTCTTCAGTTTCATCTAGGTGAAGATTCAAGTAAACTTTTCCTAAGAGAAGTATGGGCCCTGCCATTGCTGACCTCTTTTTAAAAATACTAGTTTTCAGGTTATTATGGTGACCCTGTGGGTTTCAGTAATCACTGAGCACGTATTATGTCAGGATCAGAGCTAAAGAAACTTTATTATGAGGGAATTATATGACCTATATTGCTGACTTCCTATTAAAAGTTGTCTGGCCCCGTATGACTTTAGTACTTTTGAGTCAAGTATGCTGCAAGTAAGGCGTTAGAAGAGGGTCAGAACTATTTTTCTTTATATAGTTACATAGTTAGTCTGGCTGAAAGTCACTGCTGTCAAATGGATGTGTCTTTCTTCTGCTGCATTATGTTTCCTTGGCCAACCACTGCATCTACAGTCCTCAACGTTGTCCAATCAATGGAGTCCCCAATGCTGAGAAATACAGGCAGATACTTATCCATCATTTCATACCAGCAGGGAGGCATGTGATTGTCCCCAGATTTGTTCGGCAGCAGAACAATGACCCCAAACATAGGAGTCCTGGAAGTGATGTTTTGACCCCCCCCCTTCCCCCCAGAGCCCTGATCTGAACATTATTGAGTCTATCTGAGATTACATGAAGTGACTTTTTCACAGTTGTGTAAATACAATATGTATATACACACAAAAACAGAATGGTGGACCCTAAAAGGGTGCAGTAATATGTTTGTGTGTATAAATATACACTGCTCAAAAAAAATGAAAGGAACACTGTTTGATCAGAGTATAGCATCAAGTCAATGAAACTCATGGGATATCGATCTGGTCAGTTAAGTAGCAGAGGGGGTTGTTAATCAGTTTCAGCTGCTTTAGTGTTAATGAAATTAACAACAAGTGCACTAGATGGGCAATAATGAGACGGCCCCCAAAACAGGATTGTCTTTAGAGGTGGAGGCCACTGACATTTTTTTTCCCTACTCATCTTTTCTGACTGTTTTTTACTAATTTTGCATTTGGCTAGGGTCAGTGTCACTACTGGTAGCATGAGGCGATACCTGGACCCTAAAGAGGTTGCACAGGCAGTCCAATTCCTCCAGGATGGCACATCAATACGTACCATTGCCAGAAGGTTTGCTGTGTCTCCCAGCTCAGTTTCAAGAGCACAGAGGAGATTTCAGTAGACAGGTAGTTACTCTAGGAGAGCTGGACAGGGCTGTAGAAGGTCCTTAACCCATCAGCAGGACTGGTATCTGCTCCTTTGTGCAAGGAGGAACAAGATGAGCACTGCCAGAGCCCTACAAAATGACCTCCAGCAGGCCACTGGTGTGAATGTTTCTGACCACACATTCAGAAACAGACTTCAGGAGGGTGGCCCAATGTGCTCACTGCCTGGCACCATAGAGCTCGATTGGCATTTGCCATTGAACACCAGAATTGGCAGTTCCACCACTGGCGCCCTGTGCTTTTCACAGATGAGAGCAGATTCACCCTGAGCATATGTGACAGAAATTAAAGGGTCTGGGAAGCCATGGAGAACGTTATGCTGCCTGTAACATCGTTCAACATGACTGTTTTGGTGCTGTGTAAGTAATGGTCTGCGGAGGCATATCCATGGAGGGAAGCACAGACCTCTACAGGCTAGACAATGGCACCCTGACTGCCATTAGGTATCAAGATGAACTCCTTGGACCCATTGTCAGACCCTACACTGGTGCAGTGGGTCCTGGGTTCCTTCTGGTGCATGACAATGCCCGGCCTCATGTGGGGAGAGTATGCAGGCAGTTCCTGGAGGATGAAGGAATTGATACCATTTAATGGTCCCCACGCTCGCCTGACCTAAATCCAATAGATCACCTCTGGGATATCATGTTTCGGTCCATCCGACATTGGCAGGTTGCACCTCAGACTGTCCAGGAGCTCAGTGATGCCCTGGTCCAGATCTGGGAGGAAATACACCATCCGTCATCTCATTATTAGCATGCCCCCACATTGTCAGACATGCATGCAAGCATGTGGATGCCATACAAACTACCATTTTGAATTGCTGCAATGAAATTTCAGCAAAATGGACTAGCCTGCTGCATCATTTTTTTGCTCTGATTTTCAGGGGGGTCTTTGAATTCAGTCCTCTGTAGGTTGATAACTTTAAGTTCCATCAAATGATGGGCCATCCTTACGTTCCCAACACATTACCCACTCCATATCAGTTTAGATATCCAGCATGATATTTTTCCCAATTGAGATCTGATGTGTTTTCAGTGTTCCTTAATTTTTTTTGGAGTAGTATATATATATATATATATATCTTAGAGAAGTTTCTAGAAGCCAGTAGGCATAGGTGAGGAGGGGCTGATCTGCATATTTATAAGAGTCTGACCAATAATAAGCAGAGGGGCCTGGCAGTGTGGCAGACCAGCAGGAGGGTCAGGTGGAAAATGGAGTGCTGAAAGGTGTTACTGTGTAGCCTGGGTGGGGGGTCCTGCCTCCAGGCTGGAAGCTGAATGAGGAGAGCTGAAGGAGGGACCTGCATTGCCCTGTTGTCCAGGGAAGGACAGCCTGCAAAGCTTGGAGAGGAACCAGCCCAACTACAAAGGCCTGAAAGCAGTTCTATTCACAGCTGCAGGGCAAGGACAGTGTGAGTACCTCTACACCCCCAGGGCCTAGAAGTACGAGGTCTGCTGGATGCAAGTTCTTGGCAAGTCTTCAGGGGACAGTTTATAGCTTACCCAATTCCTTGTCCTGGGATTTAATATCGTAGCCTTATGGGCTGGTATTGTGCTTACTAACACCCCAGTCACATCAAAGCCGATTTTGAAACTGTGCGACTTACAGTGAAGTCGCATTATTTCAAAGTCGGGTGACATGCCGATTTGAGGTACAATTTGCGAGACATCGATACAGATGTCTATGCAAATCACATCAAAAGTAGTGCATGCACTACTTTAGCAATCAGTTCTGACCAAGTTGGAACCGCACTGATATGACCGCTCTAATAGCGGACAATATGGTGCGACTTGGCATACAATTTGCAAGTCGCATGACATGCAAATCACATGCCAAGTTGCACCCAATGTGACTGGGGGGTTAGGGAACATAGAGTTCCTACAAGTTGGGACTTTGCTGAAAAATCTATTCAAGGGGACTCAGAGCTGCAAGCTGCTTGCTTTGCTAAACACTGTCAGGGTTCCGGCTGGAACACAGTCATTCATATGCCATTTTTATAGTATTTTTGAGAAGGAAATTGTCCTCAATTGTTAATCTGCAATCAAGTTAGGCATCCCGGAACCCCTTTACCTTAGCAAAGTTAAATAAAGAAAAAAACAAGACCATGGACTGTTTCTTGTGTCTAGATATAAGTGGAAAATGTGTGTTGCCTGGCTGTGCAGGAAATAGAAAGGGGACCCAAAGTCAGCAGCTCTCAAGGGGGTAGCGCTGTGTGTGTGTGTGTATATATATATATATATATATATATATATATATATATATATATACTGCATTTTTTACTGAAATTCAATGTTCTGTAAATCTGCATTTTTTTATATGACATTTTAAGGTTGCAGTATGTAAAGTTAAGAAAAAACAAATTCCACAGCATTTAGCATTAAAGCTACTATAGAAACAGTGTAGAAAAAATACTGAAGAAGTGTCTTTGCTCCAGTATTCACCTAATGCTTTGGGGATTTAATTATGTGTTTGAAAGTGGTGCCATGCTGAGGCAAATGTACTTTTAACATTTTACTGCAGCTAACAGACCATGGTAATAGATCACAAAAATACACCAAATGTTTCTAAAAAACAGCCACATGCACAATAGTGATTGTGAGTGGAAGACATCAGACCCATCCATGCTTTCTGGAGTTGGCAGTTAAGTACGTTCTTTGTTCAAGTGGAAATGCATTCAGGGAGATTGAAATTTGTACCAGATAGAATTTTATAGTTCTCTTATGGGGTGTATTACTGCTACACTGAAGTGTGATCATTGCATGTTACGTTTTTTTATCTCACCTAATTAGATAATACCATAAAACAATTCTATTAATTAGATATAACCATTACCCCTGGTTCACATATATGCGGCCATGCGGGCCGCATTTTGCGCGGGCACAAGAGCCAATTCATTTGAATGGGCTCCCGTACCCTATGACACGCAGGGAAGTCCCTGCACTTCTTCTGAAAGCGCAGCCCACACGGGAATCTTAGTTCCCAGTACGGTTGAGTTTTCCAGTGCGGGCGGCGTGCCATTAGAATTAATGGCACCTGCCCGGGGGTCCGCATTCCTCTGTGCGGGTGGTGCAACTGCACGTATTTTCCTGCAGATCCGTAGCCACACCAACCGCACATATGTGAACCTAGCCTAAGAGGTGGTTCATTATCAACTTTATAATGCCACAGACAATACTTGTGCACAGAGGCATTTTTTTTGTATAGCTATGTTATAATAAAAATATTCTTTTGGAATCCTAAATTACAAGACTACTACTAATGATAGCAGCTGCAATCAGGGTCAACACCCATCTGACACTCATAAGAAAATATAATCCAGCGCTATCACTCACTCTTATGCTCTTATGAATTCTGAACTGATTTTCTATCGAAAATCGTAACTAAGAATCTTCTTTCGAATTTCACACCATTAGTGGGCCGCAGCATTGGCCAATTTTCGTGCTGCCATTGAATTTGAGTGATTGGACATGTTGGAAATTTTTTTAAAAATTAACAAATTTCTAATCAATGATGGGAGAATTGTTCAAGAAATATAATCAAAAAGAGAATAAAATGAGCATGGCCTGTGACCCTTAAAGAAAAGAAGATTCCTAGCCACAAAAAAATGTTTCTGTGGCAACATGAGGTGAAATTGAAAGCTTGGTTGATTGAATTTCGAAATCAATGGTGGCACCATCGGTTTACAAAATGCACAAAATTTCCGATTTTCTAAAGAAAGATCATTCAGAATTTGACCCATACATTGATTGAATTCCAAACAATTTGACGACCGAAAAGCGAAAATTTTGTGTGTTTTGTAATCCAAAGTTGCCATCATTGATTTTGAAATTCAACCAACCAAGCCTTCAATTTCACTTCATGTTGTTATGGAAAAGAAACTACGTGGCCGGGAATATTCTTTTATTTCCAGGTCACAGTTCATGCAATTTCTTTTTCGATTATATTTCTTGCACGCAGGGGCGGACTGACCATTGGGGAACTCGGGCACTGCCCGAGGGCCCGGGGTCAGTAGGGGGCCCCATGAGATGTCCCTGGTACCTTTCATAGGCTTTTTTGGGTGTGGTTTGAGTGTGCCCAGAACACAGGGGCCCCATGATCCCCTATTGCCTGGGGGCCCCATGACTTGTCAGTCCGCCCCTGCTTGCATGATTCTCCCATCACTGATTAGAAATGGGTTAATTTTTCAAGAAATTTCCAACAAGCCCAATCATTTAAATTCCATGGCCACAGGAAAATCGGTCAATGCTGTGGCCCCACTAATGGTCGAAATTCAAACGATAATCCTAAATTACCATTTTCAACAGCAAAATTGTTTGGAATTTGACCCATGTACGGCTTCATTACTTCACGAAAAAAGTTTATATGTAGGTCCCCTATTCCAGACTTTAGCTTCTTGGCGCTGGTGGTACTCAAATATGGGCCTTGACACAGAAAGGCTGCATATTTGTGTAACAGATGTAAACAAACATGTGCTTCCGCCACAGTTACTGGCGCCTATCGGAAAGCTCCCGATCGCTACTTCGGGAGCTTTCCGATCATGTGACTGCTGTGACAGCCAATTACGGCAGTCACATGATCATAAATCCCACCCCACCTCCCAACATCACAAACCATTTAAAGGGACAGGAGGTGCAGAGCCAAGGGGTTAATCAATAAATATCACCATACATATATGTGTGTTGTGTTTACAACATTGTGCATATCACCTGTGGGGTTTTTTTTTTATTGCGCAACACCATGTCCATTTAAATATTATACAAACATAAATTGGACAAAAATGAAGTTCCAGAGGAACTGAAATGATAAAGGATAACTGTCATTTTAAGCAGAACTTCACCTTCTCAGTCAACAATTATTATTTTTAATCCTTATGCTGCTAGCATTAGTAAATAGCTAGGAAAGTATATCATATTTACTTTTTTAATAAACCTTTTTTTTATTTTTACATTTCTTCAGCTACTTCCTGGTTTCTATAAGGGAAATAAACAAACCACTAGGCGCTAAATCCCACAACCAATATTGGGTAATGCAAGGCAAAAAAGGTGGGGGGGGGGGAGGGTTGGTCCCACAGCTGCTCCGATGACCACTAGGAGTGTGATGTGATATTGATAAAACCAAGAAAAACAACACTTGTGGTGAAAGCCAGAGTGATGATACAATGACATACAATGATGATACAATGGCAGCACAGTGGCTACATGGTTAGCACTTCGCCTGGCAGTACTAGGGTTATTGGTTCGAATCCCAGCCACGGCACCTCCTGCCTGGAGTTTGCATGTTCTCCCTGTGCCTGTGTGGGTTTCCTCCGGGTACTCCAGTTTCCTCCCACATTCCAAAGACATGCTGGTAGGTGAATTGGATCCTGTCTAAATTGTCCCTAGTATGTATGAATGTAAGTTAGGGACCTTAGATTGTACACCCCTTGAGGGTTAGGGACTGATGTGAATGTATAATATGTATGTAAAGCGCTGTGTAAATTGACAGTGCTATATAAGCACCTGAAATAAAAAAATAATACACAACCAACAGTCAATATTTCCAATTCCAATGCTTTAATAGATCGATAAAGCCATAATAAGCAGTCTACAGCGGTCATTAGTTTGTATGACGGAGTACAGTGGGTTATCAGAGCAGAGGACAGTGTGCAGAGGGTCAGCAGAACAGAGGACAAGGGTCAGCAGGGTGGAGAAAAGTGGTTGTCAGGTCAGCAGTGCAGAGGACTGGAGTCAGTAGGGCATAAGACATTGGTCAGCAGAGAAGAGGACAGGGTCACTGCGGGCAGAGCACTCTCCTCCTCCCTTCCCCACACTGCACACAGCCTGGGTACTCAGATCTCCTCCACCCCACACAGCACATAGCCGAGACCAGATTCTCTTACAGACATCCATCTGCACAGTATGTAGCTAGCCTTGAACATATCCCCCCTCCTTGCATATTTGCCCCATAATCCCTCCTCCTTGCATATATCTCCCCTAATCCCTCCTCCGTGCAAAAATCCCCCCAACCCCACTCCTTGCATATTTGCCCCATAATCCCTCCTCCTTGCACATATCCCCCCCCAATTCCTCCTCCTTGCACATATCCCCCTTAATACTTCCTCCTTGCACATGTCCCCCCCAATCCCTCCACTTTGCACATATCTCCCCTAATCCCTCCTCTTTACACAAATCCCCACAACCCCCCTCCTTGCACATATTCCCCCTAATCCCTCTTCCTTGCACATATCCTCCCTAATTCCCTCTCTCTGCACATATCCTCCCTAATCCCTCCTCCTTGCACATACCCCCCCTAATCCCTCCTCCTGGCAGGCATCCCCCTAATCCTTCCTCCTTGCACATGTCTCTCCTAATCCCTCCACCTTGCATATACCCCCCCCTAATCCCTCCACCTTGCACATATCACCCCCCAATCCCTCCTCCTTGCACATACCCCCCCCCAATACCTCCTTGCATATATCACCCTCTCCCAATCCCTCCTGTTTGCACATATCCCCCCTAGTCCCTCCTCCTTGCACATATCACCCTCCCCAATCCCTCCTGCTTGCACAAATTCTCCTCCAATCCCCCCCCCCCCCAGCAAGTATTCCTCCCCAGTGAAAATAGTCGCTAATCCCTCCACCTCTAATCTCAAACACAAATTATTTTCACCCCCCCTCCCACACACACCCAGGATTGTACACAGTTTACCTGCACACTGCCTCCTCCAAGTTCAGGCAGAAGGAAATGTGTGCAGGATGCAGGTAATTAAACTGTGTGCAATCCAAGCTAGCGATCCTATGTGTGCGGAAGAGCGCTGCACTGGCAGGAGGGAGAGGGCACAGAACAGTCTCTCTCCTCAACATAGATCACTGCACCAGGCTGTGCACTCACGTCTGGGCCAGCCCTGAGTGTGGGAATGGGGGAAGGTACGCGGCCGTCAGCTGGGGGGGAAACAACATAAATCTGGGGGGTCTAGCCCACCACATTACCCCCCTAGATCCAGCCATGCCTGGATGGCCAAAAGGCCAGGTGCTCTCTACAATACATAGTATTTTGCGCTTGACTTTTGCTCACCTCTTCCCATCTTATTGGTTAGCAAGAATATGGAACCTCACCAAAACACCATAAGCTCAAGGCAGAGCCATTTATTGTTTGCAGTGTAAGCAAAGTTTTAGAGCACTAAGCCCTTCATCAGGCTTAATGGAGGCGTTTACTGCTCTGAAAGGTTGCTTACACTGTAAACAATATTCTATAACAGTGGCCCCCAACTTTAAGAAGACGAAGGCTTCTGTAAATTCCTCCAAAACCTTCCATGACCCAACATGGCAGCAATTATTAGATTATTAGGTATATGGTAATTTATCTGTTGCTGACCCCCATTTTAAACCTTCCCCTCTGTATCCGTGACAAACAAAAAATAGTTTGAGCTACAGATATAGCACTTTAAATCTATAATTTATTTTCATATGAAACTATAGGGATGATTAATTTGCAAGTCTCATTTTTAATGAAAATAGAAGTCCCTTGAGCAGATATTATCACACACTGTCAATATCTGGACTCTTCACATGAATGCACACAAATCAGAATGATACACACTTGTGATAAGTAAACCAGCAATGAATGAAAGAAGAGCAATCACTGGAGCAGCACTGAACCTGGCAGACAGCAGATAATTTTTTTCAGGATGAAGGCAGTGTGTGGCTCCAGCAATAGATAATAGGAGCTCAACTCTATCTCCATAAACTCTGAGATCTGCATTGTCCTGCACCCCAACTAGAACTTGGCCCTTAAAACTGGGGCAAAGTTGCAAGGTTCCCCCTAACCAGCTATGGCTGTTGCTCTTTACTAGTAGGGAAGCTGAAGTCATCACTTTGCTGGGATTGTCAGATTGTCAGGGCAGCTATAGTTTTCCAAAAGGACATCCACAGCTCAACCCCCAACTCCACTAGCCGGTAGGATGAAGGAAAGCTGAAGGAAGCTAGGTACCAGAACGGGGAAGGCTGCAGGCCTGCATCAGACCATGGACTAGTAGTTTAGAACCACTGTTCTAGATTTCCAGCAAATGGCACCTTTCTCTGTTCTCATTCAGCACTCAAACCACTTGGCTGGGAACCATTTGAGGTGCACTGTTCCCTTCTACACAATGTAGTGGTCAGAAAGGCTGTCCGTCACATTGATGATGGTGAGCCAGGGACCAGAAAACTGACCGGTATTTATATTTATAGAACCTTCCTATATTTGGTGGGGGTCTCACATTGGGGAGGGGGGTATCACATTGGGGGTTCATATGGTGCTTAACAGGGGATCTGAGGCATCATCAGACAACTGGTGCCAATTAACTGGTGTGAGTGGTTATCATTTGTTTTGCCAATTAACTGGTGTGAGTGGTTATCATTTGTTTTGCCAATTAACTGGTGTGAGTGGTTATCATTTGTTTTCCTCTCAAAAGTTTGCGTTAAGTCTTAAAGTAATGTCAAAAACTGTAACCCGTGTTTCTCTGCTTTTTAAATCCGTACACTTGTTAGTTTTGTGGTTGTCAGACAAATTTCCCAGATGACACAACGCTGAATGTATCTGGATTGTCCTTGTGTCTGCCAAGCGCTTTATTTATTGCACCCATTATAACAAAGTAAATGGACAATTTTTTTGGAAGTATCTGTTTGTTAAGACGCGACTCTCTCTGACCTTGTTATTGATTCAGTGGCCCCACTAAACATAAAGCTTCACACTCCACTTAATTTTACTTGACTTTCACAAGCTAGAACAAGGAACCTGGTATCTGATTTGGAATCCGGAGGGAAAGCAGGTGAGCAAACAAGATTCACTTTGTCCTGCACCTTATATAGACTTTTAATTAAATTTAATTTGATTTTAATTGTTAACAATCTCTAGAAAATCAAGATAACAATGTGACAGATTTATTGAATTGCCTAGCTGATATGCTTAATTAAAGAGAACCTGTAACAAAGTTAAATACTTGTGTGAGAGGCTTTAGCAGGTATTTGACATCACCAAGTGGCTAAAAGGAATTCCGATCAACTTATTGTGTCAGTGTGTGAGCAAAATGTTTCTGCTGAACTTCGTTATCCTTGATTTCTTTTTAGAAGCTGGTTAATTATTGACTACCTCATCCCTTGCTGTGCTCTGTGGTTACTTTAGTCAACCCTTACGTCACTACATAACACAATTGTGACGTAGAGGCTGGAAGATTGAACCAATGAGCATTCGGGACCAGCAATCTTTAGATGGCAGTTTCTATTTATTACAGCAGCAGTGAGTATTTATAATATTTTTCAAGGTGACCCTTGATTTGGTACTTTTATTTTAATAACCACTTCCAGTCCGGACACTTTTACCCCCTTCCTGACCAGGGGCAATTTTCAGCTTTCAGCACTATCACACTTTGAATGACAATTGCGTGGTCATACAACACTGTACCCATATGAATTTTTCACCATTTTTTTGAGACAGATAAAACTTTATTTTGGTGGTATTTATTCACTGCTGGGATTTTTATTTTTTTTGCTATGTAAATGAAAATGTCCAAAAATTTTGAAAAAAAAAGTGTTTTTCTTATAAAAGTTTACAAATAAATAATATTTCATCATAAATCTTGGCCAAAATTTATTCTGTTATCTCTTTAGTAAAAAAAAAAAATAAGCCAAATTAGTTTATAACCAAAAATTATAATTTTTAAACATTTTTTTTTACATTTTTATTTTTTTATATTATTTATTTTATTTTATTTTTTTTTTACATACTGTCACCCTAGCAGTACAGTGTCACCATGGTACTACTTTTGGGGAGTGATGAAGATTTTTTTTTTTTTTTTTTACACTGATTGCTTTTAGATCCATATAGGATGTAAAAGCAATCATTTCTCTTTCTCTCTGTCTGCATTCTTGCAGCCATTGAGAACTACTGAGTGAGCTGTGATTGGTCACAGCTTGTCACATGGTACAAGGCTGTTGTGTGAATAGTACCATGTGACCTCTGTGATCATTCACAGATTTCACACGTAGTAAGCAATGATATCAGAAGTGACATCTTGCTTACTACTTTGCATGTGATCACTGATTGGCCATGGTACAGAGGTCCCGTCCGACGACCGCTGTTTCACTGTGTCCGGAGGACACAGCGGGCACCGGATCGCGGTGCTGCGCGCTCTCGGGGAGCGCGCACAAGCAGGGTGTGGGGGGGCCGTTTATAAATGGCCACCCGACCCTGCAGTGCCACCGTCCGGCCGTTTATATACAATGGTCGGTCGGGAAGTAGTTAACAGAGTCACTTTAATACAGGGCATACCCATGACACAGGAACCATACCGATTTATGGGTTTCCTAAAGAGGTTTCACAGCTGCATATGTTTACCTTCAGACTGTCTCTCTAAATGACATTTTATAAAGGCTTGTGGGATGTATATGGAGGGGGATGAATCACTCATTTGAGGCAAGCTGGATACACATACATTTAAATTCGGCCAGTTCATCAGGATTCAGCCAAATTTTGATGTGTGTGTGGTCCTTCCTGTCCAACAGAAGAAAATCATCAGATCAGCTTCTGTTGAACAGCTCTGTTGAACCTTCATCTATCAGAGCTCTGAAGCCAATGGTTGAAGCTGCTGATCAGCATATTCTGACAGCAGAGGAGTCTCCACTGTCAGAATACAATAGCACAGCGGAGAGGATTCTTGCATTCACCTCATTTGTGTGGATGCAGGTATCTGTTAGCTTTTGTTTTCTACTCAGTCAGCTGGTTGAACGAAAAACAAACTAGTAGTGTGTACCCAGCTTAAATCAATTGTGCATGTAAGTTTGGGTTTTTGATCAGAGCAGCTAAGAATAGACATGTAAACATGTTAAAAGTAGCCTGGAGTGTCATCTGTTGGTGTTAGAAACATTCCTCAGACATTTTGGTCCATATTGACATGAGTTACTGTTGTCTTTGTATCGTCTCAAGCCAGTCTGTCCATTCTCCTCTGACATCAACAAAGCATTTTTTATCCACACAAATGCCTCTCACTGGATATTTTCTCTTTTTTCGGACCATTCTCTGTAAATCGTACATATAGTTGTGCATGAAAATCCCAGTAGATCAGCAGTTTTTTTAAATACTCAAACCAGCCCGTCTGGTACCAACAACCATGCCATGTTGAAAACCACTTAAATCCCCTTTCTTCCCTAATCTGATGCTTGGTTTGAACTTCAGCAAGTCGTCTTCACCACGTCTAGATGCCTAAATGCATTGAGATGCTGCCATGCGATTGGCTGATTAGCAATTTGTGTTATCAGGCAATTGAACAGGTGTACCTAATAAAGTGGTCGTGGAGTGTATATTCTGAAGAACAAACTGCAAAATATCAGATATCAAAAATACTATTTCTGGGAGCAGTCCAGCACTGTCATATAGAGATTACAAAAATAAATTGTACTTTATTTAAAACAATGACAAACACACATATTAAAAACAATATTGTTCAATGTGTTAAAGACAACTTAGCCTGGCCCTGCTCCCCTTCTACGGGTGTTTATGAATGTAGCCAGGTGCTGGGCTAGAGCAAAATGGAGATGGAGACAATGCCCTTTTTTCTTCTCTCCTTCTGCTGAGATAGTGATGGCATGCTGCACCATCTTCCTCAGCAGCCAGGAGGGGAGAACTAAACCCAAGCAAGCTCATAGACTTCTATGCAGAGCGCTGAGTGAGAATCCTGGGATTGGTAATTCGAGATGGCAGCCATATAATGGGACAATTATACATTATTATTATATTATTATACATTATTTATATAGCGCCAAAAGGTTTGCTCAGCGCTGTACATTATAGTGGGGGACAGTACATGAGACAATACAGTAACAAGACAAAACACGAGGGGTTCGAGGGCCCTGCTCTTTCGAGCTTACAATCTACAAATTCCAATAGGCACTGTGCAGTAGAAGCAGTAGAGAAATATTTTTTATTAAACTGCCCAGAAAAACTATTCCTCTTGGCCCCAAGTTAGAGAGAGAGCACCTCTGTCTGGATGGCCAGCAGGCCACCATACCAGTGGAGGTCCGAGCCTGAGACTAAGTGTATAGACACCCAGGGCAGAGCAGCACCGCCATCACAGCACCTGCACTGCTGCAGCAACGGACAGGAGTGTTCACTCACCCTCTGCTCCTCATCGGAGGTTTTCGGGGAAAGACCAAGGGGGCCCCCGTTCTACAGCGAGAGGTCACTGCAGCATCCCGGGGACTGGTGAGAGGGCTATTTGCCCACTGCTGATATTGTTAGCAGGGACTGAGCCACTGAGGACAGGACACCAAGTGTACCCAATCCATACCACACCAAGACTGCACTCTATTCCAACCCTAGACTGCACCTATGCCAACCCTATACCACATTATACAGAACCTTTACTGCACTGAACCTGTACTATACCATACTTATACTGTACTGCATGCAGGTTAACTGGGACTATCATTACGTTCAAAGATGCTCTTAAAGGGCCCCAATGATAGCCTGCAGAAGAACATTGCAAAGAACTGCCCCTCCCGTATTAATTATTCTGCAAGCCCCCTTTATTTTCCTGCTCTCTCCACTACCAATCTCCTTTTATTTTTGACATTGCATACCCAGTCATTCTAAGATTAGCATCACAGCCATAAATCTACTCTGACAGTATAGTTCCAGCACTCCATAGAGTAAACTTTACTACTGCTTACTGATGCACTTGAGGTGAACTTGCTCCTGTTGATCTACTGCTTCTTGATACTAATCTATTTGCTACTGTTATGCGGATCTAGACTCCAAATGTCATGCTATGCCTCATTCTTACTGTTAATCACTTTGTTGTGTTATTACCAGGGGTGGACTGACCATTTGGAAACTCGGGCACTGCCCGAGGGCCCGGGGTCAGTAGGGTGCCCCATGAGATGCCCCTGGTACCTTTTTCATAGGCTTTTTTGAGTTTGGGCAAGGACACAGGGGCCCCATGATCCCCTATTACCCGGGGGTCCCATGAGTTGTCAGTCCACCCCTGGTTATTACCATTGTTATTCCATTTTATACTTGCCTAGCCTCCAACCATATTAAGTGACAGTATATTAAGTTTGCTTTACTACCTGGTTTGGTGCCTGTTTTCTTTGATATAACACAACTATTGGGTACTGAGTATTACTTTCAGTGATATCCTGTGATAGTGTATGTTTGTACACTCAACCTGGTGTGTCAGAGGGGCTGAGGTTGGGACTGAGGTTTTCGAGAAGATCGAGGCAAAGAACAGAGGACTGATCCTAATCAGCAGCTCCTACAGGGGTAGTGCTATGAAAGTTTTATTTGAAAAAAAACCCTATTTCTTACATAAAAATAAACATATTACAGCATGTGCATTGAGTGAATAACAATACAACATAAAACATAAACAGCCACTAAAAGGCCCATAAGGGCAGTTTTATACAATAAATTAATAAAAAAGAAGAAAATGTCAGTCCCTGCTTGTTCAGCAAGTAATATTCCTGTTCTATAACTTAAGCTGTATATTTAAAAATACCTTACTACAGAGTTATTCAAAACATTATTATATAGATATATTAGTATAGTAACCTATCTTGAATAATTCCATTGGGGCAACCCAAGGTGCATTTAACCATGCAGGCCACATTTTTGTAAAATTTGTTCAAAATTGCTAGGACATCCTCTTTTTTTGGTGTGCCAATATTTCATGATAAAGAGAAGTATTTTCCTCCTGAATTCAATCATCCATGGTGGGAGAAAGCCATAACCTACCCACTAATTTTCTTGCCAAAAACAGGAGGTGATTCTTGAGCAATTCACCCATATTCCCTGTAATTCCTTAGCACCTATACAAAAAGCCTAGATGTTCAACAGGCTCTTGTATAGGGCTCCCAATGTATCACTTTGATGGGCCCCTTGTCATTTTAGGACCCTTTTCAATTGTGCAGACAGCATGTTCATCCTTGTTTCTAACATGATAGATTGTGCATCCATCCTGGGTATACAAAAGCAGAATCTGATGATTATTCCTTTGCAAGTTTATTTTGTAAGCTCAGATGTCTCCTGCTTTAGACAGCCTGGTCTCTGCAGGTCACAGATGTCATAGCGCTTACATCCAGGACATCCAGATGGCGGATGGGAAAATATTTTAGAATTTTTGGAAAACATACTACCCTGGAGCCTGTGAGAAAATAGACAGAAATTAGAAAATAATGTAATAGAATATTTTATTTGCCACAATTGACATTATTCCTGGGAAAGGGGCCATATTAGACATGAATCGTTGGCTGACTTCCTTTATTTTCCCCATCACTAAATTAATTGACATTTAGAGAAAGTATCCATGCAAAATGTTAAATGCCTTCTCTGAAAAACCAGTCTGACCAATTTAGCAGAATTTAATTTTAAATGTAGTGTGTTTATACCATGAAACTGTAGCTCTATCTGAACCTTTGTGTGAAGGTTATCTAAGTCATGTTGTAGCTGATAGAAGAAAGTAAGGATTGCACCAAACCGCTAGTGAGTCCATAATGATGATATCTTGAAATTACTGACAAGATAACATGGGATAAAAACAGCCAGTGGGGTCGATTTACCAAAACTGGAGAATTCATAATCTGGTGCCGCTTTGCATTGAAACCAATCAGTTTCCATTTTTTTTTTTTTTGTCAAAGCCTAATTGAACAAGATGAAGTTAGGAGCCCATTGGTTGCCATGCATGGTTGCACTAGATTTTGCACTCTCCAATTTTAGGAAATCATCCCCAATGTGTTGGGGGTTAAGAGCAGTCCCCCTTCATTAGGACTTTAAAGACTGGATGTGTATACAGGATTGGACTCTGTGGGCTTGATTTACTAAGAATGGAGAGTGCAAAATCTGGTGCAGCTCTGCATAGAAACCAATCAGCTTCCAGGTTTTATCGTCAAAGCTTAATTAAACAAGCTGAAGTTAGAAGCTGATTGCCTACCATGCACCAGATTTTGCACTCTCCGGTTTTAGTAAATCAGCCCCAATGTGTTTTAGGGGTTAAGAACTGTCCCCTTTCATCAGGACTTTAACAAATGGATGTGTATACAGGATTGGGCTCTGCAGGCTTGATTTACTAAGAATGGAGAGTGCAAAATCTGATGCAGCTCTGCATAGAAACCAATCAGCTTCCAGGTTTTATTGCTAAAAAGTAATTGAACAAGTAGAAGTCAGAAGCTGATTGGCCACCATGCACAGCTGCACCAGATATTGCACTCTCCCGTTTTAGTAAATCTCCCCCCATAGAGTTGTCCAGGGCTTTTTATTACTGTGGATGGATGAAGTGGAACATCCTCCTTTGGGAACCAGTACCTAGAGCGCAGAGAGAGCCAGTGGGATGCTATGCAGGAGGCTTTGAGAGGCGCCATATCTGTCAAGTATGGTAAAAGTCTGTTGCTTTGTCTTGAATCGGCAAAGAAAAGGTTTGCTCAAGCTGGCCACCCGCATTACAGTCAGATTGTATAACCTTCTATAAACCTGCTATGAATAAAACTTGAAGGCTGCAATGAATAGGTTTGCTGATATACAGATGATTCCACTTAAAAGCAGGCCAAGAAATCTGGATACAAATAAAGTGTTGTTCACTGTGCCATATTATGAAAAGTAAAAATGTGAAAGTCACACTAGATGATACTTTCAGATAAATTGCACTCATGAAAAGTACCCTTTAGACTAGTTTTAAACATTGATAGATAAAATGTGAGCGTGATCAGCTTCTTACAGTACTCAATGCCTGCACAGCAGAGAAATAAAGTAACTAAGATGAAGCCAAAAAGTTTGAAATCGCTAATACGGCATGACAGGTACACTTAAGAATTCAGGACTGCACAGAACAAAGAAAATCCTCTCTTCTCTTTTTCTCCTTGTCACAATTTCTGTTTCTCATTGAAGGTATCATCAACATACAGGAACGGTATAAAAATGAAACTTTTTTTCTTCCTTTTTAAATTGAATAAAGCATTTTGCATCTCAAGCTACAACTTCTCTCTCAACCTGTGCTATGCCATTTAAATCCACACTGTTATTTGCACCATCGCACAAAAGAACCGACTTGTCAACTCATGAAAGCAGCTGCTATACCTTTGTGTTATTGTCAATAGCTCTGACAAAGAACAGATCCGGGCCAGTAATATCATATTGAAATGCAAAAGGCTCTGTGAACACATTCCTTCCCTACTCTTTTTATAAACTATTGTGGTGTCTGAAAATTGATTTGCGTTTTGCGGTGTTCGCGGGATCCTCAGACTGAAAGGGAGAAGCTCAGGGGGTGAAGTTTGCAAGTGCTATTATCAAATGGGGAGGCATTGAATTGAAGTTGCAGAAGTAGTATTATGTGAATCTAGTACCTGTGGATTATTTCTCTGAAGGACTAATGGCATGACTGGCGTTTGGAAATTACCCTGAAACTGAGGGGCGGACTGGTGAAAAAAAAATAATTGTAATAATTCTTTGTGGGGCTAAATGAATTCTTTGGTACAAAACATTAAAGGATGACTGCACTTTTAAAATTAAAAATATTTCCCAGAACCTGGCATCAGCATCGAAAATGTCATTTCAACCCCAAGATGTCGATATCTACTGCCTGGCCTGCCAGGGAGCATTTCTGCATATTTGAGCCCCATGTTCCCTGCTCTCAAATAAGACTGACATGTCTGCTTGGCAGAGGATGAGTATAACCATAAAAATTAATTTCAGCCAGCCTTGCTCGTGAAACATTGAAAGTGGGGGCTACCATTATTTTTTTTATCGCCAGACTCACTGTCTTTTTTTGCACAGGCATTGTATTCCAATGGAAGGAAGGATCACCACTGAACAAGCCATGGAGAAGCCATGACTATTGCACCAGAGATAGGCTTGTCCACTCCCCATTACCACCATGACCGTTCCGTACAAACCCCCCTTTCCCCTTAACCAATTATACTTACAAAAAACATGACACCAATTTTGGAGTAAATGGCCAACATGGCCTTTTATTAACAACACAAATTTAAATACACCAACCATTGCTTATAACAGAAACCCAAAGAATTGTTGTTGGTCTTCGAAGGCACCCCCAAACAATCCAAAATGCACCTGCAGACAACCATATACACTAGGCCTCCAGTCGCAACCAACCAGCTCGGAGACAACCATACCGTCCGCAGTGCAGCACCACCACCTTCCAGTTAAACCTTGGTTAACTGGGAATGTCCCCGGGCATCCCATACCACCGATGGGTCCCACACCATTGTTTTTAACTTCCAAGATAAGAACCGTCTCCAAAGAACAACAACCGCCCAGGAACCAACATAACCCCCCTTTACGTGGAGGGACCCAATACTCACCAAAAACAGGGAGGGCGGGAGGGAAGCTCTCATGCCTGATGTCCAGCTCAAACTGACGCCCCCTCACTGAAACCCTCCACCCTAAGGTGCAGGAAACCCCACCTACTCTCAACCTTCCACCAACCAAATACCCCCACTATCAAAAACAAACCCTTTGGATCTGCCTTAACCCTTTCTGTTCCTCCTTCCCCACTCTGGGCCTAGTCATGTATGCCCTGTGCCATTTCTTCTTTCTTTTTTGCTATGGGCATTTCTTGAATTGAGTTGCAGAATTTGTTGAGATTTAGAGGGTCCAAATACTCACCCATCTTTCTTACCTGTTTTGTCATCTTCGCTCCTTTGCTCCAAGAGAGCATGAGACCTCCCTCACGTGACAGTGGTGAGGCCCAAGCAGCCAGTCATGAGGCTCAAAGACTGTCACATGGGGAGCAGTGATGTCATCAACCCAGGTAAACTCAGACATTATCCAAAAGCAAAACTTGCCTCCTACCACCTGAAGGCAAGGGATCAGGGAGTATACCTCCCTACTTGCATACCTGCCTACATTCTGAAATGCTAAAGAGAGAAACCTGTAGCACACAGTATGCTGGCAAAGGACATGTCCCTGCCAGTCATAGTTACACAGGCCACAATTTCTAATAATCAGAAAATGATTGGTCAAACCAAGCAAGTGATTTTTTTTCTGTTACATTTTCCCTTTTTTAGTTTTTATATATAACTTCAGCTTCAGCTCCGGAAGGTTTTACCCCCTTCATGACCAGGCCATTTTTTGCTATTTGGCACTGCTCTACTTTAACTAGTAATTATGCGGTCATGCAACGCTGTACCCAAATAAACTTTATATAATTTTTTCACACAAACAGAGCTTTGCTTTGGTGGTATTTGATCACCACTGGGACTTTTATTTTTTATTATATAAATGAAAAAAGACAGAACATTTTGAAAAAAAAACAATATTTTCTATTTCCTGCTACAAGACATATCCAATAAGAAATTTAAAAAAATTAATTCCTTAATAAATTGTGTATAAAATGTAATAAAGCATATTCTGCTATATGGCTTTGGTAACAAAATCCCAATAACTGTATATTGATTGGTTTGTGTGAAAGTTATAGTATCTACAAACTATAGTATATATACTGGACTTTTGTTTTTATACTAGTAATGGCGGTGATCAGTGACTTATAGTGGGACTGTGATAATGCAACAGGCAATCTGACACTGGATGGGAACTGACTAACTAACACTGACATTACCAGGCAGTGACGCTAATACAGTTGAAGGAAAGCCGAGGGCTGGGCCCACAGATTCAGAGGGTACACGATGCCACACAGACAGCGGTTCGTTTAAAACAATTACGTTTACTGAACAGTTATAGTGATCATGTAGTTGAGCATATGTGAACAGAATGATAACAGCGCATAACCATACAGTAAGAATAATACTGTCTAACACTAACCCCGTACTTGCGGACTTTCGCCAATGTCCAGAGAGCAGCCTGGCTGCGCCTGAATGTTCCTGAGCAAGATATAACGTTGGGGTGCACCCTAAGTATTGCGCAATACTATTTGTCATACAAAGGAAAGTGGAGTGTGTCTCTTGTAACTTTCTGGTATATCTAAAATGTCACTGACCACGTGTGGTGCGATGTGCTGCGGCAAAGCTGCACTTACGATTCCCTGGCAGGTGCTTTCTCCTGACCCACTCCGGAACTGGACCATACAGTTACTTGTTTCCTGGCCTCGTTGTGGATCTTCCTTAGGTGCCCTCGCCAGATTCCTCTGTGAGCTGTAAATCCTCTTCCAGGCCCCACACAGATTCTCCAGAAGTCCTCAGCATCCATCAGCCAGACCCAGACTCCACTTCCTCCTCAGCACAGGAACTCCTCCCCTTCCCATAGAGTTTGTGATGCAGTAAGTCATTTCTTAATTGCAGCCTCAAACCTGCATTTACAGTTCACTATGACCCTTCTGAGGGTCCTACTCAGCCCCTAAATTAGTATTCATTAAACTTTATAGGGTAAATAAGCATTTATCTTGTCTTAGCAAAAGTCTCTACAAAATCGATTCTTGTACTTTGCTGCCATCTACTGACCAAAGAGCATATTGCAGTTTAACATTACACACTAGAATTAATTAATGCATCACACCCTTACACAGTCATCAGTGCTAATACTATACACTGTCACTGTACTATATGACAGTGGCTGGGAAGGGGTTAACATCTCTGGGCAATAAAAGGGTAGGAGTGCATATTTAACAAGTGGTAATATGTGTATTATGTGCTGCTTTTTACTTAAAACATCTCTTTGTTTCTCCCTGCTTTGCAGAGAGAAGAAACAAAGAGATTGTTCCCTCTGTACAGAGCCCTGTATTGGCTGTCAACACAGGGCTCTGTGCTGTGATTGGACACAGCCAATCAGCAGGTCCCAGCCAATGATTCATAAAAGGGTAGGAGTGCATAATTAACAAGTGTTAATATTTGTATTATGTTCTGTTTTTTTACTAAGACAATCTCTTTGTTTCTCCCTGCTTTGCAGAGAGAAGAAACAAAGATTGTTCTCTCTGCACAGAGCCCTGTATTGACTGTCAACACAGGGCTCTGTGCTGTGATTGGACACAGCCAATCAGCAGGTCCCAGCCATGAATCATTGACTGGGACCAAGGGCGGACTGACAACTCATGGGGCCCCCGGGCAATAGGGGATCATGGGGCCCCTGTGACCTTGCCCAAACTCAAAAAAGCCTATTAAAAGGTACCAGGGGCATCTCATGGGGCCCCCTACTGACTCCAGGCCCTCAGGCAGTGCCCGAGTTTCCAAATGGTCAGTCCGCCCCTGGCTGGGACCTGCTGATAAAATACTGCTGTGTCTAATCACAGCAGGAGTCAGCAGCATGTATGCTGGAGCCCTGTACCTGGAACGCACAGGTACATACAGTGTCTGTACGGGACACCCGTCTGCAGAGAGCCCTGAAATGGTTAACAAATTGGATAAAGCATGCAGAGATGCACTTGCATGTGATTCAAGATGAAAAAAATTGGAACAGGTAATCTCCATCATTAAAAAGGGCCATGGGTAAAATTCAGTTTTTATCCTGCAACTCCTTGCACTGAACCAGGATGATCAAAACTGATGCAGGAAGAAAAGAAGACCAGGGCGCAGGATCACACACATTTGTTTTTCTTTCTTTCTTTCTTTCTTTCTTTCTTTCTTTCTTTCTTTCTCTTTCTTTCTTTCTTTCTTTCTTTCTCTGTATAACAAATATGTCATTATAGAGGTTGAATAAAAGTTTAGTGTAGCATAACACTTTTGGTAGTAAAATTTAGTATAAAGATGTGTTCATCAAACCAAAATAAGGGGCAACTGAGGCTGCACAAGTTTCAGAGGGATTTGATCTAAAAAAAGGGACAGTTCCTCCCAATGGAGGACAGCTTTGATCTACACTAGTGGGCTATCAGCAGGCCTTGCTCTGAATGGGCAAATGGAAGTGCCTCTTTAAAGTCCAACTCCTACCTTTTGCTCCTTCTCGACTCTATTCAGCCACCAAAGCTTACCCAAGGTGGACTCCTACAGACAAGGGAGTGTAAATCAGTGAGCATATCCTGTTGGGGTGGTAGGTCTTTTGATCTGAATGGGCAGATAAATACCTCTTTAAAGTCCAACTCCAGCCATTTTTTTTAGTTTAGCATAGAATGAAAAAGAGTAAATATTTTAGTTGTTTTTTTGTTGTTTTCTGGATGTGACCCCATCAGAGAGACTTCCCATTAATTTCTGTCTCTGTGACACCTATACAAGAAATGGGGATCTGGACCTAAGCCTTCCTCGCTTGTCTTACCAACCTTTTTTTTAGAACTCTGAGTCGGTAGGAAGTAAGGTATATCTTAATCTGTAAAGAAACAGCAAACCCAGATATTCCTTTGCTTAGGGATGGACTCTGTATGGATAGGACCACATCACAAATTTCTTGGGATATGCACGCCTTGTTGCCCTCAAATGACCGGGGAAGTCCAAATGTACTCAGTAGAGAAAAACAAACAGAGGGCACCCTGGCCTAGTGCATTACCTTTAAAAATGTATTTAATAAATGATAAAAGTAGGTATTGTACTCACAAAATGACAATACAGTCAAAGGCACATCATGAAAGAACAGCTCTGTCCAATCCGTACTACGTGTCTGTCCGTAATGGAAACTCTGGACCTCCAACAGGATAACACATTTCGAGGACTTGCCTCTTCCTATGAGCTCCGAAGAAGAGGCAAGTCCTCAAAACGTGTTAGCCTGTTGGAGGTCCAGAGTTCCCATTACGGACAGACACGTAGTGCGGATTGGACAGAGCTGTTCTTTCATGATGTGCCTTTGACTGTATTGTCATTTTGTGAGTACAATACCTACTTTTATCATTTATTAAATACATTTTTAAAGTTAATGCACTAGGCTGGTGTGCCCTCTGTTTGTTTTTCTCTACTCAGTATATCTTAATCTGTAAATGTTTGTGTTTATCCAGACCTAGAAAAGGAAATGTGTAACTGGCAGGATCACCAGGTGAAAATAAATGAAAAAAGGCAGAAAGAGAAATCTAATGCAGCCACCACAACTAAGGAATGCAATGTACTTCATGTTTATTTTTGGGTTTAGATATGTACTATTAGAAATTTAGGTGATACACGATAACATCATCTATTGTCCCACACTGCAGAATATTTGCTCCGTTCAGCCATACTCCTGCAGTCCATTTATGTTACAAGAGACTGGCTGGATGACGGGTGACTATAATGAGTTTCATTTAACATAGGCTTCTGTTCCAACCAGTCATCTATATTTTGCTGCTGACACAGGCTGGGGAGAATCAGTCATTTTATATTTGCGCCTTTGACTTTTGACTGTGAAAAAAGTATGTGTGACGGACAGCGTTATTAATCCTCATTGTCAGCGACTTGTGAAATCATCATTCATGTGTCGCAGCCATTGTGTCCAATGTGGTATTGGCTATTTTTATAATCCCCTTGTCTTTCTCCATACAATCAGACAGAGAAAAGATGACACGGTGGGAAATAAGGCTGCCTGTCTGTTTAGAGGAGGATATTGTTCTGAAATGCGCCAATTACAGAGGCACTCATGGCTAGTGGAGAAATGAGCTCCTGAGATCACTCTACATGGCCAGGGGCGGACTGAAAACTCATAGGGCCCCAGGGCATTAGGGGATCATGGGGCCCCTGTGTCCTTGCCCAAACTCAAAAAAGCCTATGAAAAAGGTACCAGGGGCATCTCATGGGGCCCCCTACTAACCCCGGGCCCTCGGGCAGTGCCCGAGTTTCCATTCGGTCAGTCTGCCCCTTTACATGGCTGTTTAATATTTGCTTTGTTTGAGTTGGAAAGAAATGGATTTGCGGACATCCTGAAAGGTAAAGATGTGCACGACCGACGTAAAAATGTGTTTTGTTTCAGTTTAATTTGTTAAGTAAACCACTTCATTTCCTCATATTTGTTATCTTCAAATGATTTGTTTTTGGAATTTGTTTTGAATATTAGTTGTTCCGATTTGATTCGAATTTCCAGAAGTTATTTCAGAAGATTTGCTATATTCATTTTAATGTGTTAATTTTTTTTTTTTAAGAGATTACTTATGCACTTTCATCCCTGCTAGTCCAACCCACAAAGAGAAATGGAATGAGCTGATTGGATGATATTGACTGAAGTTGTGTGCATCCAAAAGTAACAAATGGGAGAATTTAATATTCATTCATTATGTTATGACTCGGAGATTCTGATGGATCCACCTTCATCCAACCCAAACACAATAAGTAGGAATCCTTTTATTTCACTTTTAAACTTTACTGTATTTATTGCAAAAAGTTTACATTTCATATGTACTGCATTTTTTATAATAACAAATGTTAATGTAAATACACTCACTGGCCACTTTACTAGGTGCACCTGTTCAATTGCTTGGTAACACATTGGTAATCAGCCAAAGACATGGCATCAGCTCAATACCTTTAGGCATCTAGATGTGGTGAGGACAACTTGCTGAAGTTCAAACTGAGCATCATAATGAGGAAGAAAGGGGATTTAAGTGACATTGAACGTGGCATGGTTATTGGTGCCAGACGGGCTGGTCTGCATATTTCAAAAACTGCTGATCTACTGGGATTTTCACTCACGACCATCTCTAGGGTTTACAGAGAATGGTCCAAAAAAGAGAAAATATCCAGTGAGTGGCAGTTGTGTGGATGAAAATGCCTTGTTGATGTCAGAGGAGAATGGGCAGACTGGTTCGAGATGATAGAAAGGCAACAGTAACTCATGTCAATATGGACCAGAATCTCTGAGGAATGTTTCCAACACCCTGTTGAATCTATGCCACAAAGAATTAAGGCAGTTATGAAGGCAAAAGGGGTCCCAACCCGGTACTAGGAAGGTGTACCTAATAAAGTGGCCAGTGAGTGTAAATACAAAATGGATTTGGATCATTCGTTATGTCGTTACATTATACTGGATGCTTCAAACATCAACAAAAGGCCCAAACTATCGCATCATGTCATCTGAATGGAACAAAAGAATACAAATTAATTAGTTCTTTTGTTATAATTTATTTCTGATTCATTGAAATTTGTTACTATTGTGATCCGGAGATTCGTATTTTTCTGAATAATGAAACTTTTGTCTGAATTTCGATTTGTAATGAAACAAATTGCACCTGTCTACTGAAAGGTTAGTATCTCGGGGCCTCTACTGTATCCTGATCAACACCTCAGCTTAAAGTGGACCTGTGCTATAGCCATGCAGGAAAAAGTAACATATTCACTTTAATGTAGAACTCCCCAGTAGAATATATTTACCCGTCCTTTTGCTTCCTCACCCCTCTATTCCACCGCAAAAGTGAAAAAAATTTGTGGTGTAACCAGGGCCGCTGCTAGAAAGCACGGGGCCCCATACAGCCAACCTGACAGCCCCCCCCTTCAAAAAAACAAACACAGTTTACTATGCTTCAGTTATGAATGAACACAGTGAGTGATCAGTACCGATCACTCAATTGTGTTCATTCAGGAAAGGAAGGAGCTAGTTAATGTGACATATTTATCAGACCCTTCCTCCACTCTTCGTCCTGCAGGATCCTATTGTGTGATTGTGCCAGTGGTAAGGAGAGGAGGGAAGCCGGCATTGTGGGGGCCCAAGCAGCTGGGTGAATCAGATGTGCACAGGGAGGCTGGTCGACATGGTGTGCAAGGGGGGCAATTACTAGAACCAATCTCCTGTATGGCTCTCTCTGCAGCAGCTGAAAACCAGCGTGTGGGAGAGGAGAAGAATCCAGCTTTCAGATGCTGCATAGAGAGCTATACAAGGGATAGATTTCAGTAATTGTCCCCCCATCATACCGATCACCCTCTCTGCCCACATCTGAATCACCCAGCTGCCTGGGCCCCCCTGCTGGACTAAGCCCTGTACAGGAGGACTGGTGGTACCCCATTATCCACAGCCCTGGGTGTAACCTACAAGGTGCTAGAGCCGTAGCTTACACAGGGCTATGGACTCCTTGTGTGAAAATACTGGTTGGTTCAGTGTTGTCACATGAAGGGAGTGGCACTGCAAGAAACTGCAGTTGAGTATGTGCTGCTGGGGATGGGGGAAGTAAAGCAATCTGGGTGAAATGCGTCAACAGGCGAAGATTGTAGCTAAAATTTGTACTTTTACTTTGAGATGTGGTGGATAAACACTCAGAATCTGGTGCAGCTGTGCATGGCAGATAATTGCCTTTTAGCAAGAGTTTGTTCAATTAAGCTTTGACAACAAAACTTGGAAGCTGATTGGTTTCCATGCAGAACTGCACCAGATTTTGCACACTCCAGTTTTAGTAAATCTCTCCCAATAGAGTGCGGCCCAGAGCTTTTTATTACTGTGGATGAATGAAGTGGAACATCCTCCTTTGGGAACCAGTGCCTAGAGCGCAAAGAAAACCAGTGGGATGCTATGCAGGAGGCTTTGAGTGGTGCCATATCTGTCAAGTATGGTAAAAGTCTGTTGCTTTGTCTTGAATCAGCAAAGAAAAGGTTTGCTGAAGGTCACCACCCACATTACAGTCAGATTGTATAATCTGCTATAAATCTGCCATCAATAAAACTTGAAGGCTGCAATTTCTGATCTGAAAAAGCTATTTGCCTGGCTGTTATACAAACCCACTGGCTTTGATGACCTGGAACAGTTATACAGATTAGGACAATTGAAGACAAGTCAGAAGTCCTTAGGTATCTACATCAAACAGCAACAGAGTAAATTGCACACACAGATTGGAAAGTGAGCATGTAGTACTAGGCTTTTTTCTTAGAAAGCCCAGAATCCTCTGCAAATTAACTATCATGAAAGAACCCTTATTAAATGTTTATTTGTAAAAGAAAACACTTCTACTAACAAGAAAACAAATGAAAAGATCACTACAGGCTTAAAAACACTTCTGAAAAGGTACAATGAAATTGATCAAACACAAATTTCCCTTTAAATTCACTTCCAGTAAATAAAGAAAATGTGTATTACTTTCACTCAGAAAATAGACCAAATACGTCCATGACAATGGAAAGAAAATTCTTTGTGTACATGAACTGTGGTCCTTCTTTTTTGGGCTATTCAATTACATATATTGTATGCTACTGGCATGCAGCAGCGGCCTTGAATCAAATAAAGAGGATGAAGAATTATACTGAAGAGATTAGACAATTGGTGGGCCAATTCTGTAATGTTTCTCTTTAGAGACACTGAAAAGAGGCCAGGTCACAGATCTGTAGTTTATCAATGTCACCAGCACTACAGAACACAATTATAATTGTGAAAACAGAGATATTTTTATTGTATGACATGTAGCAGGCACTTCTAGGGAATTGTATAATCTAGATATTTAAAGTCCATAGTTCTTTCTCTGGTGGATTGTTATATAATGTTTTCATCCTAACTTACATTATAAGTAAAACTTTGCTAGAGTGTGACCTTTTTGTAGTGATTTTAGCATGGTAGCATAATATATATATATTATATACTGAATATCATGACACACAGGCTGGCAGGATTGTAGATGGTGTATATGTGTCACCTATGTTTCTGATCTACAAATGATAAGTGGCTCCAGGGTAGATGATTGATATGGAGAAAACAATGTTGTTTTCTCAAAATCGTAATATGCCCTGTTCAGGGTCTTGGAGCCCAGAGGCTTTCTAGAGCTTTGGAAGGGAATAAGCCTCTATTCTTGGGTCCACATCTTACCTGGTAGCCAGACCTCATTAATCAGTCTCATATGTGCACAGGCCTTTATGTAAGTGAACTAATAGATGCTCATTGCTGTCCCTCTGTGCTGAGAGCCTTGTAAGGTGGGGTTGTTTCCCTTTTAGTGAGGCCAATCCCCTGGGTGGTTGGTGGGTGGAGTCAGTACCATTTATAAAGTGTGGTGGGTAAAGCTCTAGTCAGATGGGAATATGGGAACAGGTCACCGCTGACTTACATCATGCAGGTTTGTGACCTGGGCAGGAGAGAGGGTCCTTCGGGGCTGGACAGACAAGAGGATCTGGATGAGGACCCAAGGTAGGGGGACTCACAGCAGAGAGAGGATGGGAGAACTGGCTGAACATTCTGAGTTACCTGTTGAACTGTACTGGAAGTCTGATATGTGACTTTGTATAGAAGGTTATTCCATTACTTTACAGTAACCTATTGGAAAGGCAGCATGTGTGAACATTATTTATTTAAGGCGGTGGTCCTCAGACCTGGAGTGTCTGACTCAATATGGCAGAGTTTCTCTGGAAGACATGTATCTGCCAGCCTTATCAAAAGAAAACTTGGGGGGGAGAAGAGCCCTTGGCCAGCTTGGTCGCTTGCAACCGGTTGCTGAGTGAACAGGTTGACTGCTGACAGAGGCTGTTTGACAGATGGTGATTAGGTATGGCTTGCTCATAAGAATAGAGAACTTCTGAGCAAGCCAGGAGTGGTAAAACGCATCAAGGAAGTTTGTTTTTGGGGGGAGACACCTGCTGTTTGAAGTCAGTTTATTCAAAATTAAAAAATACTAGAAGAGGAGCTAAGTGGAGTGGGGCTGATATTCCTTCATATTTTCAATGGAGAGTAGAGACCAGGGGCGGACTGACCATTTGAGCACTCGGGCACTGCCCCAGGGGCCCAGGCTCAGTAGGGGGGCCCATGAGATGCCCCTGGTATCTTTCATTGGCTTTTGCATAGGCTTTTTTGGGTTTGGGCGAGGACACAGGGCCCCATGATTCCTTATTGCCCTGGGGCCCCATGAGTTGTCAGTCCGCCCCTGGTAGAGACCGACAATAATGGCCAGCACACAGGTTGTCCAAGTGCAAGACAGGCCAGTTTTGGAGCTATGGATCTAGATGGTGAGGAGGTGTTACGTCGCCTCTTCACCACCTGTTTTAACTCTTAAAAGCCCACACTGTATATGGTTGTGGGGCCGCTGTGGTGCAACCCCATATATTTGAATAGGGTCGCATTTGGTGGGTAGTACTTTCTGTTGAATGCAACAAGGGGGGATATTTTTTGAAGCATCTCAGCTGCAGTATGTATATACCCCCTTATGGTTGCTTTTGCAAATGGGGGGGGGGCACTTGGGGGCTGTTAAAAGGCTAAGCCTTTTTTACAGCTCCAACCTATCCCCGCCAACCACAACTGTACTGTTGGTTATGTGTTATAGAAGACACTGGTAGTGATAGCAGAATTCAGGCTTTACTTGTGTGGCTTAAGTTACAAATATATAGAGCACATTTCACAGCAGACATGTTACAGACACATTACTTCCTGAAGAGATGATAGAGAGAGAGAGGAAGAACCAGCAAGTATTACATATATACAACTAGTAACATTTAGTGTACAGTGCCATCTACTGGTCAAGTGATATTAACACACAATACTATATATAGTACATTATAGTACATGCTGTTGTATTCCCAACACCCCTTCTCAACGGCATGTGCATAATTATATGACATTTAGTCTCTTTTGTAGAAAACAATAACGTTCCCTTGGCAAAGGTTTGGTGAGTGCGTCTGCAGTCATCTCCTCTGATGGGCAGTACTGGATGTCGATAACCCCTTGTTCTTGCATGTCTCTGAGCAGATGATATCTTACATCAATGTGCTTGGTTCTTGGGTTAATCTTCTCAGAGTGTGTAAGCTTTATGCATCCCTGATTGTCTTCAAAGATGGGTGTGGGTTGTGACATATTCAGTCCCATGTCTAGTAGAAGTTGACGAATCCAAATGGATTCTTGACATGCATGTGCTGCTGCTATGTATTCCGCTTCAGTTGAAGAGAGTGCAACAGTCACTTGTTTCCGATGGTTTTGCGACCGGGAGGGAGTTCTGTTAGTGACCAAGTTTTATTTTCTTGAAGTGATTTTATTTCTTCTTCAGCTGCTTTTCTCCACTGATCGGCTTCCCTTCTCGGCAAAGTTTCTATGTCTTCCCAGGATGTTGGCTTCTGTGTTTGATGTGTTTTAGCAGCGTATGATAACCTGCAGGGTGGTATCCCTTTTGTCATTCGAGAGGATCTTCTGATTTCTTGTTGTTCAGTGGGTTCTATTGGATCGTTAATTGTAAGTTCCACTTCTTGTTCTGGCTCTTGTCCTGCTTCGCATAAATCAGTGTCTCTTGCCGATTCAGTGTGTAAATCCTCTCCACATTTTTCAATTGTATTATCTGGTGCTTCACTTTCATCAAAATAAACACTGCGGCTTACTGTGACCTTGTTGGTCTTTGGACAAAGGATTCTATATCCCTTACTCTGCTCACTGTAGCCCGCCAGAATGCCTTCTATGGCTTTGTTCTCCAACTTGGAGCGTTTCTGACTTGGAATGTGGGCATATGCTTTACAGCCAAATACTCTGATGTGTCCTACGTTAGGTTTTGATCCGTTCCACATTTCATATGGTGTACTCTCAATAGATTTTGATGGGAGCCTGTTTTGTAGGTATGTTGCAGTCATTATTGCCTCTCCCCAGTATTTGTTAGGTAAGCCAGCGTCCGTAATCATACATCTTGTCATTTCTACAAGAGTGCGATTCTTTCTTTCCGCTACACCGTTTTGCTCAGGAGTGTATGGTACGGTTGTTTGGTGTATAATACCTTGTTTCTTTAGGTATGATTCCATCTCTTTATTCATATATTCCCCTCCATTGTCAGTGCGTATTATTCCAGGTTTCCTTTGAAACTTGTTGCTTGTCATAGCTACAAACTCTTGAAATTTTTCTAATGTCTCACTTTTGTGCTTCATTAGATACGTTATTGTGTACCGGGAATAATCATCAATGAAAGTCAGTAAATATCTGTTCCCGCCAGGTGTGATGGTTTTCATTGGTCCGCACACATCACTGTGTATCAGTTCCATGGCTTTAATGGTTTTACTCTGACTGGTCTGTGGAAGAGAGGTTCGGGTGGCCTTTGCTTTGATGCAACACGTGCACTTGCTGAGTGTGTGGCAAGGCAATATTTTCATGTCTTCTGATAGACCTCTCTTTGCAAAGTCCTTTATAGCTTCTGGGTTTCGATGCCCCAGTCTTCTATGCCACAGGTGGATGCACTTGTCATGTGGGTTATGAGTTGCCGCATTAGCCTTCTCACTTTCAGTGACGAGTTTGTACAGATGTTCATTTAATCTTCCTCTTGCTAAAATTTGCTTTCCATTTTGAATTGTGCATTCATTACCTCTGAACTGGACAGTGAGTCCATTGCTTGCAAGGGTTTTAACTGATAGGAGGCTTCCTTCTAGGCTTGGAACATATAGAACATTCTTTACAAGGATGCTCTGCTTGCCCCCTGATGGTGTTTTGCAGTTCAGAAATCCCTGACCTTTACCTTCTGCTGAAATACTTTTCCCATTTGCTAGAAAGACTTTATCTTTTACACTAAAATCAATTTCTGTGAAGAATGTCTCGTCACTTGTCATGTGACTTGTTGCCCCTGAATCAATGTACCATCCATGTGAGGTACTATTCTGAGTCACTTTAAAAGTACCACTCCATGATGCACTTTCATTTTCTTTCATGACCGCTTTAGCTCTTTCTCTTGTGGGTAGCTCCCGCTTTCGCTGCTCAGCTTTCCAGATTGAACAGTTCTTTTTCAGGTGACCGGCCTTTTTGCAGCGAAAACATACCCTGGTTTCTTTGCTTTGTCTTATGCCTTCATGCACCTTCAGAGCTGCCTCTGGTCTCTTGTTCTCTTCACTATGCAAATTTTCCTTTCTTCTGCTGTATTCATCAATTAATTTTCCCCTAACATATTCTAGTGTCAGTTCAGTTTCCGGTCTAGTTTCTAGAGCATTTATAAGGGCACTGTATGATTCTGGAAGGCTGCACAGAAGTATTGAAACAACATGGTTGCTTTTTAAATCTTCACCTATTGCACCCAGCTGGTCCACAATTTCTAGCATAGCATTTACATGTTCACCCATTTCCTGCCCTTTTTCCAGCCTCATCTTATACAGTTTGCGTAGCAGATATAGTTTGCTGTTTAGGTTTGCATGTTCATGCTGTCTTTGTAATGCAGTCCACATACCTTTAGCTGTGCTTTCTTTCCTTATATGAATGAGTTGATCGTCCTCCACTAACAGGCTTATGACTGCTTTTGCTTGCCTGTTTTTTCTGTCCCATTCTTCTGGGTTGTCATTGGGTCTGTGTGTATCTAGTAGCTGCCACAAGTCATCTTTGGATAACAGCATTTCAAGCTTAAACTTCCATAGCTGGTAGTTGGTGTTGCTGAGCTTTGCTATTGTAAACTTCATATCTGAAGCACTTGCCATCTTTCAGTGAATTGGTAGGATTGTAAATGCAGCACTTACTTGCTTGTAGTTCTCCTTTTTTCAGTCTCCGGAGCTGGGCCCATAACCTGTTGGTTATGTGTTATAGAAGACACTGGTAGTGATAGCAGAATTCAGGCTTTACTTGTGTGGCTTAAGTTACAAACATATAGAGCACATTTCAGCAGACTGTATAACAGCAGACATGTTACAGACACATTACTTCCTGAAGAGATGATAGAGAGAGAGAGGAAGAACCAGCAAGTATTACATATATACAACTAGTAACCTTTAGTGTACAGTGCCATCTACTGGTCAAGTGATATTAACACACAATACTATATATAGTACATTATAGTACATGCTGTTGTATTCCCAACATGTACACCAGGCCTGAATGTCACTATCACACTCATACACACTGCAGGACCTGTTTTGGTCATACGCCAGTTAACTCCCCAATGCACTCTTGCATGGTGGGAGGAAACAGAAGAAAAATGCATTCAGAGATTGTCCCCAATGGGAATCTAACCAAGTTAGCTGCTAGTACTGAACATCTTATTCAATAAAGCCTCTAATGTGTTAATACTTTTAAAGCAAGCAAGTGTCTTCACTTGAGAGTCCTGACATGCACATATATCATCCTCAGTGAAACACAGATTGCTGAATTTTAATTATCGGCGTTCTTTCGCGTTCGGTTTCAGACTTCCCATGAGCATGACACACGGACCCGTACCGCACTCACAAAGTGTTCTGATCTGATTGACTTCCATATCCTGGTTTTTGTTAAGAGATTCCCAGAGCCTTCCGCGACTCACATAAAAACGGAATATTACTTTTAACATTTCCAGTTTTACCAAGACAAAAAAAAGATTGCCTCTGTTAATTAGAAAGTTATTCTTCTGTGGGGAATTTTTGGCAGTAATTGCAGGTGCACAAATTACAAATCTTTCTGTCATTTAAATTGCTTACCAATAAAGTCACACTTTGTATAATGTGGAAGAAATCATTATTTGTTCTTCAACATATTATTGTTAATTGTCCTAGCTTTATTAGGAAAAAAATAAAACTTTTTAATGTTTTTGTAGCTTAACGGAACAGAAAATAATCCGCAAACGTACTGTAAAGCAGATTCCTAGAAAATGTATGCTGCTCTATATTCATTAATACATTTTAACCCCCTTCTGTCCACTCCAGCATCCCTTTAAAATGTTCTGGACACCCGAGGGGGCTGGAAGGATTGGCAATCATGTGACGACTGTAATTGACTGTCAGATATGAATTGTTTGTGGGGACTGAGAGCTGTCTGTGACAGCTCAGTCTCTGTGCTGGGAGCATAATGCATATGTACAACATTTTGTCACCACACATATCTATCTTAGATTATAAGTTCCAAAGAGCAGGGCCCTCCTAACCCTCTTGTATTGCACTGTATTGTTGCTGTATTGTCTCCCTATATATTGTAAAGTGCTGAGCAAACTTTTGGCGCTATAGAAATCCTAATAATAATAATTATGCAGGCAGAACCAGGTTAATGTATATTTTATAATTCAAGCGGTGTAAGAACCTGAATCTGATTTGGCATCAGCTCCTTGCAGTCCCTGTACAACAGAGCTAAGACTGGGAGAGGGAGAAGTTGCACAAGGAGGCAATAAGTTGTGCTGCAGGAACATGCTGATAGGAGGAGAGAGCAGAGCAATGAGCTCATGTTACAATCCAATGACTGCCTTGGAGCATGAGTAGACCTGTAAGCAGGGGCAGACTGACCATTTGGAAACTCGGGCACTGCCCAAGGGCCCAGGGGCAGTAGGAGGCCCTATGAGATGCCCCTGGTACCTTTTTCATAGGCTTTTTTGAGTTTGGGCAAGGACACAGGGGCCCCATGATCCCCTATTGCCCGGGGGCCCCATGAGTTGTCAGTCCGCCCCTGCCTGTAAGTGTTATTTAATGCAGACCTTTAACTGCAGCTGTGCTCTCTGTCAGTGATTGCCGCGAGTGGTCAAGGCAAGAGGGGAAGAAAGAAAAACTAAAGGGGAAAGGAAAGTTCCTCCATGACTGCAGCAGAGGAAAATCAGGTCTCCTGTCCTGCCAGACAGAGCTTTAGTGTGTGGGGGAGCTGTGTAAATTTTTGAACTGGATGGACAGAAGTACGAATTCTATGACAGGTCGAACAGCTCTCATATATTAAATGAATCTGTACATTTATCAGTTTGCCTGGAGTTTTCCCAAACAAAAGCAAAAGCCCTAAAAACCCCTAATAACAAACTTCTCTTATTTGGTCCCTTTTGATCTGGTAAGTAAACCATAAAAAGTGGGTTGTTATATTCATTTTTATATTTGTAAATGCAAAAATAACCATTGATCGTCCCAGAAATCCAGAGAGCTGATACCTTCCTGTGCTCTCTAGATCTGCTGCACTGTTATCAGTTAACAATGTTCCCAGCTCTCTTTGGGACAGCCCCATACCTCCGCCCTCCAAGTTGTGAGGACCTGAGCCATACTGTGCCACTCAAAACTGAAATATTAATTATTTGTTAATTTAGCATCACCACCATCATTTGACTTTGTAATGGCTGCTGCAGAACTTTAAGCTCAGGATCAGGAGGGGGCAATCTGACCACTAGAGACCACGATTATGCTCCAAGTGGAACTATACTCCTCCCCTTCATTGATGGAATGTCCACGAGTCCCCCCACCTTTACCGCCAGTGCTGACATCATCATCTGGTCTTCTTCTGGGTCCAAGATCTTCGGCCATCTTGGCCAGCTATTCAGAGATGATGAAATTGCAGGGTATGCATGGGAATACATCCATTTTGGCATATTCTTAATTGTACACTGAGCTGCGCATGCACTGCTCAGCATACATTGTCCATAAGAAGGACAGAACAGGCATGAAGGACATACTGGGGGAATTTTCTAAAACTCGCGCAGACAGAATCTGGACAGGTGTACATAGTAACCAATTAGCTTCTAGCTTTCTTTCTTGTTTAACTGAATAAGTGGAAGCTAAAAGCTGAGTGGTTATTATGTACACCTGTCCAGATTCTGTCTGTTCCAATTTTTGTAAACTACTCCACTAGGTCTCTTTGCAATACAAAGCCCGTCTTGTCACCCAGGGTTCACATATATGCGGTGCGGTATATTGCATGTGATTCTCGCAGGAAACGCACCGCATTCCTGTGCAAATCACATGCAATTTGTGTGCGGTGCGATTGGAGCCATACATTTTGTATGGCTCTATCGGCACCGCACCCGCTCCAAAAACATGCAGGACCCTTTTTTGGGACCAAACTAGAATCGGTTTGCATGGGTAATCACAGCTATGCAATCCAATTCTGCACATCGCACCGTGTCTTGCGGACCACTTTCAGGGTGTTGTTAACTTAACATACACACCCGCAGCAGTTTGCATTAATGGGGTCCAATTCTGATGCGATGTGGAATTCGCACAGAAAACGCAGCAAATTCCGCACTTCATCAGTGTGAACCAGGGCTCCGGTTAAAAAAAAAAAGCCTTTTGTGCAAAGGATCCCCCCAAGTACCCCTTTATACTTAAATGGGCCCAATCTAAATCCAGCGCTGGGCCTGAGAGAAGCAGCTCTCTCCACTCTCTCTCTCCTCACTGGGCAAATTGACAGCATTGGCTCCTGCTGCTGTCAACCAAATCCTATGATAAAGGAGGTGGGGGCAGGGCTATAGACAAAGGTAACACAGCTCAGGATCAAGCGTGAGTGTCCCCATAGGAATCAGCTTTCTTTGGGGGCACTCACTGAAGAAGAGAAGCCTGGAGTACCAGGGGGGACCTCAGAAGAGAAGGATAGGGGCTTCTCTGTGCAGAACCATTGCACAGAGCAAGTAGAAATAATATGTTTATTATTTTAAAAAAGAAATGAAGGTTTAAAATTTTTACATAAAGTTCCCCTTTAAAATCCATTCTGTACACAGGATCCCCACAGTCCCCCCTTATACAGTACTTACCGGAGCCCAGTCTTAATCCAGTGCTAGGCCAGAGAGCAGCAGTTCCCTAAACTCTCTCCCTCCTCAATGGGCAGATTGATAGCAGCAGGAGCTATTGGCTCCTGCTGCTGTCAATCAAATCCTATGATGAAGGAGCTGGGGTCAGGGCTGAGCAGTGCTGTCTGTGCCTATAGACAAAGACAACGCAACTCGGGATCAAGCCCACATGAGTGCACCCATAGGAAGCAGCTTTCTATGGGGGCACTCACTGAAGAGGAGGAGCCTGGAGCACCAGAGGGGGACCCCAGAAGAGAAGGATCGGGGCTTCTCTGTGCAAAACCATTACACAGAACAAGTAGAAATAACATGTTTATTAGTTTTTTAAAAAATAAAAATGAAGGTTTACAATTTTTATGAAGTTCCCCTTATAAAATCCCAGCTGTTTCATCATGTGACAAAACTTTCCAGCAGCTGTGCAAAGCTGAAACATTAGGTTTGGGCGGAGTGGATCCTTGCCATCCCCAGCTATGCACTTTTACGCATTGTCAGACAGGAATCAGCAGAAATGCTTTCTGGTCTTTGTTTGCACAGGGAGTTTGGCTGGATAAGCCGCAGCCAGACTGTTTAGCGCATTAATTAATAGAAATGCATTCCTTTCCAAGGCTGACAGTCATTTTCAGAATGCTCACCATTTAAAGGCCATTAGGAGCATCATGAGCTTTTGAACCATAAGTGCTGATCACTCTTCTGCTTCTGATTTCGGTCGTGGTTGCAGCTAATGTCTGCTTTAATGTCGCTCCTGCCTGCTGGACATCTGGTCAGATGGAAACAACTGTAGTAAGAGCTACAGGACTGAAAACATGCCGATTAAATGCCACTTCCCCAGATCCCTGCGGTGCACTAGGCACAACTATCCTTGTTTTCCTGCTGGACGATGTATTAAAGAGCAACTCCAGCCAAACAGCTAAATAGTTCAACCACATGTTAAAACAGTTCCTATATACTTGTTACATAGTTAGTATGGCTAACAAAAGACAAAAGTCCATCCAGTTCAACCAATAAAAAAAAAAGTTATAATCCTACATCCACAGTTGATCAAGCATTGCCTGGTCTAATGAGTCTCGATTTCAGCTACGACATTCAGATGGTAGGGTCAGAATGTGGCATAAACAACATGAAAGCATGGATCCATCCTGCTTTGTATCAACGGTTCATGGATGTGCAGCCGACAAATCTGCAGCAACTGCGTGATGCTATCATGTCAATATGGACCAAAATCTCTGGAGGAATGTTTCCAACACCTTGTTGAATCTATGGCACGAAGAATTAGGGCATCTCTGAAGGCAAAAGGGGGTCCAACCCGGTACTAGTAAGGTGTACCTAATAAAGTGGCGGGTGAGTGTATAATCTTATGGGAACTTTGTAGTAGAAATGAATGGCCTGGCAATGGGGGCCCTATAAGGCAGCCCATTGATTATTTTGTTGGTTGGCAACGCATCTTAACAAACTAAAAATGAAGATGACCCATTTTTCTGTTCAAAAGGTTTATTCAAAATTTCAGTAGAGACTATCCAGGTATACATACAGTCCCAATGATAGGGACATACATATTGTAGATGTTCAGTAGGTGGAGTGGGGGTTCCCAGGGGGTCTAGGGCAGATTAAGAGCCTGTAGGCAAGTTGCCTCTGTGTGGTTTAGCTAGATGCTGCCCTGGATGGGACGGTTAGGGTTGACTGTGTTTCCTGGGCCTTGTCTTGGTAGGTTTTTTTTGGTCTGACCCATTGATTCCATGTCAATAAAGGGGAAAGTGGTCCGGAGCCCTGAGAGTCTCTGTCTGCCATTTCCACTACTGGGGTTCTCTGCTATGCTAATGCTGGAGTATTCACTCGAGATTGCGTGCCATCAGGAGCCTTCCAGTATGTAGGGGGACTACTGGGACTCGTAGTCAGCCCTGAAGATACCAAGCCTGGATTCTGCCATAATGGGCAGTGCCAAGTATGGACTTTTGCCTATGCAGGTATGCCAGGGCAGCCAATAAGCCTGAGTTAGGGATTAAGGATGATAGGGAAAAATGCACGTGTTTGGAATTTGTATATTCAGAGCTTCTTAAGTAAAGCTTTTGAAACTTTGTCTTTTGCCTGGTCTGAAGTTACTAAAAAAGGTGCAATGCAAGTAACCAGAACCTCACAGAGTTTATAGCGTGCGTTAGCTAAGGCACATTGGGGTATTAAGACAGCGGGATGGTTACCAAGAGTAATGGAGTTCTAACAGCAGCCTATTGTGAAGCATATACCTGTGATAGGCGAGATAACCCCTTGTAGTGAGAGAGATGTTGCCAGCTCTCCTTCTGCCAACGGTCTATCTCTCATAGCAAAGGAAGCTGATCTGCCCACAAAGGTCCTCTGCCTGTGCATAGGTACGAAAAAGTCATAGTTAAGTAAGTGCACATATGGAGTCCATGCTAGGCACACGGCAGGACTCCATTCTGTTACTGGTTGTAAGGTAAAGGGGATATGCTGGACAGGTGGATTGGGCATAGGCTTAGCATGTCCCTCCTAAATGCCAGTCTACAGTAAAGGTGTACATTGACATGGGGACGGAAGAGTTTACTGAAGGACAGTTATTGTTCAAGTGTACATGATGTACGGCCATCTCCAAGGTCAGAGGTCTGCTTTAAAGTTGGTTATTCCCTGAATGCAATCTTAGCCTTGTCCCTGGGCATTGATGGATACTGCACAATTAAAGGTATCCCATGTACAAGGGAGGAGACCCTAGACTAGGTGCCTAGCGTATCCCAGAGAAACCCAACAGGGGGTAGGCCTCCTGGCATTAGCCCACACCATGGTGCCTGGCTACATCAATTGGAGAGGTCTTTAACCCCTGACCCCTACAGGCCCATCCCAGTTTCGTTGGGGGTATAAGTCATGTAGTCTTTGTTGAAGGTAATGGTTATAGTTTGATGTAGATGACCCTTTTTAATGCCTCTGCAAGACTCACCTTTGCCTGTTACCCTAATAGTTAATTGGGATACCATTCAAAATGAATGTAAACACAAACCACCACCACTAAAGTTGTGAAATAAGATTTGCTTTAGCTCCTGTAGCATTGTTTTCCATTATATTGTATGTATGTGCCTGATGCACTGTCAATTTTTTTTTTGACCATTAGCACCTGTGTCAGCTTTTTTGACTAATTAGTCTGCGGCAATACTAGGGTTTGTAAAGGTTTGTAAAGTGATGCTAAGTGCTCCTTCACTGTAGTAGTTGTGCTTTTGTCTCCCAAGTGTGCCATGAAAACATTTAATGAATGTCCTAAATGATGCTGCAAGAACAAGACGGAAGAGATGCCAGCTTATCATATTAAAGGAAAGTAACATGAGTTCCGAATAGCACCCCTATTCTGGAATAATGCCGCTGCCAATGTTGATTAATTTCACAGCTCCGTGTGTTAGGAGCCGTTAGGTACTTGGTTTACCATTAAAGGCTAAGTTCACTTTTTTTTTAACCGTTAATACCGGGCACTTTTACCCCTTTCCTGCCCAGGCAAATTTTCAGGTTTCAGCGCTCTCATACTTTGAATGACAATTGCACGATCATGCAACATTATACCCAAACTAAATTTTTATAATTTTGTTCACACAACTAGAGCTTTCTTTTGGTGGTATTTAATCACCACTGGGGTTTTTATTTTTTGTTAAATTAACAAAAAAATAAAGAAAATGAAAAAAAAAACACATTTCTTTGTTTCTGTTATAAAAGCTTGCAAATTTTTCTTCATAAATGTAGGCCAATATATATTCTGCTACATTTCTTTGGTGAAAATAACCCAAATCAGTATTTATTATTTAGTTTGTAAGAAAGTTATAGAGTTCACAAACTATGGGATATATCTGAAAATTGATCAATCCTGAAGTACTGACAGCCAATCTAATTTCTTGTGGCCCAAAAATGTCAGAACAGTACAGATATCCCCCAAATGACCCCTTTTTGCAAAGTAGAAAGTCCGACGTATTTTATAAGAGGCATGGCGAGTTTTATGAAGTGTTTTTGCAATAATTTTTTTAATTTTTATTAATTATTTTCACAATTGTTTTCTTACATACTGTCACCAGTATAGTACAGTGTCATCATATAACTGGTGTGGCGGTGATCAGGGACACTGACTAGTGACAGTACGAAAAAAAAAAAATTAGACTTTAACAAAAAAAAAAATCATTTTTTTATTAAATTTTTTTTTTTAAGATTTTTTGTTTTCATATTACACTATGACCAAAGTAGTATAATGTTACCATAGTAACATTGTAATACTTTGGGGAAGCGATCAGTATTTTTTTTTTTACACAATTTGATTGCTTATAGCAAAGAATTTCTTTGCTATAAGCAAGCATTTAACTGAATGAAATCGATTAATTCTGGGTTTTTTTGTTGTGATTGGCCACAGCTAATCACACGACAAAGATGGGCTGTGATTGGCCCAGCCTGTGCATTTGATCACTGTGACCATTCACAGCTAGACACACTTGTATATAATGGATGGCTTGAAAGGAATCCATCCATTGTGTATAACTGTCATGTGACTTGCTGTGATTGGTCACACCAGGTCACAGGGTACTGGCAATGGGGCTGGTACACAGATCTGTCATCGGCCGTGTCCAAGTTACACAGCCAATGACAGATCTCGCCACAGCGTGGCCCTGCGGGCACACGCAAAGTGCGATCCGGGAAGGACGTCATATGACGCCCTACCAGAGGGATGAGAGGTTTGCTCGGCTGTCATTTTACTATAGGCCGGGCAGGAAGTAGCTAAATAAAACCCAGCCCCCCTATGCACCCATATACCATTAATGTAGCTCACTTGCAAAAATATTCAAAAACACTCCTTGATCTGGAGAGCAAGGCCTTACCTTATCCCTTGGTAAATTTCTTAGAAAGCTTTTTCAATTCCTGGAATGTAGACAGAGAACAGAGGAGCCAAAAAGGAAGTGAAGTCTTCTGAGAGATGGCCTACAGTAAATGAATGCTGAGAGACCATTGCCGGGAAATGATGCAATCTGAAAATCTTCAAAATCTCACAGAAACTGACAAAACTTTTAATGTCCTGTGGATGAGTAAGTGAGAGAAAAGCACATTGGGATGGATGGGTTAGAAATGGCATTGGAAAACATTTCTATTTATTATGAAAAGTAAAATTCTGCCCGAAAAGGTGAACTTATCCTTTAATCTTGGAAGAAGGTGGGTTTTGCTGGAAAGGGCACCAAAGATGCAGTGCATAGGGTCTTTTTTTAACCTACCTAAACAAACTGAACAAATACGCATAGATTTCAATGTAACTTTAAAATGAGTCTTTCCTTTTCAAATGGAGAGCAAGAAGTAAAAGCCTCAACCCTAACCAGCGCTATATAATTACCCTTCCCCACTTCCGAGATGCTCAGTTCAACCATCAGGACCAAAGTGTAATACCTGACATCAGGTATGGGTGGGTATGTAACCCACTCACTCCACTCCCTGGTCCACATGGGGCAGAGTCTATAGCCCTGTGTGAGCTTTGATGAGTCTTGGTGGCTAACCAGAACTATGGGGAAACAATAAAAGGTGAGTATGTGCTGCTGGGGAGAGCAGGGGTAGGTTACTCCTTGGCGCCAGCCGCACTAATTTTTTTTGTGTGTTTTTCTTTTCTTAACAAGCAGAGGCTGCATATATATGCATACCTAAAGGTAAACAGACCTGTGCCAAAAGCGCGCGCTGTTACTGGCGGCTTAGGGAAAGGTCCAGATCCCTACTTGCGACAGCCAATCACGGCAGTCACATGATCAGAAACCCTGTCCCCACCTCCCAGCATCTTAAACCCCCAAATGGGCTGGGAGGCACGGGTGCCAAAGGTTAAAGCCCAACTCCGGGCTCACAACAACAGTGGAAGCACATTATGGCTACTCAATGGAACTGTAGCGCTACTCCCTTAAGGGTCGCTGAGTATTTCTGGGTTCCCTGTTTGTCCTGAGCCCGCCTTGGAAGTCCAAACCCTGCTGACACCACCTTAAACCTTTGACCAGGAGGACCTCCTGGCTTGGAACCATGAAAATAGACACACACACACAGTTTAGAGTGAACCGATGTTCTGGTTATACAGAAGTTAAAATGTAATGAGTGCAAGCACAACAGATGACATTGGTATATGTATATAAGATACAAATTAAACACTCCAAAAGATTCAATTAAGTGTTGTAACACAGTACCACTTTGATCAATTCTTAAATATCCTGCAAATCAGAATTTAAACAGCAGTCCCAGCTCTGAGAAGTTTCTACCCAAGTGAACTGGAAGGAACTATCAAACTGTCAAAATAACTCACATTTGGGTTCTCAGTCACTGGTGACTTGGTTTACCTCTGTAAATAGATTATTTGGTTAGAAGTGTCCAATCTTCTGCACACTTGATGGGGCCCAAGTTGGTGCACAAAGAAGTTCATATCTTTCCGGGGGGTAAAAGCAAGGTTCCCTCAAAATAGCATAACACAGAGAAAGGGAACTTTTCCTTTAAGTGATGTTGTATTTTGATGATATCTCTTTAACACACAGAATAAGATCTGAGGTTAGGTTCCATGCACACTAGAGTTTTTATTTTTTTAGCTCAAAAAAGGCTGGTAATAGCATTTTAGTAGCGTTTAGAAGCAATTAGGAGTGTTAGAGTTTTATTAGCATTTTTACAGTACATGAAGAGGAAAAGATGTAAAAAAGCTAGAAAAATGTTGTTAGGCACGGTTTAGTAGCATTTCGCAGCTTTTAGGAGTGTTAGTGTTTTGTTAGCATTTTTACAGTACATAAAAAAATCTAAAAGCTTGAAGTAAAGCTGTTAGGGGCATTTAGGAGCGTTTAGCATTTTTTTTCTGCTGGAAAAACGCTCCAAAGAACTCTACAAAAATATTTTTTTTCTGCTTCTAGACGCCTCAGCTCAATAAATGCTAATAGGCTAAAGTAGTGTGCATGGACACATAGGATAACACTATTTAAAGTATATATACAGCTGCATTGGCGGCTACAGCTGTTAATCATCCAGGTCCCGCCCAGAGATTCCTGGTGATCACTGAGGAACAGAGGCAGGGGAGAGGTCTGTGTGTAAACAACACAGATCTCTCCCCTGTCAGCATGAACAGGCTGATTTGTATTGCTTTGCACAGCAGAGCAATACAAAGCAGCTTGTCTGCATAGTAAAACACACACAGCACATAATGTAAAACACAACACAGCACACAGTTAACCCTTTGATTGCTCCAGATGTTAACACCTTTCTGCCCAGTGTCATTAGTAGAGTGTCAGTGCTTTTTATTAGCACTGATCACTGTATTAGTGTCACTGGGTATATCAGTGGCAGTTAGTCAGTTCCCCCCAGTGTCAGAATGCCTGCCGCAGTCCTGCTATAAGTTTCTGATGATCCCGGGGGTGTGGCAAGATGACAGGGCCGCTCCCCTAAAAAGTACCGCCTTAGGCAAATGCCTTGTTTGCCTCGCGACAAATATGCCCCTGGGGGACACACTCACCCCCACCATAATTTCCACTTGCCATTGGCGAGCAGGCGAGTGGAAATTTCAAGGCCTGCCCTAATGCATTCTCTGCATTAAGGTAAAAAAACCCTTAATGGTGGCTTCCTTCCTAGCCACCCCCCAAATACTCACCTGAACCAGATCTCGGTCACATTTGCCACAGCTCTTCTCCCCTCTCCCGGCTCTTACAAGCTTGGTGGAGAGCAGCTGGAGCCATTGGCTCCTGCTGTTGTCAGTCAAACCCTGTCAGCAGAGAATGGGGGGGGGCAGGGCCATTCAGGGCTGTGTGTCTGAATAGAGGCAAAAGGCCTGACTAGGTATCAAACACACACAAGTGCCCCCATGGGAAGCAGATTCCTAAGGGGACCTCAACAGAGGGAGGAGCCAGAAGCGCCGGTGGGGGCCCGAGAAGAGGAGGATCCAGGCTGCTCTATGCAAAACCATTGCACAGAGCAGGTAAGTACTACATGTTTGTTGTTTTTTTTGCTTTTTTTTTAATTTCAAGGTTTACAATCACTTTAAGTTTATTGAACTCACTGTCCATCCAGTAATGTGGTGTCAAGAAGACCCTTTGCTGGCACCAATATCTTCTCCTAGTTCAGCATCTTAAACCACCAGCCTGGGATGATGAAATTCCCACACGTGTCATCTAATCATGCAATATTTCCATGTGACTAGGTAAGCTCAGGTTTTCTGCATCTTAATGTAGCTCTATATATAATGCCAGCCGATTTTGTGTATTCCGCTCTTCTAGTCTATATAACCCTCTATATTCCATTTTAATTATATTTAATTACAAATTTCTCACCTCATTATACAAACCCAGATTGGTCAGGGGCAAGTTTTATTTTGTCGCAGTGCCATTTTATAGCAGCTGAGGGGGAAATTATAAATGGAACTGCCTAATTATACTAAATCTATCTCAGATCTGTATTACCACTCCTGTTTAGCATTGCCTTGCTGGGCAGCAGAACTAATAAATGTTCCCCAGAGTATGTGATAATTAAATATTTGAGAATGCTGATATGTACAGTTAGGTCCATATATATTTGGACACAGGCACAATTTTCATACTTTTGGCTCTGTATGCCACCAGAATAAATTAAAACGAAACAATCCAAATGAATTTGAAGTGCAGACTTTCAGCTTTAATTCAAGGGGTTGAACATAAATATCAAGTATAAATTTTGGGAACTGCAACCATTTTTATACACAGTCCCTCCATTTTCAGGGGCTCATATGTAATTGGACAAATAAATATAATCATAACAAAATGTTAATTTTTAATATTTTGTTGAGAATCTTTTACTGGCAATGACTGCCTGAAGTCTGGAACCCATGGACATTACCAAAGACTGGGTTTCCTCCTTTCTGATGCTTTGCCAGGCTCTAACTGCAGCTGTCTTCAGTTGCATCTCATCCACCACTGTTGTCTTCCGTGGACGTCCATGCCTTTTTATGTTGCTGAGCTCACCAGTGCGTTCTTCTTTCCTCAGAATGTACCAAACTGTTTATTTGGCCACTCCTAATGTTGCTGCTATCTCTCTGATGGATTTGTTTCATTTTTGAAGCCTTACAATGGCCTGTTTCACTTGCATGGACGGCTCCTTTGAACACATGATGTAGGTTCACAGCAATAGATTCCAAATGCAAATACCACACTTAGAATAAACTCCAGACCTTTTACCTGCTAAACTGATGAAGAAATAATGAAGGAGTAGCCCACACCTGGCCATGAAACAGCTTTTGATTCAATTGTTCAATTATTTTTTTGGTCCCTTGAAAAAGAGGGGGTGGCTACTCTTAAGAGCTGTAATTCCTAAACCCTTCCTCCACTTTGGATGTACATACCCTCAAGATAAACCTGGGAGTGTGCACTTTCAGCCCATATCCATTATAGAACTATAGCTTGATTATGTTTTGGTAAATACCTGAAAAAACTAAAATTGTGCCTGTGTCCAAATATATGTGGACCTAACTGTACTTTGTGAATCATTACACTGTGAATGTAGAGTTCTGCAGGGGTGGACTCATAAAACACTACACTTTCAGGATGTCCTCAGTCTTCTTCACTGATAAGTAATTTGCACACCCCAACCCGTGCACTTTTAGCACTCCTTGAGTCCCTCCACTAGATCTGCTGCGATTAATTATTAATGGTTCCTCGTTATTCACAACCTTAGCCACTGATTGGCTGCCTGCTGTCCCACAGCCTTTTATTATTGGTTGAGTCTGAGTGATAGCTCTTTGACTATGGTAGTCAAAAAGCTATTTCAGATTCAACTAATAAAAGGTTGTAAAGGGCTGCAAGCTGCCTTTCTTCTGTCGCAGCAGAGCAGCCAGCCACCAGCCTATAACCCTGACGTACAGTGGGGGAGGGCGGCAAGCATTGTACAGTGGGGGGATGAAGTGAGCAGTATACAGTAAGGAGGAGGCGGTGGAGAGGGAAGATGCAGCCAGGTGGAGGGGAGGACAGAGCCAGGTGCACAGAGAAAAGGAGAGATTGCAGCCAGGTGGAAGGGAGGACAGACCTAGGTGGACAGAAGAGAGGAGAGATTGCAGCCAGGTGGAAGGGAGGACAGACCTAGGCAGACAGAAGAGAGGAGAGATGCAGCCAGGTGGAAGGGAGGACAGACCTAGGTGGACAGAAGAGAGGAGAGATGCAGCCAGGTAGAAGGGAGGACAGATCTAGGTGGACAGAAGAGAGGAGAGATGCAGCCAGGTAGAAGGGAGGGCAGATCTAGGTAGACAGATGAGAGGAGAGATGCAGCCAGGTGGAAGGGAGGACAGACCTAGGCAGACAGAAGAGAGGAGAGATGCAGCCAGGTGGAGGGGAATATGGAGGCAGGTGGTCAGAAGAGAGGGGGGAATCGGCATGTAAGGAATTCAGCATGTAAGGGGTTAATTGAGTTCTGCAGAAGCTCAGCTGGTTTTGTCTGAAGCCAGCGTATGTGCAGTTGCTGCTGGGGAAGCAGATCTTTATGGTCATGGGATACCGATTTTTCTGTACACTGGCTGCTCCACCACACCACTGACTACCCCCCTCCCCAGGCCGCCAGTTCCCCAGCACCAATCACCTGGTAAGGCTCTTTTGTCCCCCATGCTCTGCTGTGATAGACAAAGAGATTATGAGTGGAGGCCCAGTGGTGAGGCACAGGTGGGAGAAAGCGGCTGCAATGACCACTATTACCCACAAGCCAACCAACTATCCACCACCTCACTTGACCAGTTTGTCCAATCACAGCGCGCCCTTCGCTGAGCTTGGGCAGCCAGGGAGGCTCAGGCTGCAAATGAATGGAGAGCGGTGGTCGGAGTGCAGTCAATGCAAGGAGTGACAGGCTGAGGCTCAGAGTGAGCACGCAGCACACTCAGGAGTTGGGATGGCGGGTGTGGGACTTTTATGTGCCCCTCTAGATGTTGCCCCTGGGTTGACTGCCCCGGCTGCCCTCCCACGCTACGCCACTGCTCCAGACTGAAGATGAGTATTACAGGGAGAGCTACTTGTTTCTTTTAAAAACACCTGGGAGACCATTAAAAATTGTAACCTAGAGTTAGGCTTTAAATGTTATTATTATTATTATTATTATTATTATAATACAGGATTTATATAGCGCCAACAGTTTGCTCAGCGCTTTACATTATAACGGGAGACAATACAGTTCCATACAAGAGGGATAGGAGGGCCCTGCTCCTTGGAGCTTACAATCTAAGTGGGAGGGGCTAGTGGTACAAAAGGTAATAACTGTGGGAGATGGACTGGTAGAAGGAATAGAAGATTCCATTATTAGCTGAAGGCAGGTTAGGCTTGCCTGAAGAGATAGGTTTTCAGAGATCGCCTAAAAGTGAGCAGAGTAGGCGATAGTCTGATAAATTGGGGTACAGAGTTCCAGAGGATGGGGGAGGCTCTGGAGAAGTCCTGGAGATGAGCACTGGAGGAGGAGACAAGGGAGCTAGAGAGCCGGAGGTCGTGCGAGGAGCGGAGAGGACGGTTTAGGTGATATTTGGAGACAAGATTGCTGATGTAATTTGGGGCAGAGTTATAAATGGCTTTATATGTTATTGTTAATGTTTTGAATTTTATCCATTGGGCAATGGGAAGCCAGTGGAGGGATTGGCAGAGAGGGGTGGCAGATATGGAACAGTTGGTAAGGTGGATGAGTCTGCGATGAGGGGATAGCCTGCGATGAGGTCGGCCAATGAGGAGGGAGTTACAATTAGAGATGAGCGAATTATTCAAAAATTCGATTCGGCTGATTCGCCGAATTTGCGGGAGAAATTCGATTCGATGCGAATTTATTCGCCGCGAATTTAACTTATTTAAAGGGTTTCTAGGCTTCAGAGAGCCTTTATATTAGTGCAGAACACTGTACCTTTAATTTAAATGCCCTTGGAGTCTGCTGGGGAAGAGAAATAATACTGTCAGTCAGTATGACATGCAGATGAGTGCCGTCGATCTTAGGATCACCGCACACTTCACTCATTTGGGCAGTCACGGGGCACGACGAAGAAGAATGAAAAGAAGAAGAATGAAAAGAAGAAGAAGAAGAATGAAAAGAAGAATGAAAAGAAGAAGAAGAAGAATGAAAAGAAGAAGAAGAAGAATGAAAAGAAGAATGAGAAGAAGAATGAAAAGGAGAATGAAAAGAAGAAGAAGAAGAATGAAAAGAAGAAGAAGAAGAATGAAAAGAAGAAGAAGAAGAATGAAAAGAAGAATGAAAAGAAGTAGAAGAAGAATGAAAAGAAGAAGAAGAAGAATGAAAAGAAGAAGAAGAAGAATGAAAAGAAGAATGAAAAGAAGAAGAAGAAGAATGAAAAGAAGAAGAAGAAGAATGAAAAGAAGAATGAAAAGAAGAAGAAGAAGAATGAAAAGAAGAATGAAAAGAAGAAGAAGAAGAATGAGAAGAAGAAGAAGAATGAAAAGAAGAATGAAAAGAAGAATGAAAAGAAGAAGAAGAAGAATGAAAAGAAGAAGAATGAAAAGAAGAATGAAAAGAAGAAGAAGAAGAATGAAAAGAAGAAGAATGAAAAGAAGAATGAAAAGAAGAAGAAGAAGAATGAAAAGAAGAAGAAGAAGAATGAAAAGAAGAATGAAAAGAAGAAGAAGAAGAAGAATGAAAAGAAGAAGAATAAGAATGAAAAGAAGAATGAAAAGAAGAAGAAGAAGATTGAAAAGAAGAAGAAGAAGAATGAAAAGAAGAATGAAAAGAAGAAGAAGAAGAATGAAAAGAAGAAGAATGAAAAGAAGAATGAAAAGAAGAAGAAGAAGAATGAAAAGAAGAAGAAGAATGAAAAGAAGAATGAAAAGAAGAAGAAGAAGAATGAAAAGAAGAATGAAAAGAAGAAGAAGAATGAAAAGAAGAAGAAGAAGAATGAAAAGAAGAAGAAGAAGAATGAAAAGAAGAATGAAAAGAAGAAGAAGAAGAATGAAAAGAAGAAGAAGAATGAAAAGAAGAAGAGGAAGAATGAAAAGAAGAAGAAGAAGAATGAAAAGAAGAATGAAAAGAAGAAGAAGAAGAAGAAGAATGAAAAGAAGAAGAAGAAGAATGAAAAGAAGAATGAAAAGAAGAATGAAAAGAAGAATGAAAAGAAGAAGAAGAAGAAGAAGAATGAAAAGAAGAAGAAGAATGAAAAGAAGAAGTATTCCAGTACAGCAAAAAGTGTATCTGCAGAGAGCTCCGCTATTTCTGACAGTTCCTTCACATTTACAGCGGTTGAAACATTGTATCTATTTATTTCCGAATAAAAACATCTGTATCCTAAATGGAAACAAATAGATACAATGTTTCAACCGCTGTAAATGAACTGTCAGAACTGTCAGAAATAGCGGAGCTCTCTGCAGTGACACTTTTGCCGGCTGATCGGGAAAAATTCGATTCGTGCACCCGAAGTTGGCTAAAATTCGGATTCGATGCGAATCGAATTTTTCCCGATATTCGAAACGAATTCCACTTCGCCTGGTTCGATTCGCTCATCTCTAGTTACAATAGTCAAGGCGAGAGATAACCAGGGAGTGAATAAGTTGCTTAGTAGTTTCCGAGGTTAAGAACGGGCGTATCTTAGATATGTTGCGGAGGTGAAGTCTACAAGATATGGACAGTGATTGGATTTGGGGCTGAAAGGACAGATGGGAGTCTAGGATTACAACTAGTACCCTGGCATGAGGGGAGGGACTGAACTCTGAAGAGACTGAACACTGAAATTTGAACTTTATTGATAGGGCCACTTTAATATGACATAATGCAACTTTTAGTTTTACTGCCAAAATCTCACTTTTTTGTGGTCGTATGTAAAAAATATAGCTGTATCTCCTCAGAATCTTGCTTCCATAGTCAAATCTTCTGTGCAAACATGAAAGTGTTAAGAGGAGTTTCCTGAAACATGTGATACTAGAAAGTTCAAGGAGGTAAAATAATAAGGTGATCGCTATCCCACAAGTGCTCCCTCGACGCATTGCGTGATAATGTCAGATTTCAGGAGCCCCTTTGCCCTGTCACTTCTGCTCTGATCAAGCGATTGGCGAGTGAAGAGTGAAGTCAAGGATGGTGTTATGTACCCTTCATGAATTATGCAACTTAAACAAACTTACATGATGCGGAGCAGCCGAGCGAAGGCCTTTTAGCTGGAAGCAAGCCTCAGGGGACACCCATTACACGTCTCCTGTGATGCTTTAAAATAGGCCTTAGCAGTGCGCGGGCCTTGGGTGCCGCTGAGATTTACCAAAATATCGCTTACCTCACTTGTTTGTTCTGCCGTCGGTGGAATGCTGCAGGTTGGATGGAGCCAACCTTTACAGGTTTTCCGTGTTTTTAAGTTGAGAAGAAAATTATGACAAGGTCGGAGGAGACATCAGAAATGAAGGTGAATTCCCTTTTCCTAAAGTTGGCCACATACACAAAATTATGAAATATTTAAAAAAAAATTATTTTAACTTACATTGTAATTTTTGATCAAATGTGGATGGGTTTTTAAACCGGAACGCTAGGCAATTAGCTCAATACATAACAGAAAATGATATATGGGGATTATTGCGCATATCTTTTTAAAATGTATTTAAATTGAATTTGTATTTCTATAGCACTTCTCTCCCTGGGGACTTGGAACAAACAATTCCCCTATTCTATATATAAAAATACAGTATATATACTTTTTTTTCTGTGTTATTTTGCACTTCAAAATTATATCAACTGAAGAAAAAAGATTGTGTTGATGTGTTGGCATCATCATAAATACATAGCACATTTCAGATTGCAATCATCTTTACATATAATAAACAGAGCGAGAGACATACACACAAATGTAGGGAGGAATTAAATTAGAACTAATGGCAAAACCTTTTTTTTTTCAGTTTTGGATTTTGGATAGAGAACCTATCACTTCTTTTTTTGCCATGTGTGTCCAGTTAGGAAGACTTCCCTTCATTTCCTGTCCCATAGCCAAAACAAGATGTAAGAGGAAACCCTTTCAAAGTGAGGGAATCTCTGGTTGTCACCAGTGCTAATGTCCTCATTGAAAGATTCTCCCTCTATTCCTGTTAATAATCCCAAACTTTGGGATTTATTTATTTCAGGTACTTATATAGCGCCATCAATTTATGCAGCACTTTACATACATATATATTGTACATTCACATCAGTCCCTAACCCTCAAGGGTTGTACAATCTAAGGTCCCTAACTTACATTCATACATACACATACTAGGGCCAATTTAGAAAGGATCCAATTAACCTACCAGCATCTCTTTGGAGTGTGGCAGGAAACTAGAGTACCCAGAGGAAGCCCACACAGGCACAGGGAGAACATGCAAACTCCAGGCAGGTAGAGCCATTGGGATTCTAACCAATGACACTAATACTACCAGGCAGAAGTGCTAACTACTTAGCCAGTGTGCTGCCCATATTGTCTTTCTTTTTCACTTTCGATAATAATGGTAAATAGGGCAAAAAGAGAGGGTGAATCTGCCTAATGGGGGCACAGACAGCAATAAAAACCTGACAAGTGTTCCAGTTCCTATCTACCCTATCCAAAACAAAAAAAAAATGTTTTGCCTTTAGGTATACTTTTAGTAAGAAAATTGCTAGGAGGTAGAGCTTTTGGTGGAAGAGACTTTTAGGTCTATATAAATTATTATATTATTATTATTATTATTATACAGGATTTATATAGTGCCAACAATTTGAAATGTTTTCAAATAGCATTCAACCAGAGGTCTAACATTTTTCTGATTGAATCCGATTAGGAAAATGAGTGAACTTTGTGTAAAAGTTGTGTGAAGATGGCAGTTGTAGTCAGAGTAGGGAGAGGGAGCACAGAACTGTCAGTCCTGGAGGAGGGCAAACTCAGAGGTAAAATTAGAAACGGATATAGCGAGCGCTCACACAATCAGCTGCTAGAACACTCCAAGGAATCACCAGACCTTATAACATAAATAATAAAATATATAGTTCAGCGCTGTAAACCAAGTATATACCAAATAAGAGAGCATATAGTTCATAAATCCTTCATGAGCGTGAAAAGATTGCAGAAAACTTGACGTGAAAATCTCCTCTATGTAAAATAGGTGACTGGAACCATATAGATAAAATGCGCACTCACCGACCGCGCATTAAATATGCGCATGTATATGACCATCTATGCAGGTAATCAGCCCTCTTATGCTCTCTTATTTGGTATATACTTGGTTTACAGCACTGCACTATATATTTTATTAAACCCAGAGGTAAGTTTGCTATAATATGTAAGTACACTCAGCATACGTGTATATTATAGCAAAAGCCCTCACCTAAATCTGCCAATTTTGTGCTGTTACACTTAATGTTTAACAATATAATGCAATGCATAGTTAGGGTTAATGTTGATACACTGCCATCCTGAGGATATTTTGGCTATGGCACCTTCCTTTTCTGTCTTCCTGTGTCCCTCCACTAGCTAGTGATGGATTTCCTCTTCCCTTTTTACTCTGTCTTCTTGGGATGAATATGGCCACTTTTCTTTTGGCCACATGTAATCTGCTTACATCCAGGGACACATTACTATGTTTTGATCTGCAAATACCATCCTTTCATTCATCTGCTGCATCTTGTTGTCTGCTGTACCTTCTGCATTGCAATAAAGATCCGTGGATGAGAAAACTAGGTGTTTGGTGAGTTCAGCTATCTGACAAAGACTGTTCGCGGTGATTGTATCTACTTATACAGGGCAGGCATAGAGGTCTCAGCAAGGGATAAGTCATTAATGCAACAGTTGGAGTCAGAATAAGTTTAGTTCTTCTTTAAAGCCCAACTCTGGACATGTTTTGTTCAAGAGGAATTATTTTTAAATAGAGTTTTTTTTTTAAGTGAAGATTTTTTAAAGGTTTGAGTAGAGCAGAGAACAGTTACACTTCCATTTGGGTTCTTATTCCTCTCTGTGACACCATTCAATAAATTTTCCCCACTTCCTATGCCTATGACACCTGGAAAAAAAATGGGGGTTGCAGTTGCCACTGAGATAGCAAAAAAACATTGTAAAATGTTTTTACTCTTCATTCTACTAACATTTTTTTTATTTTGTATGCATCCCATTTGTAGAGCGTTCCCGCTACTTTCTGTTCTCAGAGGAGAATTCTTAATGAAGATTCAAGCAGTTAATAGAGGATCTGCCCTTCCCTGCACTATTCAAAAAATGTCTTAAAAATTTAATAGTTGGGCTTTAAGTATTGTGGTTTAAAGCTGACCTGTCATTCATTTTTTTCTTATTAACAGCAGAATTTTATTTATTTTTTTGTAAGATCTGCTTTCCTATTAAAGTAACTTTGTAAAAGCTCAGAACATTAAAAAGTTAATAACATTTTATAAAAAAAAAATCTAATTCCTTATAATGTCTTTTCTTATTACCGACTATTGCCCAAAGGCAAAGAACAAACATCTTTTTTTTCTTTTGTTTTTTGCTAATTTCTATACATTCCCACTTTGACGGTATATTCCGCTACCAACCGTATAGTGAGTACATTAATATGCATATGAGCTCATTTCCCCAATATAAAGCTTCTTTTTTACACCCCATCCTTTTATCTAAATATGCATTATTCCTAAACAATTGCTATTTCATTAAATTTAATGGCAGCTCTCACTTGGATTTTATACGCACGGCATGGCGTTCTACGCCGTTAATAGCACACACAAAATGTGTAATAATAATTGTTTCCAAAAACATAAGCAAAATTGTTTTTTGTGCTATTCACGGGTAAATTGTTTATGACCTAAATTCATACAATATTTTCCGATGATGGGCCTTTATATCAGCGAGGAGGAGGCAGGGAAAGTTGCCTGTGCAAATTAAGCTTTTTAAATGACCTCATTTAGCATAGAAGTCAATAAATTCCATGGGCATTTTTGTGCCAAGCAGATTACATAATCCTCCCTGAACTGTAATCAAACAATACTGTGCGGCTAATTGTACCATTGCAGACGATTTAGTCTGCATAATCCCTTTGTATAATGACATAAATCACTTTTTTTCGGGTGCAAATTTTGCTCTGCTGAATACATACGGAAAGCCGTGCAACCGTTTACAATTAGCGTTAAATGGAAACAAACTGAGATTGCTTTTGCCTTTATTCGCACTGTTTATTATAATTCAGAGAGAAGCGAAATGAAACAAATGACATATTTTCTGCTTGCCGTATGAAGGCTTTCCAAATTGGAATGGCGAAAGATTTCTCAGTAGTCTAAGGGCCCATTCACACCAGAAACTGAACATCAAAAAAAGTCCAAAAACGCCGGGTTTGCCGCGTTTTTCAGTGTTAGAGCGTTTTTACAGCTAAAAAACTCCTCTAGAAACCCACTAGTCCTGGGTTCTTTTTTCCTTCCCAAAAACGTCCCTGCCAAAAAAAATGTTGATTGCAGTCTATGTGTGCATGGACACATAGGATAACATGCTGGGGAGTTTACTGGCTGTAGAAAAAAACGTCAAAAGCCAAAAACAGCCGCTGTAAAAACTTCCCGTGTGCATGAGGATTTACATGCAGTTGACGGGCACTTTTCTAATTGTATTTGTCCTGTGAGGTCACTCAGGGGCGTATTTACCACAAGGTAAACAAGGCATTTGCCTAGGGTGGCCTTTTTTCAGGGGGGCAGCAGCATTTTTCAGGGTGTGAATAAAGGGGAGAGAACCATGTTCTTGGACAACTTGCCAGCCAGCTTGATAACAACTGAATTAACCTGTCTAACAGTATGCATTTATAACAGGGGTTTAGTTAGCACACATTTGCAAATACATACGTAAGCCACAGAGCCACGTCATGGCACCCTGATAATCTGTGGTCCTAACTCTACAATTTCTGAGAGTCCCCATAGTAGAGGTGTTGGTTATGTGTTAGAGAAGACACTGGTAGCTTGTGATGAGGCAGAACACTGTTTTACTTGTGTGGCTTAAGTTGCAAACATACAAAACACATTTCAGCAGACATCTTGGTTTTGAAGAGAGAGAAAAGAGGAATAGAGAGAACCAACAAGTTTTACACATATGCACAACTGGTAACCTTTGTGTACAGTGCCATCTACTGGTCAAGTGATATTAACACGCAATACTACAAGAGGCACATGCATTTAATGGATAGATCAAGGGCAGGTGTACCTGAGGGAGCCCACCCCTCGAAAGACGGGATGGAAGAAGGGACACACGCAGCATGGGGACCAGGTGAGATCTGAGAGAGGCTGTGGGCTGTTTGCTGGTGTATGCAGAGCCTGATTCTTGTTCCCAGGGATTTCCAGAGCTGTGAAGGTGAGTGTCTTCTCTCTCACCGAGGTGGGGGGGTTGCCAGTGTATGGGGGGCAGTGGTAGTGGAAGGCTCTCTCAGGTGGGGTTGAGGGGCTGGGGTGTTGTTGGTCAATGTCAGCCTCTCTCCGTGGGGGTGTTGGTCGGTGTTAGGGTATCTCCGTGGGGGGGGGAAAATTTGTTTGTGTTGCCTAGGGCAGCGTGAAACCTAAATACACCACTGAGGTCACTTCCTTCTTCTTTCTTTCCTTGGGCTTCTATGTGCACTGTGATGCGTTCCTGTGCGTTTGCATGAGTTTTTGCGCACTTGCGTTTGAAAAATGAAGCATTCTTCACTTTTCTGCACTGCGCTGCAATGGTGCGAACTATGCCCATAGGATAGTCTGGATTTTGGACCGTCTATGCAGTTGGAGTGCAGTCCAAAATGCATCCAACTGCATCCAACTGCATCCCACTGCGTTAGGTTTGAAAGGCCCCTTAAACAGAAATGGGCAATATGTCGGATTCTTGTAAAGTGACCCTATTATTATGTTAAAGCCAAACTCTGGGATCCTGCCCTTCTTTGCTCCCCCCGTTTTGCGTCATTCATCCAAGAAGACTGAGGACCTCCAGAGGTTGAAAAAAAAATTAGTGCTGGAGAGGAGGTGAGTATTACAGACAGGGCTGCCTTTTAGTTTTTGACCCTGGTTGGGGGATAATTGAAAAAAAATAAACACCTGGCAATAACAGGTATCCTGTAAAAAGACAAAAAATGCTTATCTTTTCAGTAGGCAGTGAGTTAAAAGAGATGTATTATACTCACCTTGGTGAGTATTAAACCCAAAAATGTATTATTATATTGCAGCTTACATCATTAGATGTGGTGGCTGCATTAGTTTTCTTTTCTTTGGCTTTTTTTCCTCTGTTGTCACCTGGTAATCTGGCCAGTAACACACCTTCTGTATTATTGAGCCACCACTCTGGATGAATGAGCACAGGAGGCACAGCAAACCGCAGCATTGTCAGTCTAGGGAGTTGGGAAGTGTTAAATGTATTAATAGATTTGAATGCACTAACAAATTGAAACCAACATTTAAAATCAGTTACAGCAAACAGTTTTTTTCCCTTTTGGGATAAAGGTTTTACTTAAATTAATAAATAAATAAAAGCTGATCATTATAATCACTCCTACCCAATGGTAAATGGATTGTCTCATCCATGTAAACTGATAAATTCTGAAGGAGAGCTTGTGCTTTTGAAAAACACTTGCTGGCTGGATTACCAGATGAAAATAGAAGAAATAAAGCCTCAAAAAGGAAACTAATGCAGCCACCACATCTAAAAATTGGTAAGCTGCAATATAATACATGTTTGCTTTTGGGTTTAACACCGCTTTCAGTAGGTTCTCCCTTAAAGTTTACTTTGCTTCAGCTAAACTCTCATGGGAAAAATTGAGACTACATTCATTATATTGGGGCAACACAGTGGCTAAATGGTCAGCACTTCCCCCTGCCAGTACTAGGGTCATTGGTTGAAATCACAACCTTGGCACCACCTGCCAGGAGTTTGCATGTTCTCCCTGTGCCTGCATGGATTTCCTCCAGGCACCTCAGTTTCCTCCCACACTCCAAAGACATGCTGGTAGGTGAATTGGCTCCTGTCTAAATTGGCCCTAGTATGTGTATGTATGAATGTGAGTTAGGGACCTTAAATTGTACGCTACTTGAGGGTTAGGGACTGATGTGAATGTACAATATATATGTAAAGTGCTGTGTAAACTGACAGTGCTATATACAGTAAGTACCTGAAATAAATAAATCTGGTTGCTAGGCATGAACTGTATTCTATTTCAGCCAACTGAAATATGATCTAACCTTATCTCTTAACAATACAAAATACTTTGTAGGTGACAGTATAGATAAGAGAACGTTCTCTCAAACCATTTGATGTGTGTCTGTGTTCTCCTTCTGTGTACACAGTATGGGCCTGTAGAACAGACAGTCCTACTTTAATAATGCTAACATTGAGATTTCAGTTTAGTGCGCAGGAAGTTACAAATACACTGGAATTCTGGCAGGCTCAACAGATATTCTACTACACTTACAAAAAACATTCTTAGTCTGCAAAAAAGAAAACGAATGCAGCCACCACATCCAAGGACAAGTAAGCTGCAATATACAGGTGAAACTCAAAAAATATCGTGCAAAAGTTCATTTATTTCAGTAATGCAACTTAAAAGGTGAAACAAATATATGAGATAGACTCATTACATGCAAAGCAAGATAGTTCAAGCCGTGATTTGTCATAATTGTGATGATTATGGCTTACAGCTCATGAAAACCCAAAATCCACAATCTCAGAAAATTAGAATATTGTGAAAAGGTGCAATATTCTCGGCTCAAAGTGTCCCACTCTAATCAGCTAATTAAGCCATAACACCTGCAAAGTGTTCCTGAGCCTTTAAATGGTCTCTCAGTCTGGTTCAGTAGGAATCACAATCATGGGAAGGACTGCTGACCTGACAGTTGTGCAGAAAACCATCACTGACACCCTCCATAAGGAGGGAAAGCCTCAAAAGGTAATTGCAAAAGAAGTTGGATGCTCCCAAAGTGCTGTATCAAAGCACATTAATAGAACGTTATGTGGAAGGAAAAAGTGTGGAAGAAAAAGGTGCACAAGCAGCAGAGATGGCCGCAGCCTGGAGAGGATTGTCAGGAAAAGGCCATTCAAAAGTGTTGGGGACTTTCACAAGGAGTGGACTGAGGCTGGAGTCAGTGCATCAAGAGCCACCACACACAGACGGATCCTGGACATGAGCTTCAGATGTTGTATTCCTCTTGTCAAGCTGCTCCTGAACAACAAACAACGTCAGAAGTGTCTTACCTGGGCTAAAGAAAAACAGACCTGGTCTGTTGCTCAGTGGTGAAAAGTCCTCTTTTCTGATGAGAGCAAGTTTTGCATCTCATTTGGAAACCAAGGACCCAGAGCATGGAGGAAGAATGGAGAGGAACACACTGCAAGATGCTTGAAGTCCAGTGTGAAGTTTCCACAGTCTGTGTTGATTTGGGGAGCCATGTCATCTGCTGGTGTTGGTCCACTGTGCTTCATTAAGTTCAAGGTCAACGCAGCCGTCTACCAGGAGATTTTGGAGCACTTCATGCTTCCTTCCACAGACGAGCTTTATAGGGATGCTGACTTCATTTTCCAGCAGGACTTGGCACCTGCCCACACTGCCAAAAGCATAAAACCTGGTTCAATGACCGTGGGATTACTGTGCTTGATTGGCCAGCAAACTCACCTAACCTTAACCCCATAGAGAATCTATGGGGCATTGCCAAGAGAAAGATGAGAGACATGAGACTGAACAATGCAGAAGAGCTGAAGGCCGCTATTGAAGCATCCTGGTCTTCCATAACACCTCAGCAGTGCCACAGGCTGATAGCTTCCATGCCACACCGCATTGAGGCAGTAATTGCTGCAAAAGGGGTCCAAACCAAGTACTGAGTACATATGAATGCTTATACTTTTCAGAGGTCCGATATTGTTCTATGTACAATCCTTGTTTTATTGATTGCATGTAATATTCTAATTTTCTGAGATTGTGGATTTGGGGTTTTCATGAGCTGCAAGCCATAATCATCACAATTATGACAAATCACGGCTTGAACTATCTTGCTTTGCATGTAATGAGTCTATCTCATATATTAGTTTCACCTTTTAAGTTGCATTACTGAAATAAATGAACTTTTGCAAAATATTCTAATTTTTCGAGTTTCACCTGTATGACATTTTTGTACTTGGATTCGGGTATCCCGTAACTCTCTAGCATTTACTTATAACTGATAGATTGATTTTTGGTGGATTAACCCCCTAAAGCTAGGCTGTATGTTCCTTTTATGGGGATTTGCATTCTAGATATTGCTAGCTCTTTGTACTCTCCATGAGTCCATAGTCACACTTCACTTGCTTGTAAATGTATTTAATGACAGTTATTGGGTGTTAATGTAGGGAGATAACAAGTGCTCAGAGGGGTAAATCGAAAAAAAAAAAAAACCTATACAACTTGACCCAGTAAACTCTCCTGTAATCTGCGCTTCGATCAGGATATTCCCCGGAGGTCCCAGTCAGCATCCTGCAAACATTTGGGCTGGCACGCAAGCTCCGTCCATATGGAATAGTGAGGCAGTGATCTGTCAGACACCCTGGCCATGCAGTTATTCTTTGAAATTATTCCTAGACCTACTCTGCCCTCCACTGACCCTTCTCACTGTCTTTTCCACTTCCGTAACTTTCTTCATTTTCTCATCTTCAAATCTGGACGGAAAATCTATAAAATTCTCAGGCAAAAAAAAAAAGTTCAGCAGAAACAGAAGCTAAACTTTATTTCAGGTATTGCTCAAACTTTGATGGTGGATCTTAGAGGATTAGTTCATTCAACAGTGAGACATCAGTTGTAGGTGGAGGCTGGGGGGATGATTAACAATTCAGCTTCTTTGGACTCTTGGGGACACCAGCAACATGGTCTCTGCTGATTCTGCTGTGGAGTACAGGGTGCCCCTGAACCAGAACTGGTGGATATCCAGCTACAACTTGACCAGGGGACTAAAGATGGCTTGATCCAGTCCCCCCTGACCAATACCTACCCCCCTTTAACCCTAAGTAACCACACAGACAACAAAACTGGAGTTAATGGCCCAAACGGCCTTTAATTACAACCATCAATAAATAACATTTAAATAACAAAACACAATATAACATACGTTTTTCAAGGTCCCAACAGGCATCAAGTAAATGAGTACCTGAGTCCTACTTAACCTCTCTAGCGGTCTGATTATGTCCATATTTCTGTGCTCAAAGCGGTACATTTTTTTGTATGGAAATATGTTGTTTTTTTATTATAGGCCTGTAATTCTTAGGAATAACTCACTGAAATCTGTCCGAACAAGAGTCTAGTAAACATCCCGGGTAGGATAAAATTTGAAACACTAAATCATAAATTATAATATAATAAATAATCATAAAAAATAATAATATAATAATAATACATTTAATTCAATAATATAATCAAACCAAAAACACTGAAATTTTAAATAGAGCGCCAAGTTCACACATCACTGAGCAAAGTCGCAAAATCGTTTTCAGTGTCTGATGACGAATTTCCCCACGAATCATTATCACTCAATTCTGCAAGTGGTTCTGATTTACTATCGCTGTTCTCTAGCTGGTCTAAAACCGCTTTTGACCTAAAGGGACACTTTTTGGATGCCATGAACGTTTCTCAGTTTCCAGGCAGAAAGAACAGTAAAAATGCAGGCAGGGCGCAGGACAAAGCACTCGGGACAAAATGTATGTGAAATGGTTTGATACAGTAATGTTTTACTATGTGATTTTAGTGATTTTAGTGTATTTAGTGAATGTCACTTTTAAAATGTTTTAATTTCCCACCGGTTCCGTTCTCCGTGCATCCCGTACGTCCCGACGCTCGCAAGGAACGGAACTCGGAAGACGGATGCAGGAATCGGCCGGAGGAGATGGATGGGGACGCTGCAGGGGGGACATTGAGGGAATCGAAGGACAAGGTAAGTGCTGGAGGGATCCCGGAGCAACGCTGCAAGGTATTCCCGAGTGTAGCTCGGGGTTACCGCCTTTGGTACTGAAAGTTTACCCCGAGCTACACTCGGGAATACCGCCAGGGAGTTAACTAGGCCTCCAGCCGCAACAGCAGCAACTCAGAGACAACCACTGCAGATACCCCCACCAGAACAATTGGAAGCCGTACCTCAGATTGGTTCATACAAAGAGATTTTTTTGTGCCCACAGTAACCTATGAGGACCTTTCACCCCGCAGGTTGTCCCCCAGCACCAACTGGCACAACCACCACCAAAAATAAATCAGGAAACAAACGGGCGGGTGGGAGGAAGATTGCCTTGTCAAAACTCTCTTCTGCCTGAAGACCCCCTGCCGCACCATGTCAGACCACCCCTTGTGGCTCCACTTGCTCCCTCCTTAAAATCATTTAGACTCCCCCCCCCTTAGCTAATGGGACTCTCCTCTCCAAGCCCCCTTTAACCCCTGTCATGCCAGCCCTTCGTTCAGATCTTCTTTTTTTTCTACTCCGGGCCTGCCTTTCATGCTTCAACAGTAAACCAGAGGGATAGTGCAATTGGTGAAAGCTGTGCACCAAACTGTCATTTCAAAGGGAGGATGCATTTGTAAGCACTTGGTGTTCACCATACCAATACAGACAATGCAAATATGGTGGTATCTCTGTGCTTATTAAAGGTTTTATTAAAGCTGAAATTTAGCTTTCCTGCTTGCCCACTGCCCTATAATAGAATTACTGCTGCAGGGCTGTGCAAAATCGCGTAAATATACGTGATTTGCATTTCTGGGTAGGGGGCGCGCACGCACCGCCCTACCTGTGCCGACTTCCAGCTGTAGATTCCCCGCCAGCTTTCAACGATTGCCGAGTAACACTGATGAGGAGATACCTGTGTGTAAACAACACAGGTCTCTCTCCTACCAGCAAGGACATGCTGCTGTTTATTTCTCTGCACAGCACAGCCAGCCAAAGCAGTGTGAATACAGTGAAGCACACTGACACGGCCCCCTAGTAAAACACTCCCAGCACACAGTTAACAGTTTGATCGCCCCTCATGTTAACTCCTTCCTGTCCAGTGCCATCAGTACACTGTCATTGCTTTTTTTTTAGCACTGATCACTGTATTGGTGTCACTGGGGATGTCAGTAACACCAAGTCAGTTCCCCCAGTGTCAGAATGTCCACTGCAGTCCCGCAATAAGTCGCTGATCGCTGCCATTACTAGTATAAATAAAAAATTTAAAATAAAAAAATCCCAGTATATATACCGCCATTTGTAAACGCTATAACTTTCACGTAAACCAATTAATTTACACGTATTGGTATTTTGTTTTTAGCAGAATACATTTTTTCAACATTTTTTTACTGAACATGTTTAATAGCAAACAGTAAAAAAATATTGTTTTTTTCTCAAAAATGTCATTTTTAAAAAAAAATAAATAAACGCACAGGCGATCAAATACCACCAAAAGAAATCTCAATTTGTGAGAAAAAAGGACGGAAATTTCATTTGGGTGCAGCGTTGCATGACTGTGCAATTGTCAGTTAAAGTAACGCAGCAACATAACGCAAAAAATAAAATGGCCTGTTCAGGAAGGGGGGGGGAGGGTAAATCCTCAGGGGGGCAAGTGGTTAAAGCATGACCTGGATGGTATTAGCTCACTGAATGCTTTTATTTGATTCCTGGAATTATTGATTACTAAAACATGGAGCAACACATGCAGTGCAGTGACCCACAGCAGCCCTTTAAATGATCCCACCGATCTGAGACTGAAATCTGATTGGCTGCTTTGTCTTAATGAACTTTGCACATCACCAGCGTCCTTTGTACCGCCACAGTACAAGCAGTGTAGCCCAATTACATCATTCATTAGTCTCATTATCAGCGGCCTAATGCTCACTTCTAATTTCGCTAACACAATTTAACTTGCTAATGATTTTGTACATTAAACTTTTAGTGCAGTGGACGGCCGCTCTTCAGCATTTTATGTGTGCGCATGCTGCCAGTGTTTTTATTCCCAAATTAATCTGCTTTAAAGTTAATTGCAATTGATCTGAATTATTAATGGCAGCTGATTGTAGTTTAGTGTGATGTCAGAGGCAGATTAGAAAATGATGAATGAATCTCCCCTATCCCAATAAGCAGGCCTATGATGTCAGTGAAGAATTAGAGCGCAATATGGCCGGTTGTAATCTGTTTATACACAGATAATTGCGTGAAAGAAACAGACTCATGAAGAAATGCAGAGAGAAAACACATTAAAGAGTAAATAAGCCCATTATTGGTTATTAGAATAGAGTGCTGAGTTAAATAATATAGCTGAAATAATTATGGTGTGCTAAAAATCCACAAAGTCTGTCCAATGAGATGCATGAGCTACAGATTTGCTGCCAGCTGTCACTGTAATATTTAAAAAAAATATTTTTATAATAATAAAACTACATTGTGTTGTACTTACAATTTCAGCAGGTCATATGCAGGCAGGTAGGGGCCTTGCTAGGATACTTGGGCCATTCTAAGCAAATGTATTGTGCTGCCTTATAGGTGGGTATAACCAAAGCAAAGGTGTCGGTTAAAGGCATCGGTAAAGTAACACTAAACTCTGGTGTACCAAAAAAAAATATATATTCCCGTATGTATTCTTAAGTCAAAAAGTCCCTTTTATTGCTCCCAGTCTCCTCCAGATCTTCAAATTTCTCTTTTTTTATATTGTTGTGATTTGACTTCCTGTTAGAAGGTGGCTACAACCATTCTCCATGGTCCCACTTCACGTAGGAATGTAGACACCCTCTCTTGCTCACTAGGAATGGACTAGGGATATTGGACGATGGGATGTGTAGCGTGCATAGAGCTGTGCAACTAATGTCCACTGCTCATTCCAAACAAACAGAAGTGAGAGGGAGAAGTATAGATTTGGGAGCTCACAGGGAACTTCACAAGGAGGCAGAAAAACACAGTAAGAAATGGTTTCATGAAAAATAGATTACATGGCCATTAAGTCATTAAGTAGTGGATCTGTGTGGATTAGTTGTATTATTTTCAGCAAATAAGGATATAGTTTAGTGTCACTTTAATTTGAAGTGGACATAAAGTGCACATTATATATATATATATATATATATATATATATATATATATGTAGCCAGGTGCTGGGCTACAGCAATATGGAGATGGAGACTGCCCTTTATTCTATTCCTCTACTGAGATATTGGTGTCATGCTGCACCATCCTCCTCTGGCCATTAGGGGAAGTGAGTGCTAAAGCCAAGCAAGTCCATAGACTTCTATGCAGAGCTCTGAGAATCCTGGCAGTTGTATTTTGAGATGGCAGCCATGTAATTACTGCACTATAATTGTTATACTATAGATCCCAGTATGCACTGTGCAGAAGGAGGTGTGGAGGGATGATTTTTATTAAACTGCCTGTGAAGGTTCTTCCTATTGGCACCGAGGGGGTTAGGGAGGGAGCATCTCTGTCTGAATATTTGCCTGCCAGCTGGAGACCATACCAGTGGGGATCCAAGCCTGTGATTGAGAGTGAGGACACCCAGGGGCAGCACAGCACTGCCCACATCACAGCACCACTCACCTTCTGCTGTCCATCACTAATCACTGGAGGTTTTCTGGGAGAGACCAAGGGGGCCCCTTTAAGAGCCAGAGGTCACCGCAGAATCTCGGGGACTGGTGAGAGGGCTATTAACCTATTTCTGATACTGCTAGCAGGGACTTAGCCACCAAGAGCAGGAGACCAAGTGTACCCAATCCATACTGCACCCATACTGCACTCTATACTGCACTTATTCCAAACTTAGACTGCACCTGTACCAGGCCTATACCATAATATACTGAACTGTTACTGCATCTGAACCACATCTACCTTGCACCTGTGACGAGAGCATACAATACCTATACTGTAACTTTACTGCATGCAGGTTAACCAGGACTGTCATTAACTGCAAAGATGCGTTTAAAGGACCCCAACGATAGCCGGCAGAACAACATCTCAAAGAACTGCTACTCCCATAATAATTATTCTACAAGCCCCCTTTGTTCCTATGCCCCTTTTTCTACCATCCTCTTTTCCTGTTGGGCAGTGCATACCCAGTTGGTCTAGGATTAGCATTGCCGCCATAAATGTTCTCTAGCAGTGTAGTTCTAGCACTCAGCAGTTTAAACTTTACTACTGCTCACTGTTGTACTTGAGGTGGCCTTGAATGCTGATCTGCAACCCAAATGTCATCTTATACCTAGTCCTTACTGTTAATCACTTTGTATCCTAAATTGTTTTATTATCTTTGCTAATCCATCTTATGCTTGCTTTGGTACCAACCAAATTGGGTGACAATATATTAATTTTGCCTTACTAACTGGTTACTACTATTGGGTTCTAAGTATTACCTTCAATTATTTCCTGTGATACTCTGTGTTGGTACACTCCATCTGGTGTGTCAGAGGGACTGAGGTTTTTGAGAAGGTTGAGGCAAAGAATAGAGCACCCATCCTATCCAAGGGGGGGGCACTACATCTATGTAGCAAAAATGTTTGTTTTAGGTTTTTAATAAAGTGGGGAAGAGCCTCTCTCAAACTTTTACCTGAGATTTTATCAAGCTTTGGAAATTGATGCATTCAACAAAAATGCCAGTGCAGATGAGCCCCAAAGATACCCTGTAAGAGTCTTGTTCATACCTCTCTTGCAGCCCATGTGTCCTTCATCCTCTCTATTCCAGTGCTACAGTCTCTGAAATTCAGTAGTGCTAGACTCTTGAGTCCTCTGCTGCACACCATTGTCCCATCCATGGTCCCACGCATGGTCCCATCCTTAGTGATGCATGGGTCACATGATGGAACCACAGCATGCAGTGGGAGATACAAGCATCGGACACTCCCAGCTGATCCTTTAAATATCTAAACCAGTTTTGTAGCTAAGGATGAGATATGGTTTCACAGCAGAGCAATCAAAGCAGATTTTCTGCTTCGGGAGGTACAATCTCACCCTTAATTTGGGGCTGGAATAAATACATCGAAACACCAGAAGGAAAAGTGAGTTGACTCAAATTCGGTCTAGCTGATTGAACCCTGACAAATATTTTTGCCCTTTTAAAGAAACGGACTTATATGATCTAGTTTTCTGCAAGCATTATCTTCTTTTCTTACTCTTTGCAAAAAAGAAAGGCCTTGGCAGCGCAGCGTAAGCAAATTCACATCAGCTCAGTTACAGTTACAAGCGCCGTTGGCATCTTATTCATTCAAAACAGGCAGCCAAAACAGCAGCAGTTTTTGCCAGCAAATTCTGAGGGAGAAAATAACATAATGACTTTTACTGTGCGTGAACACAAACTGTAATACAGATGTAGATCCAAGTGCCTTTCTGTTAATCATATAATATTATGGGGATCAAATGATGGCCGTGTTTCTGTTTTGAAATGGAAGGCGTAGATAAGAAATACAGCTCCCTCACAGAAACATGCCAAATTTTAACCATTTCAGCACTGAAACCTGTATATCCTAGGGTCTTGGTGCCCAACCTTCTCAATTGTCCCTCTCTTTGGTCTGATGTACAGATATCTATGAAAATGTAGTATTCAGCTACTAAAAGTGTTATTCTGCACTAAACCTTCATCCGTGATTATTATGTTTGCTATTTTGAAAACCCAGTGTAAAGAAAAAAAGAAAACAATTCTTGATATAACCAATTATTTTTGGCATACTGTATACATTCCTAAAGTGTATGTTACCCTCATTTTTTTTCCATGTGTGAATTTTATAAATCATAGTCTTTATCCCTTTTATGTACCTCTTCCACCTGAAGTACCTGGTTGATCCTGACGGCCACCTTTCTTCCTAGTTCTAAACAAGCTTTTTCAAACTTTTCTGCACAGAGGAACCCTTGAAATAACTTTCTGGTTTCAGGGAACCCCTGCTAAAAATTCCTATATCTACAACTCATGATACATAGTGTAATGGTCAGTGATAAGACTGTTCCTTACACTTGTGGACATTGGGAAGAATTACCCCGTTACAGATAGGTAACAGATCAATGGTGTCGGTGGGAACTTATCAGAGGCACAAATTTCTCATTGCTCAAGGAACTCCTAGCAACCTCTGGAGGAACCCTAGTTGAGAAATCCATAAATAAATCCACCATCCAAAAAACCCAAAGCAGGTTGCCTACATTGCAAAATACTATGGTAAGTAAGAGACTCCCAGCAGCAGGGATATTCTGGTGCAACATTAGAGACTCCTAATCTTCACCCTTCAGACCTTTTGGTGGATAATAAACAGGAAGAATAGCAACTTACACCCTACACAAAGGATGGTCTTTCTGGACACATTACTGGATATGCAAGCCAACATGGTTCAACTTCCAAGGGAGAAGATAAGCCCTTTAATCCACAAAGCAAAACAGCATTGTCAGCAGTAACTCTGCCAGTCAGATTCTGTCTCAGCATCCTAGGATCATTGGCCTTCACATTCCCTATGTTTAAATTGGCCCAATTGCACAGGAGAGCCTTCCAGAGTTTCTTTCTTGTGCAATGGAATGGAGTACCAATCAATCATCATCCCCTACAGAGTGAAACAATGTCTTTGGTGGTGGACTCATGGACTCAGCCTTCTGAAACATCGCCCGATCATTTCTACGCACCCAGAGCTAGTGACTTCGGATGCCAGTCTGGAAAAGTGAGATGCACATTACCAACAATAGGTAGCCCAGGGACGCTGGGCATTCAACGCCCAGGGGATAGTTTCAAATACCCTGGAACTCAGGACAGCTATGCAAGTCCTACTAACGTCCGGTCCTGCATTGGAGGGCAAGAGGGTACACCTACATCTGGAAACAAGGTCGCAGTAGCCTACATTCAGAGATGGGAGTACGAGGAGCCCCACTGTACTGGAAGAAGTCCGTCCTAACATGGACTGGGCCCAGACATACATAATAGATCTAATTTCAGTATACGTTCCAGTAGCAGAAAGCCAACTTGGTGATTCATTAAGTTGGAATTTCCTGTCCAGCAATGAGTGTTCTTTGAGCCCTCATGTCTTTTCCTTTCTAACCCAGAGATGGGGCAGCCTGGAAATAGACTTGACGGCAACATCAGTGAACACCAAATGCTCATGGTCTTTGTGTCCCTCAGCAGCACCACCCTTGGAGATTCAGCCTGTTCCTCTAATTGCAAAGTTTTTGGCAAGGCTCAGGAGGTCCTTGAACATAGCGGTCATTCCATTTTGGCCGTGAAGGCCATGGTTCATGACGTTGCTGCAACTCAGCATGGAAGATCCAATATCTCTTGTAGTAACCCTGGACCTTCTGTCCCAGTGGCAGTTTTGGCACCCAGCTCCGGCGAGACTGCACAAGTTGGCCTGGAAACTGAGAGGCAAAGGTTCATAGAGTCTGGTCGCTCTAACCAGGTGGTAGCTACCCTTCTTCAGGGCAGAAAAAGCACCATAAACATCAAAAAATATGGCAGAGCTTCCTCTCAGTTGCCCAGAGGCAGGCCTACTTAATCCTACAGCATCCAACTCTGGAGGGCTTGAGGGCACCTTCCAGGAGGGCAGTGGCAACCTCCTGGGCAGCATATTACAGAGTCTCTCTGGAAACTATTTGTAAGGCGGCAACATGGTTGTCTAGGAATACGTTCATTTACCACTACCATCTGGATCCATCACAGCTTATCACAGTAGAGTTTGTTATCCAAGCGGAACAGGCAGATTCTGGTTAGTAAATTTGAGTATTTTCTTGCACCCACCTGACTGGTGAGTTATTTCTTAGTGTATGCTGCCATGATGGTCCAGGAAAATGGAAAATTGTTTACTCACTTTCCCTTAATTTTCCTTTCCTTGAGTATCTTCATGGCAGCATACAGATTCCCACTCTTGAATTGATAGTTACAGAGAATACTATGCTGGGACCTAACTGAAAATGTATAGTTAACCAGTCCTATCAGGTTGCAGGGGCGGAGCCACAACCCAGTGTATGCTGCCATGCAGCTGCACCAGGAAAGGAAAATTACAGGAAGGTGAGTGTCATGCCTTTAGCAATTTGTTCTTTGTTAATTAGGCATTATTAGTATGTTTTATCAGTTTGTAATTCTCTGTTCATTGTGTAACTGCTCCATCTAGTGGCTGTTTGTATACACTGCATCTTTTCACAGTAGAAGTTTGACCCATTTCAGCTTCCATAGCTTGTAGCCTATTAACTCTGATTACATCATCAACCATGCTCATAGCAGCCATTTCCTCATCACAGACTCCATTCCTGTGGTATGCTGGTAGGATCCAGCCCTCACATTCAGGTTCACAATAGCATCGTCGGTACGTCTACACACATGTCTATATCTTATGCATCTGTGTTTTATGTAACCTACATGTCTTACATGTGTTTATATGTGCATTGCCTTACTGTAATGTATAATATGCTTTGTCACATGGCAGACAGTGTTACTAAGCGCCTTATTTTCTGTTCCTCAGTTTCACCTCTTATATCTTTGCAATAAAGACAAAGTTGGACGTTGCTTCTTTGTCAACTCATTGCCGAGAAAGGTTTAGCTGTCTGTCAAGCTATGTACCTTCACACATAAGGAGGACAGAACAGTGAAACGACGGCTTCTTACAAGCTGGATACGAGGACTGCGACTCCTGAAGTCCTGACTGCAGTGAAACGACGGCTTCTTACAAGCTGGATACGAGGACTGCGACTCCTGAAGTCCTGACTGCAGCAAAACGGTGGCTTCTCACAAGCTGGATAGGAGGAACTACGCAGCATCGCCACCCGCAGCGGTTGCAAGTGTGCTAACCCGTTCACAGCATCATCATGTCAGCAAGGGAATCCGGACAGTTCGAGACAAGGTCTCGCATCTCAGTTAACTCCAGAGGCTCAGGGAGATCTTTGAGCAGCTCCACCGTTGCCATTGCCCGCGCGAAGGCCGAGGCCGCCAAAACCCGCGCGACATTTGTCGAACAAGAAAGACAATTAAAAATAGAGAAAGCATGCATGGAAGCAGCTCTAGAAAAGCTAACTGTGGAAAAAGAAGCTGCAGCTGCTGTAGCAGAAGCAGAGGCTTTAGAGGAAGCAGCAAACTTCACAAGCGATAGACTCAGCTACATAAGTAGGCCCGAACCCAGTCTTCACAATAACTCGCAACGCACTTCAGATTACGTACTGCAACATGCTAAGTCAGAAGACGGCCTAAATCCAGGTCCAAGAGCGACATCAACCCCTGCTAAGGAGCTCCAACAGACTCCAGTCATACAACAAGCGACCTCAGTTAACCAAAGACCCTGCATGGAACAAGTCGACGGTTCCATAGGACATCAACCCTCAATGCAACCTGCATTCAAACCCACAAATGATCGCAGTATGGTCAAACCCTTTAAGGAAGAACAAGTAGATGGTGCCTATTACAGCAACAATCTGTCAAACAGAGATACAGGTATGTCAGATTTTCTAAAATTCTTTGCCCGACGTGAGTTAATAACCAAGGGACTCTCCAAGTTTAATGACAGACCTGAAAGCTATAGGTCATGGCGATCATCATTCAGGAATAATATCAGAGATCTGGATCTGTCTGCATGTGAAGAAGTAGATCTTCTTGTCAAGTGGCTAGGAAATGAGTCGACAGAGCATGCAAGGCGGATTAGAGACATTAATATTAACTACCCAATCAGAGGGTTAAACATGATATGGGAGAGACTTGAGGAGTGTTACGGCTCACCAGAAGTGATAGAGAACGCACTTTTCAAAAGAATTGAGGATTTCCCTAAGATCCAAAACAAAGATTCCCAGAAGCTAAGAGAACTGAGTGATCTGTTAACAGAGCTACAAGTTGCCAAAACTGAAGGAGACTTACAAGGTCTGGCATTCTTAGATACTGCACGTGGTGTAAACCCCATAGTACAAAAATTACCGTACAACCTGCAAGAGAAGTGGATTGCTCAAGGCTCCAGGTACAAGCAACAGTACGATGTCTCGTTCCCTCCATTCTCTTTCTTTATGGACTTCGTGCACCAACAAGCAAAAACTAGGAATGATCCCAGCTTTAACTTCTCGATGTTTGACACCGCTTACCCCAAATCAGGTAAACCTATCTCACTTCGTAACATGAAAGGTACACCGGTTGCAGTACACAAAACCAGTGTGTCTCTTAAAGACTCCTCAAACAAAACCTACAGTACTACAGAGTCTGAGACGATCTCCACAAAGGACCCATGCAGAGAATGTCCTCTACATAAGAAACCACACTCATTGTTGAAATGCAGAGGATTTAGAGGAAAACTTCTCAGGGATCGCAGAACTTTCCTCAAGGAAAACCACATTTGCTACAGGTGTTGTGCCTCAACCTCTCATCTTGCAAAGGACTGCACAGCGAACATCAAATGCTCAGAATGCAACAGTGAAGCGCACAATACAGCTTTACACCCTGGGCCAGCCCCATGGACTCTCACACCCCCAGACCAGGCTGTAGAGCACGGCGGGGAGGAGGGAGACACAGTACCTCCTGAAGTGACACCCCAGTGCACCCAAGTCTGTGGAGAAGGTCTTAGTAACAAATCTTGCTCCAAGATTTGTCTTGTTACAGTTTACCCCATCGGTCATAAAGAGAAAGCGGTAAGGTTGTATGCCATCCTTGATGACCAAAGCAATAGATCTCTTGCAAACTCAGCCTTCTTTGATATCTTCAGTATTAAAGGACACTGCTCTTCATATTCACTTAAAACTTGCGCTGGTGTGAGTGAAGAAAAAGGCAGAAGAGCTACTGGTTTCCAAGTCGAATCCATAAATAGTGAAGCATCCCTGCAACTACCTACCTTGATTGAATGCAATCAGATCCCAAACAATAGAGAAGAGATTCCTACACCTGAGGCAGCATTACATCATGAACATTTAAAGACCATAGCGCATCCCATACCTGCACTCGACCCAAAGGCCCAAATAGTACTTCTCCTTGGGAGAGATATCATAAGAATCCACAAGGTAAGAAAACAAATAAATGGTCCTCATAGTTCTCCATATGCTCAGAAGCTTGACCTGGGGTGGGTCATCATAGGTGATGTTTGCCTAGGAAATGTTCACAAGCCAACCACAGTGAATTCTCTTTACACAAATACCTTGGAGAATGGACGTCCATCCCTCTTTCAGCCTTGTCCTAACAGATTCCTTCTAAGAGAGAAGCCGGCAAGTGTGCTATATCCTGACTTTACAGAAACCGAGAACCACTCTTGCAGTGAAGACCAAGATCACTTGGGGTGCACGGTGTTCCAGAGGACAAAGGAAGACCACAAGATAGCTCCCTCTATTGAAGATGAGGCCTTCTTGGGCATAATGGAACAAGGATTCTTCAAGGATAAAACAAACACCTGGGTTGCACCACTACCTTTCAAAACACAGAGACGTCATCTTCCCAACAACAGGTATCAGGCCTTAAAACGCTTCTGTTCACTTAGACGCAACTTTCAGAAAAGACCAGAGATGATGGAACATTTCTTCTTATTCATGAAAAAGATGTTTGAGAACAATCATGCAGAAGTAGCTCCACCCCTAAAAGAAAAAGAAGAATGCTGGTATCTACCAATCTTCGGCGTTTACCACCCTAAGAAGCCAGGACGAATCCGAGTGGTATTTGACTCCAGTTCACAGTATGAGGGAGTCTCTCTCAATGATGTCCTTTTGACAGGACCAGACCTCAATAACACACTTCTCGGTGTCCTCATCAGATTCCGTAAAGAACCCATCGCTATAGTTGCCGACATACAACAAATGTTCTATTGTTTCCTAGTAAAAGAAGAGCACAGGAACTTCTTGAGATTTCTTTGGTTCAAGGACAATGACCCTACTCAAGACATCATAGAATATCGCATGAAGGTCCATGTTTTTGGCAACAGCCCATCTCCAGCTGTCGCTATTTATGGACTCAGACTCTCTGCTCAAGAAGGTGAAAAAGACTATGGGAAAGACGTTAAGAAGTTTGTTGAAAGAGACTTCTATGTAGATGATGGCTTAAAGTCGCTTCCCTCACCAGAGGCTGCAATCAGTCTACTCAAAAGGACCCAGAGTATGCTTTCCTGTTCAAACCTCAGACTTCATAAGATAGCTTCAAACAGCAAAGTTGTTATGGAAGCCTTCTCTACTCAAGATCATGCCAGTGATTTGAAAGATCTAGACTTAGCGACAGACCCGATACCCATGCAACGCAGCCTAGGGCTCAGCTGGGACCTCAAATCTGACACCTTTATCTTTCAGGTCGACCAAGAGCAAAAGCCTTTCACACGACGTGGAGTGTTATCTACCATTAACAGTCTATATGATCCACTTGGATTTGCAGCTCCTGTGATCATCCAAGGTAAGACTCTGCTCAGAGAGTTAACCACAGATACGTGTGATTGGGATTCGCCACTTCCCTCAGAGAAAGAAGCACTATGGATAGCATGGAGAAACTCTCTACAGGCATTATCTAACTTACATATCTATAGGCCATATGCCCACTTCTCCCCTGCAGAAGTTCAGTCTAGGCAGCTGTGCATATTTTGTGATGCTTCGGTAAAAGCAATCGCTGCAGTCGCTTACCTTAAAACTATAAACATTAAAGGTCAAGTCCAAATTGGCTTTTTAATGGGCAAGGCAAAACTGGCACCAAGCCCTGAGATTACCATACCAAGACTGGAACTTTGTGCCGCTGTTCTGGCAGTAGAGCTGGCAGATCTCATTGTGTCAGAAATAGATATAAAACTTGTCAGTACAATGTTTCATACAGACAGCAAAGTAGTATTGGGCTACATTTACAATGAGACTAGGAGATTCTATGTCTATGTTCATAACAGAGTTCAAAGAATTAGGAGGTCAACACAGCCTACCCAGTGGTGCTATGTACTGTACCAACTGACCTCAACCCAGCAGACCATGCTACAAGAGCTGTTCCAGCAGCTCACCTTAAAGATACTACGTGGTTCACAGGGCCACCATTCCTCTACAAACCTGTACTTGACACCCTGGAGAAATACTCATTTCAGCTATTAGAACCAAATGCTGATGCAGAGATTCGTCCTCATATTTCTGTACTCACCACAAGAGTTTCTCACAAAGAGCTTGGATCCAAACGATTCAACAAGTTTTCTACGTGGAAATCACTGAACAGAGCTATAGCCGGCTTGATCCACATAGCCAGATCCTTTAGAGCCACACCTACAGGATCAGATCACTGCAAAGGTTGGCATTACTGTCACAAGGCCCATACAGTGGATGAGCTCGCACAGGCCAGAGACGTTATCATCCGTTGTATCCAACAAGAGGTTTATACTCAAGAATTTGAACTCATCCAAAATCAAAAGAGTGTTCCTAAAGACAGTTCCCTCAAGAGGCTTGACCCCTTCATAGATGCTAATGGACTGTTGAGAGTTGGGGGACGTATTTCAAATGCAAAGTTCGAGAGTAAAGAATGTAATCCCATAATACTTCCAAGCAATCACATTGCATCTTTACTTGTGCAACACTACCATGAGAAGACTAAACATCAGGGACGTTTGTTCACTGAAGGAGCTTTACGTACAGCTGGATTTTGGGTAGTGGGAGCGAAAAGACTTGTGAGTTGTCTTATTTTCAAATGTGTCACTTGCAAAAAACTACGTGGTATGTTTCAGTCACAGAAGATGGCTAACCTCCCTGCGGACCGACTCAGTATAGAACCTCCCTTTACTAATGTTGGTCTTGACGTGTTTGGTCCCTGGTCTGTCACCACACGGCACACTAGAGGAGGCCAGGCAAACAGCAAACGCTGGGCAGTTATATTTACATGCATGAGTATCAGGGCTGTGCATATAGAAGTTATCGAGTCTTTAGACACATCCAGCTTTATAAATGCTCTCAGACGTTTCATCTCCATCAGAGGCCCAGTTAAACTAATCCGCTCTGATAGAGGTACCAACTTCGTTGGGGCCTGCAAAGAACTGCATATCCCCTCAAACATTGACAGTGACCATGTAGAGAGATATCTTGCCGCCCAAGACTGTAAATGGACATTCAACCCCCCACATGCGTCTCACATGGGAGGCTCTTGGGAGCGTATGATTGGCATAGCTCGCCGGATCCTTGATTCTGTCTTTCTACAGCTGGGAACTTCGAGGCTCACCCATGAGACCCTCTCAACCTTCATGGCCGAAGTAGTGGCGATCATGAACGCCAGACCTTTGACTTCAATATCCAGTGATCCAGAAGATCCCTTCTTGCTCACCCCTTCCACTCTTCTCACCCAAAAAGTCGGTACAGCATCGGCTCCTCCTGGAGAATTTAGTGCTAAAGACTTGTACAAGTGTCAGTGGAGACGAGTGCAGACTCTAGCAGATACCTTCTGGGATAAATGGAGAAAACAATACATCTCTACTCTACAAGTCCGGAATAAATGGCAAACCAGCAAACCCAATATGGAGGTTGGTAATGTTGTTCTTGTCAAAGACTCTCAGTCAAGAAGAAATGACTGGCCTTTGGGACTGATAACCAAGGTGTTCCCAAGTGAAGATGGGAAAGTCAGAAAAGTGGAGGTCAAGGTCTGCAGACAACAGGAGCCCAAACTCTTCCTCAGACCCGTTACTGAACTGGTTTTGTTGCTCTCTCCAGGGGTGATTTAATGTGGTATCCTTTAGATACCAGACGGGGAGTGTCATGCCTTTAGCAATTTGTTCTTTGTTAATTAGGCATTATTAGTATGTTTTATCAGTTTGTAATTCTCTGTTCATTGTGTAACTGCTCCATCTAGTGGCTGTTTGTATACACTGCATCTTTTCACAGTAGAAGTTTGACCCATTTCAGCTTCCATAGCTTGTAGCCTATTAACTCTGATTACATCATCAGCCATGCTCATAGCAGCCATTTCCTCATCACAGACTCCATTCCTGTGGTATGCTGGTAGGATCCAACCCTCACATTCAGGTTCACAATAGCATCGTCGGTACGTCTACACACATGTCTATATCTTATGCATCTGTGTTTTATGTAACCTACATGTCTTACATGTGTTTATATGTGCATTGCCTTACTGTAATGTATAATATGCTTTGTCACATGGCAGACAGTGTTACTAAGCGCCTTATTTTCTGTTCCTCAGTTTCACCTCTTATATCTTTGCAATAAAGACAAAGTTGGACGTTGCTTCTTTGTCAACTCATTGCCGAGAAAGGTTTAGCTGTCTGTCAAGCTATGTACCTTCACACATAAGGAGGACAGAACAGTGAGTATACAATTTTCCATTTTGTGTACAGCGCTGCACGACTGCACAATTGCCAGTTAAAGTAGCTCAGTGTCAAATATCAAAAAAATGTCCTGGGCATGAAGGGAGTAAAAACTTCTGCATAAGTGGTTAAAATACCATCTCACCCTACATGCCAAAGTGCCAAAGTTATTAACATCGTTAGGACTATTTAAATAAAGCACCTAAAAATGATAAATGTAAAGTCAATGACCCAAAGCTGAGCAACGCAATACCCCTCTGTGTCTAATTTTATAATTACTCAGCAAAAAACATTGTTTCTTAGTTTCGTTGCAAGCAGTTTTGTAAATGGCGATCTCACTTATCATAGTACTAATTACTTTAGAAGTCTGCAAGCTGAAACTTAGTGGCAGAATGTGCTTGTTGGTGGTTTTTGGACGATCCCCTTTGGAAAACCACTAAATGAATAATTTTACAGTAAAGCAAAATTTGTTTAAAGTGTGCTTCTTTTTTACAACTAATTGATGAAATTAATGAAAAGGTTATAAGGGAGTTACAAAGAACTCCTAGAACAAGTGTCCAAAGACTTGTTTAACTCGTAAGATGTATGCAGAGCAGGGGTCCAGGTTTTATTTGCAGCATGCTTGTTCTGGGTCAGTGACTTAGAAATATATACATAGAGACAACTGGACCGGACATCTAACAGATTGAATTGTTTGGTTAAAATAATGTGTCTTCCCCACCGTGTGTGGAAGACTGACACACTTAAAAGATTGGAAGCAGAACTAAACTTTTATTTTTTGTAGCACCCTGCTAGATAGGATGCTAGTTAGGTTAGGGAAATTTAGTTCTTTTGCCCACCCTTGTAATCAGTGGAGCAGCTTGTGATTACTTTGAGCTGTTCTGATTTTCACTAGTTGTGGGTTTCACTGCTTCCCCCTGCCTTCTGGAGGATTCTGGAATGGGCTGGGAGAGTCAAATCCACAGCCTAAATATTTATATTATAATAATAGATACATAATATTTATGTGATCCTAGCCAATTTCTGGGAGAGGGCCCAGTGGGTGGCTGAAGGATACATACATAGTTTGAGGCCTGGGGCAGAGGGGTTCTTGTCCAGGAGGAGAAGTTACCACCTTGAAGGGCTGCTGCCCTTCTGGGCAGTCCAGCTGTGCTTTTTCATTTGCTCATTGAGGTCCCAGCAATGCCAAAGCTGGGGGGCTGTTCTAGTGCTCATTGGGAGAACTATTCTAGTGCTCATTTGTGATTACAGACCTGTGGGTAACATCCCAGTGAATGCATGCTGCTACCATTCCTTGTGAATCAGTGACAGTTTTTGCTGAAATTCAGACATTTTCTATGGAGTCCAAGAGTAGCTCAGTCCATTAGTTGACTGGTCTATGAAGCTTTGAGAAAGTGAGACGTGGCCTCGTGTTTCTATATTTGGTTAGTGGATTGTCCCACAACTTGCCTATACTCTGTCCAAGTTCAACTTCTAATAAAGCATCAAAATGAATAACTCTAGACTAGACTTTGTGCTTGGCTGCAGATACACTAGTTTGGGAAGAGAACTTTGGGACTATTCAGCAGGCCCTTTTGGGGGAAAGCTCTACATTTTTAAAGCGATCTCTGCTACATAATTGAAAAATATTTGCATGTATGGAAACCTGCAAATCTATTTGTCCTTTGATTTTTTTTGTAATGGTTAAAAATATGCTGTGCAGGTGCTGCAGGAGGACTCAATAATCTCTAAGACCACTGGGCTGAGCTTCACTGGTAGGGAGTCCCCCGGGGTCATAGATTATTCCTCACCTCTTCTTGAGTATGCCTGAGAAATGGGAACACTAGAGCTACCAACGGCCCATATCAAAGTTTTTATGGATCCCCACACCAAACAGAAAGTTAAAAAAATGAAAAAAACCCTTATTATCACATTCATGTGACACAGGCCCTGAGCTACAGCATATATTATTTTCGGCCATAACAGATTTAGTTTTAATGCCCTCTAACATTGGTGGCTAGGAGGACAAAAAATGTTCCCTTGAAATGATGGTCAGTGTGAGGAAGAACGCCTCTTTATGTTGAGAGTTAACCATTTCAATACCGGGCAATTTTACACCTTCCTGCCCAGGCCATTTTTCAGGTTTCAGCGCTCTCACACTTTGAATGACAATTGCGCGGTCATACAACATTGTACCCAAACTAAAATTTTATCATTTTCTTCACACAACTGGAGCTTTCTTTTGGTGGTATTTAATCACCACCAGGGTTTTTATTTTTTGCTAAATTAACAAAAAAAGACCAATTTTTTTTTTAAAAAAACATGTTTTTCTTTGTTTCTGTTACAAAAGTTTACAAATAAATAATTGTTCTTCATAAATTTAGGCCAAGATGTATTCTGCTACATGTCTTTGGTGAAAATAACCCAAATTAGGATGTATTTTTTAGTTTGTAGGAAAGTTATAGAGTTCACAAACTATGGTATAGATCTGAAAATTGATCAATCCTGAAGTACTGACAGCCAATCTAATTTCTTGAGGTCCAAGAATGTCAGAACAGTACAGATATCCCCCAAATGACCCCTTTTTGTAAAGTAGACAGTCCAACGTACTTCATAAGAGGCATGGAGAGTTTTTTGAAGTTGTATTTTTTTTGTCATAATTTTTCGGAAAATGAAAAAATGAAAAAAATTATTTTCACAATTTCCTTTTTTACATACTTACCAGTGCAGTACAGCATCATCATATAACTTGCATGGCGATGAACAGGGACACTGACTGGTGACAGTATGAAAAATATATATATATATTTTTTTTTTTTTTGTATTATTTTTTATTACATTTTTTTTTTAAGATTTTTTTTCATATTTTACTATGACCAAAGTAGTACAATGTTACCATAGTAACATTGTACTACTTTGGGGAAGTGATCAGTATTTTTTTTATTTTTATTTTTTTTTTACACAATTTGCTTATAGCAAAGAATTACTTTGCTATAAGCAAGCATTTACCTGAATGACATTGATTCATCCAGGGTTTTTTTTTTTTTTGTGCTTAGCTGTGATTTGGCCACAGCTAATCACATGACATGTGCATGTGACCTGCTGTGACCATTCACAGCTAGACACTAGTATACAATGGATGGCATGAATGAAGCCATCCATTGTATACAACAGTCACATGGTACCGGCAACAGGGGCCGGTACTCAGGTCTGTCATCGGCCGTGTCCGAGGTACATGGCCAGTGATAGATCGCGCCGCTGAGCGGCTCTGCATCCACGCAAACTGCACATGTGTGGAAGGACGCCAAATGGCGTATACCCCGGAAATCGAATGCATTTTTGCGGCCGCCAAACGACTATAGGCCGGGCGGCTAATGGTTAATAGATGCAAGAATACTCTCATAGGTTGGTGGTCTGTAGAAGGAAGAATTCTTCTCTACTTGGGTGGTCCGTAGAAGGAAGACTGCGTCTTTATGTTAGTCGCCAGTAGAAGGAAGAATTCATCTTTACTTGGGTGGTCATTAGAAAGAAAAATGCCCCCTTACTTTGTTGGTCAGTGGAAGGAAGAGTTCCTCTTTATATGGGTGGTCAGTAGAAAGAAGAAAGCTCCCTTATGTGTGTGATCAGTAGGAAGAAGAATGCCCCTTAATAGAAGAAAGAATAGGCAGAATAATGTTCCCTTATGTTGGTGGTCAGTAGGATGTACCCCATCCCTATACAGGTTGTGAGATATGTCCCTGTACATAGTGCCGGCAGGTGTTGATAGTGGACAGCTGTACAGTGAAAAAAAGTCAATGGCCACTTTCCTTGTACACTACTGTACACTGGGAACTTCAAGTAAACTGGCCAGAGAAGCCTTGGTGACTGCATATAGCAGTGGTGTCCAACATCAAAGGGCCCAAGGGCCACATTTGTATACACAAGTCATAGTTAGGAACTGCACTTAAACCAACCACTTTTTACAAATTTCACATAAAAATGTCAAAATCCCAAGGCTCATGCTCAAAAGAAAAAGCCAGTACAGGTGGTGACAGTATAAAAATTGTATATTGTATATTGACCACAAATCTTCCCCGCATCTCCAACTCTACTTTTGCCTTTTTTTGGCAGCTTTTTATGCATGATGGCACTTTTTATCCATATATCTCTATGTCTAATCAATCTCCTTGCAAGTTGCCCCCTATAATAGCATCTTTGTGATGTGTCTTGCTTGATAGCTATTCACAAGGTTTGGATAAGGTATCATATACACTCAAACACTCCCAGCTGCTGGCAAACAAATCACATCACTTATACTGTGGTACTTACATTCAGTCCAACACTGTGCCCTCAGAAAGTCTGCCCATTCACTAGATTTTGATGATAGATATCCATGGTTTGGCTAATACAGTGCATGGAAAAGAGGTTCTGGTAATCACCAGGGATACTAGCACCATGCTTACAACAAGCCCCTGCTGGGAACTATAAGGGTGTGTGTTTATGACATCCAAGCCAATGGTGAGTAGCTTAGGTGACATCATGCAGGTCAGAGGTTGAGAACCTACCATTGGCAGAGGAAAATGGTTGAAAAGATACCCACATCAAGAAGGGGAGGAGGAGCAAAAGAGCTGCAATTCAATACAAGACACAATATATTTATTTATTTCAGGTACTTATATAGCACCGTCAATTTACACAGCGCTTTACATATATATATTGTACATTCACATCAGTCCCTAACCCTCAAGGGGCGTACAATCTAAGGTCCCTAACTGACATTCATACATACACATACTAGGGCCAATTTAGACAGGAGCCAATTAACCTACCTGCATGTCTTTGGAGTGTGGAAGGAAACCGGAGTACCCGGTTCTGGCAGCTGTTCTGAACCAGGGTTTCCTCCAGGGGTTTCTAAGTTTCCAAGAATGACCTTCTTTTGATGGTGACTATATAATTTCAGGACCAACCAGGGGTGGACTGACAACTCATGGGGCCCCCGGGCAATAGGAGATCATGGGCCCCTGTGTCCTTGCCCAAACTCATAAAATCCTATGAAAAAGGTATCAGGGGCATCTCATGGGGCCCCCTACTGACCCCAGGCCCTTGGGCAGTGCCCGAGTTTCCAAATGGTCAGTCCGCCCCTGGGGCCAAAACCACTTGGCAGAGCCAGCTGCATGACACATATGATCTTTTTAGCTGTCTGTAAGGATGGTATTCTCACCACCAATGTAAAGGGCATTCTTCCCACTGACCATCATCGTAAGGGGCATTTTTCCCACTGGCCACCAATGTAAGGGCATTTTTTCTACTGGCCACCAATGAAAGGGGGATTCTCCCCACTGGCCACCAATGTAAAAGGTATTTTTTCTACTGGCCACCAATGAATTGGTTTTAGCAGGGGTTCTCCAAGACTTGAAAATTATTTCAAGGTTTCCTCTGGGGTAAAAAGATTGAGAAAGGCTGGCATTGAGGCCTGAATTCAGCTTTAAAATATCTATAGGCACAAACACTTATATATGTTGCATAGGTTCCTGATTTCACTTATATTACACCAGCAATGTGTATTTACAGACACTAACTTTCCTAGGATTACAACACTTGCCCAATTTAGCTGCAGTGTTGTCACCTTTTCCATCGCACTCGAGTTGGACTACAAGCAATTGTGCCAATGGTAAATGCGATACATTCTGCTGAAGGCATTGCAATAAAACCAAGTAATCAGGTGCCACTGGAGCATATGCACATCTACAGGATTTCCTTCACAGTACTTTTTGCAATTCCAAGTTCTCCTGGACCTGCCCCCATCAGCAAATGGGCAGCAAAATGAGTAGTAGTACAGTGATTAACACATCTGCCTATCACTCTACTCTCTCCTCCTATCAGCATGCTTTTTTCAGCATATGAATTAATTGTCTGCTTGTACTGTTCCTCTCTCTGACACTACAGCTTTGCTGTAAAAGCAGTGCAAAAGGTTGATACCAGGTCAAGTTCAGGTACGTTCAATGCTTGCATATAGGCAATATATGTAATGATGCATTAATGAACACAGAGCTGCTTTAATGTGTGACTTATATTTTTGCCCAGAGTTAAACTTTAAAGGAGATGCGATAAAACATGATGGCTAATGGATAAAGATCACACTAATACCTTGGAGTAAAATGTGTTTTTTATTCTTCACTTTTAAAAAGCAATCATAAAATGTTATATGATATGTATGAAGATATAATGATAAGAAACATACAATGCTGGTTATTATTTGATTGGCTCCAGCGTATTACATAATGTATCATTACAGCATATACTGTGTTATTGTCATTTATGTAGGCAAATACAAGAAGGAAGAAAAATGTAACACTATATATTTCTGTATTTAGAACATTTGCAATATGTCCATTGTGTAGTATCAATATGTTAAGCTTTCAAACATATCTAACTGGTAAAAAAAGGAATGTGAATTTTCAAAGGCCTCCAAACAATATATATGTAAAATCTGGTTCTCCAGCGTTCTTTGTTATTAAAGTGGATCTAACATCAGATGTCTTTTTTTGTGTTACATGCATTGCAAAAAATGTATTTAACGCATCCAGGAATATATTACGTTCACAGAGATTACTGGACTCCCCATGACAATGCCTTCATTTGATTTTTTTTTTCTCCAGAAGGACAGAACCAACTTTGTTCAAGCATCATCGATCGATGGGGCATTATTCCTCACACTGACCCCAAAGATTGGGCACTATAATTCCCACTGACACCAACAACGAAAAGTAGAAAAGACAAAAGCATACTCATAGACATGGCATGTGTGTAAAGCTTAGTATGATAATGGAGATGGCCACAACAATGGGCAGGGTGTTCCGACTGTCAATGTGGTCGGCTTACTGACGCGTTTCAGGGATGAATCCCTTTCCTCAGAGCAACTGACCAGCCTGCATGTGAATCGTTCTATAAATACTATGGCTAAAATCATTAAGAGCAATGCTTCTCCCCTTAGGCTCGTTAAAGGGGGAGGGGAGGAGCATTGCTCTTAATGATTTTAGCCATAGTATTTATAGCATGTTTCACATACAGGCTGGTCAGTTGCTCTGAGGAAAGGGATTTGTCCCCAAAACGCATCAACAAGCCGACCACATTGACAGTCGGAACACCCTGCACATTGTTGTGGCCATCTCCATTATCATACTAAGCTATACACACATGCCATGTCTGTCAGTATGTTTTCGTCTTTTCTACTTTTCAATAAACCTTGGATAATGCACTAGGTGTTTGCGCCACCTGTTTGCTCTTTTTCCAGTTGTTGACTTCCCCATCTGAGGAAGGTTGCATCCCCCACACACTATCCATAGGCCACCTTTTGCCCCGGTTGCCCTGGCCTTCCTTTGGCTATTGACTCCTGGAGCGCTGGAGGGCTGCATCCCCCACACACCATCCATAGGCCACTTTTTGGTTCCCCTGGCCTTCCTTTGGCTATTGACTCCTGGAGCGCTGGCGAGTACATACTTGACACCAACAATGGAACAGTATTCCTCCCGTTGACATCAATGATGGGGCACTATTCCTCCCTCTGATGTCATTGTTGGGGCATTTTCCTTTCTACTGACACCAATGAAGGGATACTTTTCCTTCCACTGATACCATTGATGAGGCACTATTCCTTCTACGGACACCAATGATAAACCACTATTTTTCTCATGGTTCTGTACTGTTTTTTGTAAAGCAGTCCACTACAACACATGGTACCAGGCATTATGGGGAGCTGTAGCTCATGTTTGTTGGAAGGAATAAATTACACCACATCACACCAATGCACAATATTAGAGTGAGAGTAGATAGACACTTCAAGAAGAGGAGAGAGATATGATGTCCAATGAGGTGGGGCTCTGCTAGGGAACTGACTAGCCAATTTTGCTATCAGGTTCAGAGGCACATTGCTGGCTTTGGCTGTCTGTTATATACGGATGTCTCTTTGCTAAATATACGGGGGGTGTCTCTTTGCTGTATATACAAGACATGTCTCTTTGCTGAATATATGGAGCTGTCTCCTTGATGAATATATGGGGTAATTGATACAGCTAATTTTTATCTTTTGAATGATTTTTTCCATTATGGGCGTGAGTGGGGCCTCATGTCTAAGTTTTGCCTGAGGCCTTACAAAACCTAGAGCCACCTCTGGGCATGGGTTAAAACATATAACTGGGCATGTTGGTGATAACGTGGCAAGAGACTAGTAAGGTCTGGATAGAGTGGATTAAATAGAGAGTCTACCAACTACTTTGTTTCATGAGTGCGCCTGGCAGACAGACTGATACTAAAGCTGGCTATACATGCATAGATTTCTTTTGTTCAGTATGAGTGAAAGAGATCTAACAGATTCCACCATCAGCGCTAAGCAGCAACAAATCTCCCCTGCTGGATATTGCAGTCTGAAAGTGGGTACCTATGTGGGTACCTATGGCTGTCAGAATACCCGAACAGCTAATTGGCTGCAGTCACGGTTTTGGCCAACAATTTTACACCAGGCTCCATTGATCGTTGGATCAAAGTTTGTTGAGCCAGGTGGAGCCAGCAGAGTCACTCATGGATTGAATTTTGGCTGATTTAGCAGGAAACGGCTGAGATTACATGGAAACACCAGGCACTTCCTTTGGACAATACATGATAATGTCAGACACGTGCACTGGATGTGTTCCATGACATCTCCTTTGCTTTAGCGCCCTTTACTCTCTTATGTCGGCCTTTGTGTATTATTCAAAGAAAAGTATTTCAACATTTAACTTCCAGGGAAAATCCCAAAAGAACTTTTGCAGGAAAAAAGTTCTAATTGTACATTTTTAAACCCCCCCCCCCCCCCCGATATGATTTACCACCTTATCACGGTTTGAAAAAAAGACGGCTGATTTTTTTGATGGGCTAGACTAAACCGTGACTTACAAATGAACTGCTGGTGTAAAGCCTCATTAATCACAGGATGAATCCCCAGGCCCCTAGCCTTACTAATTAATCTTCCTCTGCTGATATCTAGTCAGCAATGGCAGCACATGCATAGCACAGTACCGCTTTCCGCAATGCACAATGACATCTAGAAGTGAGAGGTGAGTGCACACACAATGCTGCGGGCCGTACATGCTCCTTCAAAGAGAACTCCATCCAAAGCTCAAATTAATGCTAGTATTGAATAATATCATGTTATTTCCACTTGCCTTTTGTTTGAAAGACCAACTCCAGACAATTCTCTTTTTTTACATTTCTGTCCGTGACCCCATTCTGGAGAATTTTCCTCACTTCCTCTCCCTGTGACACCCATGCAAGAAATGAGACACATGGTAGTCACCATAACACAGCACAGTGGCTAAATGGTTAGCATTTTCGCCTGGCAGTACTAGGGGTCGTTGGTTTGAATCCCAATCACGGCACCACCTGCTTGGAGTTTTCATGTTCTCCTTGTGCCTGCGTGGGTTTCCTCCAGGTACTCTGGTTTCCTCCCACACTCCAAAGACATGCTGGGAGGTTAATTGGCTCCTGTCTAAATTGGCCCTAGTATGTGTATGTATGAATGTAAGATAAGGACTTTAGATTGTACACCCCTTGAGGGTTAGGGACTGATGTGAATGTACAATATATATATGTAAAGCGCTGTGTAAATTGACGGCGCTATATAAGTACCTGAAATAAATAAATAACAGGAAGCCACAGGGCAGTAAAATAGAATGACCAGACATCCCTGGTTTCCAGGGACAATTCCCAATGTTAGGGGGCTGACTCCAGAAAAAAAAAGTCTCCAATTCTGTCCATGGTCTAAAGTATGTGGCTCCCATTTCTTTCCAGCTTTAACCACTTGCTGTACAGGGCAATGTTTTACCTGCCTAGGTTCACACCTAAGTGTTTTCTGCAGCATTTTGTGTTTTGCAGAAACACACTACAGTCTATTTAACATGATTTCATGGGGCACGTTCACATCTCCGCGTTTTCACCCAGTGCATTTTTTTAGAAAGGGCCAGGGACTTTTTTGAATGCAAAAAGTTGTGTTTTTGATTCTATAGACTTCAATGTAAACTCTGCGGAAAAGCATGTAGTGTGTTTTTGATGCATTTTGTTTTAAATCTGCCTAGTAACAAGAAAAATTGAAAACATTTTGAAAAAAAAACAAATATGCATCAAAAACAATGCAAAAATTAGTAAAAAAATGCAGGTGCAAAAACGCAACACAAAACGCAATGCAGAAACTGGTCAAACTCAAATTACATAGGTGTGAACCTAGCCTTAATTCTTCACATGCACGTTAAAATAAAAAATCAAAAAAATCAAAAGTTACTTAGAACTACCAAACATGTTTTCTGAAAGTGGGGGCCCTTGAGAATAAAATGGAATAATTTTTTATGTCCCATTATATTTACACGTTTGTTTCTCCAACACAACTGTGGAAAAAATACATTGAAATTAATTTTGGTGCACACAAACAAAATATAACACTTAATTTTTGGTAAAATATAAAATATGTGTCATTGAGTAACTAGATGCCAAACATGTCAAGATCCAAACTGCTTTTAAATGCGTGCATTTGGAGTGGTGCAGGCTTTTAAGGTTAACACAGGAGCTCAAATGATACATTGGGGTTGATTTACCAACTAGAGAGTGCAAAATCTGGTGCAGCTCTGCATAGAAATCAATCGGCTTCCATTTTTTGGTCAAAGCTTAATTGAACAGGCTGAAGTTAGAAGCTGATTGGCTACCGTGCACAGCTGCACCAAATTTTGCATGCTCCTGATTTAGTAAACTAAACCTATTGTCTCCCAGCTGCCCTCTTAAAAGTGATCCATGGTGGATTGTTTTTCAGAGAAGCAGGAAGGGTTGCCACAAATGTAAATGTGCCTTTAGCCACTTTTTTTAAGATTCATATGTAAGCTTTGGCCATAGATGTACCACAGATAAGAGGGAGGGGAGGGGTTAATAATACAACTAGGAGTACAAATAGGAGAAGAGGTAAAGGTAGGTTGGGGCACAGAGAGGAGAGTTGGTAAGGGTAGGTTGGGGTGCAGATAGGAGAGGGGGGTAAGAGAAAGTTTGAGCACAGATAGGAGAGAGGGGAGGGGGTAATACTAAGTTGGGGCACAGATAGCAGAGGGGTGTAAGGGTAGGTAGGGGTGCAGATAGAAGAGGGGGGAAGGGTAGGTTGGGGCACAGATAGGAGAGGGTGGGTTGGGCCCTAGATAGGAGAGGGGAGTGTGGTATGGGTGGGTTGGGGCACAGATAGGAGAAGGAAGAAAGGGTAGGTTGGGGCACAGATAGGAGAGGGGGGTAGGGTAGGTTGGGGCACAGATAGGGGAGGGGGTAATAATAGGTTGGAGTACAGATAGGAGAAGAGGTAAAGGTAGGTTAGGGAACAGAGATAAGAGGGGGTAAGGGTAGGTTGGGGGAAAGATAGGCGAGGGGGGTAAGGGTGGGTTGGGCCACAGATAGGACAGGGTTGTAAGGGTGGGTTGGGGCACAGATGGGAAAGGGGAGTAAAGGTAGGTTGAGGCACAGATAGGAGGGGGAAGAAAAGGTAGGTTGGGCACATATAGGAGAGGGGGTAAGTGTGGGCTGGGGCACAGATAGGAGAGGGGAGTGTGGTAGGGGTGGGTTGGGGCACAGATAGGAGAGGGGAGTAAGGGTAGGTTAGGGCACAAATAGGAGAGGGGGGTAATGGTAGATTGGGGCACAGATAGGAGAGGGTTGTAAGGGTGGGTTGGGGCACAGATAGGAGAAGGGGGTGTGGTAGGGGTGGGTTGGGATGCAGATAGGAGTGGGAAGAAAGGGTGGGGTGGGACACAGACAGGAGCGGGGGGTAAGGGTGGGTTGAGGCACAGATAGGTGAGGGTTGTAAGAGTGGGTTAGGGCACAGATAGGTGAGGGTTGTAAGAGTGGGTTGGGGCACAGATAGGTGAGGGTTGTAAGGGTAGGTTGGTGCACAGATAGGAGAAAGGAGTAAGGGTAGGCTAGAGCACAGATAGGAGCAGGGGGGTAAGGGTAGGCTAGGGCACAGATAGGAGCAGGGGGGTAAGGGTAGGCTAGGGCACAGATAGGAGAGAGGAGTAAGGGTAGGCTAGAGCACAGATAGGAGCAGGGGGGTAAGGGTAGGCTAGGGCACAGATAGGAGCGGGCAGTCAGGTGGGTTGGGGCACAGATAGGTGAGGGTGGTAAGGGTAGGTTGGGACACAGAGGGGGGTATGGATGGTTTGGAACAGCACTGGACAATGTGTACCATTAGTTCTCTTTGAAACATTGGACAGTATGGAGCACATTCATCCCTTTAAAAATCTTTTCATAGGTGAATATGGAAATATTTGAATTCTATACCTAGTGATCTGGTTGGAAGTGTCCTATAATTGTCACCTATTTGCTAAATGAGACACCACTAGCCATCACTAGCTCTCCTACCTCACATCTGGTCATATCACACAGCATATTTCGGCTAGCAAGACATATTTCCTATCGGCAGCCTCCATGCCAGCGCAGGCAGAGGAACGTCATTTGATCCCCGTAATATTATATGATTAACAGAGAAGCACTTGGATTTACATCTGTATTACAGCTTGTGTTGACTCAAAGTAAAAGTCATTACGTTCTTTTTTTTCCTACCAGAATATGTTGGCAAAAGCTGCTGCTGTTTTGGCTGCCTGTTTGGAATAAGTAAGATGCCAACGGCGTTCGTAACTGAGACCGAACTGATGTGAATTTACACACTGTGTGCTGCCAACTTCCCTTTTTTCATGTTTCAAAGAGGAGAAAGGGAGAAGGTAATGCATGCACGGAGCTGTATAATGCAGGCCTGTACCATTAAGGGATTTCCCCCAGACCCACCAGTAGACTTGCAAGTAATGAAGCGAGATGCGAGGCTGTAAAGTAGCTTATAATTCAGAATCTCGGTGCTGTAGAAAGACAAGAAACCGCCTATTTGTAGAGGAAACTGGTACTGAGAACAACTAGTATTTTCATATGGAGAGGTCAGCAATGGATACTTCTCTCAGCACATTTCCTTTAAAGTGGCCTTGTGACCCAATGAAAGAAGAGTTTCTAATCATAAAAATCTGCCTTAAAGGCTAACTTTACCTTTTGCAAAAAAAGAAACTAAATAAAATAAATGCATAAATGCTAGTGGAACCAATTGCCTTCAGAAGTCTCCTAATTAGTAAATAGAGTCCACCTGTGTGTAATTTAATTTCAGTTTAAATATAGCTGTTCTGTAAAACCCTCAGAGGTTTGTTAGAGAAGATTAGTGAACAGACAGCATTATGAAGGCCAAGGAACACACCAGACAGGTCAGGGATAAAGTTGTGGTGAAGGTTAAAGCAGGGTTAGGTTATAAAAAAAATATCCCAAGCTTTGAACATCTCACAGAGCACTGTTCAATCCATCATCTGAAAATAGAAGGAGTATGGCACAACTGCAAACCTACCAAGACATGGCCGGGCAAGGAGAGCATTAATCAGAGAAGCAGCCAAGGGGCCCATGGTAACTTTGGAGGAGCTGCAGAGATCCACAGCTCAGGTGGGAGAATCTGTCCACAGGACAACTATTAGTCATGCACTCCACAAATCTGGCCTTCATGGAAGAATGGCAAGAAGAAAGCCATTGTTGAAAGAAAGCCATAAAAATTTCTGTTTGCAGCTTGTGAGAAACCATGTGGGGGAACATGGCAAACATGTGGAAGAAGGTGCTCTGGTCAGATGAAACCAAAATTGAACTTTTTGCCTAAAAGCAAAACGCTATGTGTGGCGGAAAACTAACACTGCACATCACCCTGAACACACCATCCCTACCGTGAAACATGGTGGTGGCAGCATCATGTTGTGGGATGCTATTCTTCAGCAGGGACAGGGAAGCTGGTCAGAGTTTATGGGAAGGTGGCAATCTTAGAAGAAAACCTGTTGGAGTCTGCAAATGACTTGAGACTGAGGAGGAGGTGCACCTTCTAGCAGGACAACGACCCGAAACATACAGCCAGAGCTACAATGGAATGGTTTACATCAAAGCGTATTCATGTGTTAGAATGGCCCAGTCATAGTCCAGAGCTAAGTCCAATTAAGAATCTGTGGCAAGACTTGAAAATTGTGTTGTGGTGTGTTGTGTTATCACATAAAATTCCAATAAAATACATTTACATTTTTGGTTGTAACATGACAAAATGTGGAAAATTTCAAGAGGTATGAATACTTTTTCAAGGCACTGTAAACTTCAGGCAGACAACTAAACAAACAAATGCAATGCATATAATAGAGCTGGCAAGGCAGGAGACCTGATTTTTCTATACTGCAGGTCAGTAACACTTTCATGTAGGGGTGTATTTGCCGGCAAACAAGGCATTGACCTAGGGCGGCATTTTTCAAGGCGGCAACACCACCCCCAGCAGGAGTGACACAGTGGAAGCCAGTGACTGGGGAGCAGTGGAAGGAGAGGAACAGCAGAAGCTGGGATCCATGAAAGGCGGCTGGATGGTGTCAGACTCTCCTTCCCGGTCTCATCATGGCTTCAGAGGTGCCTGGTGGATTTCATTCTGTGAGCTGTGCCGGTGAGTGCTGGAACAAAGGAGGACACTGTAGAGCAGGTGAGTAATCCGCAACAGCCTGGGGGCTGCTGAAGGTACCCAATTGTCCAGGGTGGAGGGAGGTCGGGGAAGGGGAGGATTGGAGGTGGGGCGGCCTGGGGGAGGTGGGGCGACTGCTTTTTTTGTTGCCTTGGGCAGCTCAAAAACAAAAAACACAACTGCTTACATGTCTTCTCAATCCCCTGTCTGTGATTGGACAGTGAAAGGAAAAACAGCAGACTGAGGAGCTCATCCCTCTGTCACTCCTATCAGCATACTCCTTAAAACCCAATAGGGAAAGTTGCCCTCGTTTGCATCCTCCCCACCCTTAACAATTGGCACTTTTTAGGGGGGTGGGGGCAGCAGGTACCTGGTTTTGACAGTTACCTGCTACCACTTCCGGTCAGATTGCGGCAGCCATGGGTTAACGCACTTGCTATTTGCCTTGTTAAATAAGCCTGTTCCCAGCTAAATAACTTACTCCCTGATCTATAAAAAGTGAGGCACGCCAGGCTGATCTCTCTAGAACTCATACGCACGCTGTCGCTCAACTGTCGTCTTCTAAGTGATAACTTGGGGGCAGTAAAATTGAGAGGACCATCCATCATTATTCAGATTTCAGATGGCTGATAAGGATAAGAAGGTTTGTGATTAATGTACTTGTTTATACTCCCTGTACAGGACGCTGCAAGTGGAAGAACATACACGAGTAAACGCTCTTAGCAGGAAGATTTGACAAGCAACGGTGTAGCGGCTCTCAATAATCTGCTGTACTGGTCATTAATGATCACTAGCAATAACAAGGGAAGAGCTGACTCAATTAGTCTCAGTACAGCGACTTATCATTCTGGTCAAAATAAAGACAAACGTGGCATTCTCATGACCCAATAAAAAGGAAGTGAATGTGTGAGTTCTGTGCGTACATGTTCATTTATTCTAAAATTTATCCACAGTGTTTAGTATAGCCCATAGCAAAAAATAAATAAAAAATAGCAAAGGGCTGGTATGACTGGGGCAACAGGGGAATTGGGGTAGAGATAGGGTTAATTTAAAAGATGGTAGTGTAGGGGGGTACTTGGTGGTTTCAATAGGAGAGGAGGGGCTACAAGGAGGTTCTCCCAGGTGGGTCAGTAGTTTCCGGACATCTGGAAAAGAACCGTGGAAGAAGAACGTCCCACCTCCCCGCCCCTTGTATTGCATCCAGTTTCCTTGGTTGGTCTTAGCAGTGTGGCGGTTGGGGTCTTTGGAGGTGTTTTAAATTCTGCTCTGATTATCATATTAAGGGCCCATCTAAGGTATGGAGTCCCCAGTGGAATGCCAGTTAATGGTGGGTTAACTGGGAAGTTGAACTAAGAGATATCTGCAGAGGGTTTGGTTTGTCCCCGATCCGGTGTGGTGTGGCTGCCTACCGTGTAAGCAGTTATGCAGATACAAAAGTGGATGTTTGATATTTTGTGCCTCCAAAGACCGGCAACCTTAGGTCAATTGTTACTGTTATCATTAACATTGTTTCTGATTTAAGGAATGTTTGTTAGATATGGTTATCTGTTCATAAATGACAACTACAGCCAATTTTTCTCCACAAAAATGGTGTTGTGGTGGTTATTACAGTTGAGTCGGGGTCATGGGTTTGGGGCAGCATAGTGCTCACAATTACATAGGCACTGACATATGTTGTACCTTAGTCGTGTATTTCCAATAAAGGTATGTAATGACTTCCTCTAGGAGCCATCTGTGACTAGTAACGATCTTCCTCATTTGGGCACATCATGCACCTTATGTGTGCACATTCATGTGCACACGCATCTTTAATACCATCTTTCCTTTCCTTTTGGGATTTTTGTTTCTTTAGTTTTTTGATGCATAATTTTTTTGTTTTGATGCGTTGTTTTTCAATGCGTTACTTTTGATATATATTTTTTCTGCTGTTTTGATATATTCCGGTCTGAATATGTATGGTTTTTGTGATTTTCTGTAATTTTTTTTTGTACTTTATCCCAAGTAGACATGCATTTTTTGTATGTGCTTTTTGTATATATTATTTAAATTTTTATTATTTTAATTATTTACAAATGTGGCTTTTTAGCCCATATCTTCTAGGGATATTTACTCACTTTTATCTGTGTTTGTGAATGTTATTTCATTTATAGTTTTTTCATTATTCTTTTTCTCTTTCTTTCTTTCTTTCTTTCTTTCTTTCTCTTTTTATTCCACTTCGCTGTCCTTTGTCTTTTCCGCCTTTCTTGTTGTTCTCTGAGATCACTGTTTTTGATAAAATGGTTTTATATGTTTTGTACAATGTATTAGTAGGTGTATCCTCAGGATTCAGGAGTGCTGATAAGGACAGGTGTTCTTTATTAACTAATACCTATATAAGACCGCACTTTTGTTGTTTTCTTTGTTTTGATTAACCTCCCTGGCGGTGTAGCTCTGGGTAAAGTTTCAGTACCACAAGCGGTAACCCCGAGCTACACTCGGGCTTACCATGCAGCGCTGCTCCGCGATCCCTCGATCACTTACCTTGTCCTGCGCTCCTGCGATGTCCCTCCTGCAGTGTCCCCGGCAATGTAATCCGGCGGATTCCGGCATCTGTCATCTGGGTTCCCTCCCCTGCGAGCGTCGGGACGTACGGGGGACAGAACGGAAATTTGAAAATGACAAAAAGTGACATTCACTAAAATCACTAAAATCACATAGTAAAACATTACTGTATCAAACCATTTCACATACATTTTGTCCCGAGTGCTTTGTCCTGTGCCCTGCCTGCATTTTTACTGTTCTTTCTGCCTGGAAACTGAGAAACGTCCATGGCGTCCAAAAAGCATCCCTTTAGGTCAAAATCGGCTTTAGACCAGCTAGAGAACACCGATAGTAAATTAGAACTACTTGCAGAATTGAGTGATAATGATTTGTGGGGAAATTCCTCATCAGACACTGAAAACGATTTTGCGACTTTGCTCAGCGATGTGCAAATTTCAAATTTCAGTGTTTTTGGTTTGATTTTATTATTGAATTAAATTTAATATTATATTATTATTTTTTAGGATTATTTATTAAATTATAATTTATGATTTCGTGTTTCAAGTTTTATCATACCCGGGATGTTTACTAGACTCTTGTTCGGACAGATTTCAGTGAGTTATTCCTAAAAATGACAGGCCTACAATAAAAAAAAATACATATTTTCATGCAAAAAAATTTAAAACTTTGAGCACAGAAATATGGACATAATCAGACTGCTAGGGAGGTTAAGCAGGAGATCGTGTGAAACGCGTTAACAAGTCCTGTATTCATGTCCTGGTGTTTTGTGTGTCCTATGGATCAATAAATATACACTGTATTCATCTATCCTCGGGTGTGCAGCTGACCCTTCTTCCTATCGATCTTCTTCATTGCCCAGCAAGTCCTTGGTGACCAGCATGCAGCCCTCAGGGCGTCATGACCCGTCTTATATCCCTCACAACCGCAACAGTTAATAACACAATGTAGATGTGTAGTATAACGTTGCTTGAACCCTAAGGGCACCTTCATACTTTTGGCTTACTGATGCATTGCATTAAAGCACGAGTCCATGTGAGCTTTTTTTTTTGCATCCATTGTGTTGAGGGCTCATTCACATACAAAACTAGAGAAGCATGATAAGAAGAAACTATTTAGATTGGCCCAGAGTGCTGTAAATTTGAATACAGTAGAGATGAACTATAAATGTCTAGTAAGATGGTACTGTACAGCGAGTGTAGCACATAAACAACGATCACAACATTCACTGCTATATTGGAGGGGAGGTGGGTTTGAATGAACCATGGCACATATATGGTGGGATTGCCCTAATATCCAAGAGTTTTGCAAAGGAATAATTCAACAAATTCAGGTGATAACAGGAACAAGAATACCAAATAACTCTTGGGTGTGTATATTTCATAAAGGAGACTTCACGGTGAAGCAATATAAGAATACATCAATATTTCACTTAATAAATGCAGCTAAAGGGTTGATTCTGAAATTTTGGCAGAGTAAGGAAACCCCTAAAATAAAAGATTGGTTTAGCAGAGTGGAATATGTATATAGGATGGAGGAACTTTACCATGTTGGAGAAGATAAAACCAAAGAATTTAGAAAAACGTGGGAGGAGTGGATAATCAATAAAACAACAAGAGTTATGCAGAATTGAAAGGAATGTGAAGGAAAGAGAAAGGAAAAGAAGAAGAAGGAAGAGGAAGGAAGATGAAAGAGAAGTGGGAAGTCTGCGGTAAAAGAAGGAATGAGGTTAATTGAGGGTTAAGGTGACCGGGGAGAGGGGGGGTGTAGGGTTTTTTCTTTATTTGTTTAGTGTAAAAAATTTTGATATGGAAAAAATATTGTTGTATAATGTGAAATAATGCGTGTTATTTAAAATTAATAAAAGATATTTATTTATTTCAGGTACTTCTATAGCGCCGTCAATTTACGCAGCACTTTACATATATATTGTACATTCACATCAGTCCCTAACCCTCAAGGGGTGTACAATCTAAGGTCCCTAACGCACATCCATACATAAACATACTAAGGGCAATTAGACAGGAGCCAATTAACCTACCAGCATGTCTTTGGAGTGTGGTAGGAAACCGGAGTACCCGGAGGAAACCCACGCAGGCACAGGGAGAACATGCAAACTCCAGGCAGGTAATGCCGTGGCTGGGATATAATAAAAAACAAAAAAACAAAACATGAGCATAGAGAGCCATACACTTTAAAAAAATGATCATATGAGCAGGAGTGATAGTTTGTATATAGACACCCGTACGAATCAATGACAGACTGCAGTTGTACGCTGGTAACCGCACATCTAAGCATTTACTTAGGGACAGATGAACGTCCATTGATGCAACCTATCCTCGAGTACACAAGCAAACATATGGATGTGCAGCTAGTAGGCTACAGTCGTGGCCTGCCATTGATTTGCAGAGGGGGCTGTACACAAACGTTTGTCACTCCCAGGTGCAGTGATACTTTTGTTTATCACAGTGTATGGCTCTGTGCCTCTGTGAAGGAGTCCTAAGGCAGCCTAGTCAAATCAATGAGTTGGCAACGCAGCAAAATGTCAGAAAAAATGGCCGTGCATGATTTTTTTGCAATGCAGCACCACAATGCATGGTGGCGCCTTACAGTGCAGCAAGGTGCACTGCAATGCATGTTGGAGGTGTGTTGTGGCACTGCAGTGCACTAACACATACATAGTATGCTGTAATAAGATACATGCATTGCTTAAAACAATGGAGGACCTTTTTTTTAACACATTTAGCCTGGGTTCGCACTAATGCAATGCGGTATATTGCATGTGATTCGCACAGGAACTGCACCGGATTCCTGTGCAAATCACATGTAATTTGTGTGCGGTGCGATTGGAGCCATACGTTTGGTATGGCTCTAATCGCAACGAACCCGCTCCAAAAACGTGCAGGACCCTTTTTTTGGGTCCGCACTAGAATCAGATTGCATGGGTATTCACACCTTTGAGATCCGATTCTGAACATTGCACCACGTTTTCCGGACCGCTTTTGGGGTGTTGTTAACTTAACATACACACCAGCTGCGGTTCGCATGAACGGGGTGCGATTCTGATGTGGTGCGGAATTCGCACATAAACCGCTGTGAATTCCGCACTGCATCAGTGGGAACCAGGGCTGAGGCAAATTCACTTTGACCCTCTTGATAGGTTTACCAGATAATATTTTAATGAAAGCACTGATTTGAAGTGGCACCAAACAATATTGTTATTCTCCAAAACTAATCCATACACATCTACTACCTGCTATGTAATCTATTTATTATTCAATTATTTCTTACTGTGTTTCTTCTGCCTCCTTAAAATGTATGCTGGGCGTTTCTGAACCTCTCCTTCTGTTTGCTTGTGCACTTTAGTCGTAGTCATGTGTACTGCTCTGTGTCCCATAGTTCATAGTCTCTAGTCCAGTGGTGGTAAATTGGAAGAATAAAGAGGGCCCAATGTGTGGTTCCCAGAGGGCCGTACAATAGCTGCGTATTTTCCTGCATATTGTCAAGTTAAAGTGTTACTAAACCCACAACAGTAAAATCAGTCTGTATATGCAGTAAAGCATGCTTGTTATACTCACTGTGGAACCTAAGGGGTTAATCCTCTACATTGTGTAAAAAGGCCATTTGATCCTGTCTTCTCTTTTTTCTTTGGGAGGGTGCATGTGATCAACCCAGGGCCAATCAGCACTGTCCAGACAGAGGGTCAGGGGTCATACAGCCTCAGAGCAGAATGAAAACTCATCCTATAAGTTTTATCCAGTGCTCAGCTTGACACTGATAGAAGTCACAAAACTGCTATATACTGCTGATGAGAAAACACCAACACCAACTAACACCAACATTGGTGTCAGTGGATGCAATAATAACCCCCAACATTGGTGTCAGTGGACTCAATAGTAACACCTAACATTGGTATCAGTGAGTGCAATAATAACCCCCAACATTGGTGTCAGAGAGTGCAATAGTAACCCCCAACGTTGGTATCAGTGGACTTAATAATAACATCTAACATTGGTATCAATCAGTGCAATAATAATCCCCAACATTGGTGTCCGTGAGTGCAATAAAAAAAAACATCATTGGTGCCAGTGGACGCAGTAAAAGCCCCCAACATTGGTGTCAGTTGACATCAATTATAACCCCCAACATTGGTGTCAGTGGACGCAATAATAACCGCCATCATTGATGTCAGTGAGTTCAATAATAACCCCCATCATTGATGTCAGTGAGTGCAATAATAACCCCCATCATTGATATCAGTGAGTGTAATAATAGCCCCCAACATTGGTGTCAGTGAACGCAATAATAATAAGGGATCAAAGAAGGGACATGCCCACCATGGGAACCAGGTGGGATCTGATAGAGGCTACGGGCTGCTTGATGGTGTATGTAGAGCCTGACTCTCATTCTCGGGGATGTCAGGAGCTGTGAACATGAGTGTCTTTCTCTCTATCACCTGGGGGAGGTAGTGGAAGGCTCTCCCAGGTGGGGGCAGGGGTGCTGGTCAGTGTCCGCGGGGGCAGACGATTTTTGTCTTGCCTAGGGCAGCACAAAACCTAAATACACCACTGGGCTCATGGGTAACGTAATTTTAAAGGGGGTTGCTAATCGTAGCTTTGAGTGGGCAGTGGGTCTATGTGCACCGGCCCAGCCTGCCAAAGAAACAGACCATTTTACCGACTTTTTCTGTAAGGCTTTTTCAAATCAGCACCACTTATAATTGTCTTCCAATTATGTACTCCATTTTACAAGCACCTGCTGGCGGTAATAATATCCATTCAAACCTGGTCCTGCCATCCAAATTTGATTCACACGCAGGGCATTTATCAAAGCACAAAGCCTCATCTCCATAATAAAAAAAAAATCCTCCAATGTATGGCGACACATTGCAGCAAGTCGTTGTAAGCTGCTGGTAACTGATACATATAATGACCCTCCTTTATGGGCTGTGTCTGTCTTCTGCAAGATTTGTAGAGATCTGTCCCCATGTAAGAATTCCAGACCTCGGCAGATATTGCAGCTTCTGTAGCCAACTTGGCTTCTCAGTACGAGGATCCAGAACCAGCTGTCAATGCAATAATTGTATGAACGCCCCCCTGTCCAGAGCCGGTGTTATCACTCACCCAACGCTCATTTCATTAAAACACTTTGGCTGCTGTTTGCATCTCTCGTTGAGTAAATCTTAAGGGCCTCCTCTATTGTATTATAATGCCCAAATCGCTTAGTTCCGCTTGAAGCGAGACAGCGGGCGCCAAGAGATGGCACATGCCAAGGATTGTTATTTGCTGCTCAGATGCACATAGCAGGAGACCAGCTAGTTTTTATAATATGACTGATTTACTAAACAATGGGTGATTGTTTACTTTGGGGTGTATTTATAAAAAAAAAAATTCTCATAGCTGTTTGTGAAACTAAATGTAAGTTTGTTCTGTGCCAATTGATTGTTTTTCAGCTGCAATTCTAATGTGTGACTGCTGAAAATACTGTGTTATGGCCACTAGATGGCGCTGAGGAGCATTTAGATCCTGCAATAGTTAGCACCACCTAGTGGCCATAATGCAGTATTTTCTGTCTTCACCCTTCACCAGAGAATATAGCCTGAGAACATTTGATGTTTCCCCATTCATACAAAACAAATCTACATGCAACTTCGAAGGACAAAGAATTATTTAATTTTTTGCATAAGCAGAGTGGACACGGACCTGCCATCCGCCTGTGACACTCTGTTCAGCAGGGGATCAATGGACAGATTCCTTGCTGAGTGACTGGAGTGAAAGGGGCCTAATGTCACTTCCGCTTGACAGCACTAGGGTCATTGGTTCAAATCCCAACCACGGCAACACCTGCCTGGAGTTTGCATGCTTTCCCTATTCCTGTGTGGGTTTCCTCCAGGTAATTCAGTTTCCTCCCACACTCCAAAGACATGATGCTAGGTGAATTGGCTCCTGTCTAAATTAGCCCTAGTATGTGTATGTATGAATGTAAGTTAGGGACCTTAGATTGTACACTCCTTGAGGGTTAGGAACTGATGTGAATGTACAATATATATGTAAAGAACTGCATAAATTGACAGCACTATATAGTACCTGAAATAAATAAATTTGTTACAACTTGCATGGATAATCAAAGAAAATGCAGCTGAATCACAGATGTATACTGTAGGCTTGAATTTTTCTTTAACATGTCCTCAAGGTAGTCGAATTTCCTATACTGATGACCTTTTCCGTTTAACCCTTTTGCAATGTGTAAATCTGTTAAACAAACTGTCAGTGGTCAGGTGGAAGTGATTGGGTGGATCTACAGCTGCCTGATCACTTTCATGCACTATCATCCCACATCCATGTATGGGTGCCACTGAATAGAGGGGAGGGAGACCAGAAAACATCCATTTACTGATCCCCCCTACCTAGTAAGAACTTGGAAGTGATGTGCCAAGGACAGACTTCACTGTCCTTGGTAACTGTGTCCGAGGAAAAAGCTGATGGAGCACATTCTGCACTCCAGTAGGTTCAGTGAATTATATGGGAGACATTGGGGGTCTAATAGACCCCCGATGTCTCATTAAAGAGAACCTGTCAAAGCAAAAAAAAAATCTAATGAGAACACCCAAACACTTAAACCCCCCAAACATTTTTGAGGCACCCAACGTACACACACATAAATGTTGATTGTGCTGCACATGATATATCACTCCATACATGCAGGAGTGAGAGCAATCATTCTAGGGTTATTTTTCACATCTAACTCTAAGCTGATGACCTGTAGGGGCTTTTTAAAGCATTGCCTGTGGAAAGTTTAGGGTACAGAAGTTTGCAGCTGTTCTGTGGAACGCGTGTCATTTTAAGGCTTGCCATGTTGGCATGTTTATATTTTACCAAAAATTGGATAATTGTGTGTGCTAAAATGAATTGTAACGTATTTTTACTGACATTTTGCGCTTCATAAACCCTGACACCTCTATCACACTGCCACCATTTTATTTTCCAGGGTCTCTGCTTTCAGAATATATATATAATGTTTGGGGGCTTTGCATAATCTTCAGGCCTAAAATATTTTTTAAATGTTTGCAAAGAAAAATAATGCAAAAGAGGTCCTGGCAGTAAAAAGGTTAAACAAAAAAGACAATCAATTTTGCCATATTTAAGTATTTTTTTCAATGTCTAGAATGAAGCTGATTGCTCCTTTATAAATATGGGGACATGGCAAAAGTACAAAAAAACAAAACAAACAAAACAGGAAAAGTTGAAAAAAAAAGAGGATAAAAATGATGAAAAAAAGCACAGGGCCCACTTATTTTATCGATAGGTTTTTAGACATTTTGAAGATCACGGTTACCACTAGCAAGTCCCAAACTGTTTACAATTAACTTTAAAAATTAGCATTCGCCAGATTTGGGTAAATAATGCACTTTGTAATCAGTTCACTGTGTTCCCTGGGGACAGTGCCCTATAAAGTGCTGCAGGGCTTAGCAATGTATATTTAATTATTGCTAATTAGAAATGGAATTACAAATGTGAATAAAATCACTTGGAATCTAATCAGGTGTATGAAAATAGGAAACAGCTTAAATAAAAAGAAACATTAAAAAAAATGCAGTCCCTTGACTTTGTTGTCTTAGCTCACCCACAGTACAAGGCTGCCCCCTAATGGCCGTTCTGAGGTATTGCCTGTATTTGGAGGAACTGCAGAATGGCAGAAAATCATTACCTTATTATTTCACTGTAAGGAACACATCATTTGCAACGTTCTGTTTGCACAAGCATTTAGAGAAATTAATTAAAGTAACAGCTGACTGCACAGCAAAAAGCAATAACAGAACTTCAGTAAAGAGCTACAGATTATGACTTCTGCATTATTGGTATGTTCATATTAATTAATACATGTATTGTGTTGTTTTCAGGCAAACTATTCATTTAGACTGGATTTCCAATGCATGACAATCGGAGAAAACCCAGACTTGCGCCATGTGTTTAATGCAACGCAATACACTTGGTATGTATGTTGTGGAGCGTGGCAGTGTAGGTCTGTAGGCATCTATTGGACTGCGTGTTGTTACAAATGAATGGCTTGACATTGCACCATCCAGAGTACCATTACTGTGCGTTGTGGGAAGGTGCCGTAAAGTGCAAGTTTAACGCACATAAGTATGAAGGTGGAGCTATGTAGCCAAAAAAAGTAATCAAGAAGTAACCGGAGTCACTGGGGTCATCAAGTCCCACCACTTGTGTAACAGCGGACAGCCCCACTTGCAGCATGGTGCCAACCCCCACCCACCAGAACAACCAGCTACCCCTTCTACCACAAGATCCTCTCCACTGATGCTACTGGACAGGTGAGAGCTGTCCCACTGCCCCCCTCCTGTGATGCAGCCCTTCCCCATCTATCCCACTGCCCCCCGATCTATCCCACTGCCCCTCTCATGTGATACTGCCCCCCATCTATCCCACTGCCACCCTCCTGTGATACTGCCCCCCATCTATCCCACTGCCCCCCTCCTGTGATGCAGCCCCCCATCTATCCCACTGCCCCCATCTATCCCACTGTCCCCCATCTATCCCACTGCCCCTCTCATGTGATGCTGCCCCCCATCTATCCCACTGCCCCCCTCTTGTGATGCAGCCCCCCATCTATCCCACTCATGTGATGCTGCCCTCCCATCTATCCCACTGCCCCCCTCTTGTGATGCAGCCCCCCCATCTATCCCACTCCTGTGGCGCTGCACCCCATCTATCCCACTGCCCCCCCCATCCTGTAATGCTGCCCACCCATCTATCCCACTGTCCCCCTCCTGTGATGCTTCCCCCCATTTATCCCACTGCCCCCCCATCTATCCCACTGCCCCTCTCATGTGTTTCTGTCCCCCCCATCTTTCCCACTGCCCCCCTCCTGTGATGCAGCCCCCCCCATCTATCCCACTGCCCCCCGATCTATCCCACTGCCCCTCTCATGTGATGCTGCCCCCCATCTATCCCACTGCCACCCTCCTGTGATACTGCCCCCCATCTATCCCACTGCCCCCCTCCTGTGATGCAGCCCCCCATCTATCCCACTGCCCCCCATCTATCCCACTGTCCCTCTCATGTGATGCTGCCCCCCATCTATCCCACTGCCCCCCTCTTGTGATGCAGCCCCCCATCTATCCCACTCATGTGATGCTGCCCTCCCATCTATCCCACTGCCCCCCTCTTGTGATGCAGCACCCCCATCTATCCCACTCCTGTGGCGCTGCACCCCATCTATCCCACTGCCCCCCCCTCCTGTGATGCTTCCCCCCATTTATCCCACTGCCCCTCTCATGTGTCTCTGTCCCCCCATCTTTCCCACTGCCCCCCTCCTGTGATGCCGCCCTCCATCTATCCCACTGCCCCCCTCCTGTGGCACTGCACCCCAACTATCCCACTGCTCCCTCCTGTGGTGCTGCACCCCATCTATCCCACTGCCCCCCTCCTGTGATGCTGTCCCCCATCTATCCCACTGCCCCCCTCCTGTGATGCTGTCCCCCATCTATCCCACTGCCCCCCTCCTGTGATGCTTCCCCCATTTATCCCACTGCAACCCCTCCTGTGATGCTGCCCCTCCATTTATCCCACTGCCCCCTCCTGTGATGCTGTCCCCCACCTACCCACTGCCCCACCTATCCCACTGCCCCCCACCTATCCCGCTGGTGCCCTCCTGTGACGCTGCCCCTCATCTGTCCTGCTGCCCCCCTCCTGTGACAATGCCCCCCACCTATCCTGCTGCCCACCTCCTTTGACACTATCCCCCACCTATCCCTCTGCCCCCAATGTAGCTCACTGCCCCACTCCTGCGATGCTGCCCCCACCTGTCTCGTTGCCCCCCTCCTGTGACACTGCCCAGCTGCCCCCCTCCTGAGACAATGCCCAGCTGCCCCCCCTCCTGTGACATTGCACCCTATCTGTCCCACTGCCCCCCTCCTGTGATACTTCCCCCCACCTATCCCACTGCCCCCCACCTATCCTGCTGTCCCCCTCCTGTGACGCTGCCTCCTCACCTCTTCCACTGCCCCCTGTAGCAATCATGCACACCGAGATGGATGCGGTCATCCATCTTGTTAAGAATCTTCCATTTTGTATCATCTCTCTCCCAAATTAGGCTTCCTCCTCAAATTTCCCCCCTCCCTCAGGAATGTGGTCTGTGTGTGTTTGCTGAGTTCAAAAGGCAACAGGCCCCAGTGGGAGAGCTCCAGGGCTGTAAATCCCACACTAGCTAGGTGCCCCTCTGTCTGCAAGACCCTTGCTGGAGAAGGGGTCATCAAGTCATAAACCAGCCCTCACTGAGCTTCAAAAGACATTCCAGGTGGTCATAAAAACAGACTTACATTTTAACACCCAAAGTGTTAGCCCTATGTCAATATTTGCTGTGCAAAAAGGCATATGTAACGGGAGAATATATAGATTTTTTGTAAGTGTCTTGAGGTTTTTGTCTCTGTGAGATATATGTCTGTAGCAAAGTGATTATAAGCACACTGTATTTTGAGGGTTCAAGGATTGCAGCATATATGTACCCTAGGCTCGGGTTGTATTGAACCGTGTCCCTTTAAGCCAAACTCACTATTCAGAATGGTGTGGCCCCTTCGTACTGAGGGCCAGCTTTCCCCTCCTTAGGTGGGTACCCCAGATCTTTCATAATACTGCTTGAAGAATGCTAGTGTTCAACAGAGACTTATTGTAGAGATAAAGATTCATTTTAGGCAGATTGCTGTCACATATATATATCTAGAAGTATTACCAGAATGATATTTCCATCAAGGTGCGGTGTAATCTGCAGTGTATACCCCTCACTGTATTGATCTATCACATGGGCGATGGATGCGACCAGACAGCAGTCACATCTATATCTGACCACTCCTTCAATACAAACAGACACTTTTCTCATTAACCTTTTGGCTGGCAGTGATGGCCACACAACTGCAATATGATGTGACACCACCATTAATTGAGAGTATTTCTCTCTGTCTCTTTAGTGTTGTGATGTTAAATGTTTTCGCGACCTCCCAGCCCTGTCTGCACACGAAGATCAGATTCCTCTTAATAAACATGTCAAACAATTTGTGTGTGTATTTGTATATACGGTGTATACTTGTGTACATATATATATAAATGTTTGCATATTTTTTAATATAACCTTTTTTTGCATTTTTTAATACTGTGTATATATATATATATATATATATATATATATATATATATACACTGTATATATTATATATTTGTATATATAATTTTTTTGCATATTTTTTAATAGACATTCGTACTGTGTATAACTATATACTATATATATATATATATATATATATATATATATATCCTGTATATATAGTAAATAATTAAAATGGAACTCCAGCCAAAACCTTTTCTTTTTGGTTAAATAATGTGGTGGGTGGACACTTACAATTTGACAGTGCAGGAGGAGACAAGGGAGCTACCATACCGGGCAGCATCTTCTTGCTCATTTTCTGGCTTTAGAATCAAATGACTCCAATGCCTTCTGAACCACTAATCCAGAAACTGCATTTGGATCTGAGGTTCTGAATTCACTTGGCCTTGGTCTAGGTCAGTGAAAGCATTAAAGCCTCAGACAGCCAGGCCTCTAGCATTATTTATTACAAGTACTTATATAGCACCCTCAATTTACACAGCGCTATACATATATATTGTACATTCACATCAGTCCCCAACCCTCAAGGGGTATACAATCTAAGGTCCCTAACTTACATTCATACATACACATAGTAGGGCCAATTTAGACAGGAGCCAATGAACCTACCAGGATGTCTTTGGAGGGTGGGAGGAAACTGGAGTACCCAGGGGAAACCCACGCAGACACAGGGAGAACATGCAAACTCCAGGCAGGTGGTGCTGTGGTTGGGATATGAACCAACAACCCTAGTACTGCCAGGTGGACGTGATAACCATTTAGCCACTGTGCTGCCCTGAAAGAGGTCTGCAACAACAGCTCCTACGTATCTCTCAGCACAGGTTTCCTTTATAAAAAAAATGATAATTATTATTAAATCTTACAAACATAAAAAGCGGCCTGCAAAACTGTTTGGCCACCTTTTGTAGGTAGTGGTAGGGTTGCAGGGAGGGTTAGTGTTAGGTTTACAGGGATGGTTAATGTTAGGTTTACAGGTGGATTATTGTTATTACCGGGGGGAGTCAGTGTGATTTGTACAGGTTTGGGTACTGTTAGAGTTAAAGAGTTAAAGGGATAAAGTTAAAGGGATAATTAGTATTAGAGTTAAAATTGCAGGGAGGGTCAGTGTTAAGGTAACAGGGAGGGTCAGTGTTAGGGTTAAAGGACAGTTTATTGTGACAATTACTGGATGAGTTAGTTAGGATTAGTATTACAGGAACTGTTAGATTTACAGTGAGGGTTAGTGTTAGATTTACAGTGAAGGATAGTGATAGGGCCCTGTGCTGATCACATGCACTCTCCCAAGAAAAAAAAAAAACCTCTCTAGCAATACACACTAAACTGAGCATGTGCTACAGGTTCAGTCTTTCTTATCAGGAGATAAGACATGGACATTTGAACAAGAGGAGGCGCAGAGAAGACAGGATCAAACATCCTTTTTACACAATGCACAGGATTAACCCCTCAGGTTCCACACTGAGTATAACAAGCATGCTTTACTGCATATACAAACTGATTTTGCTGTTGTGGGTTTAGTAACACTTTAAATATAGTCCATGTTGATTGAGAGAGTGAAGTTCCACTTAAGGATAGTGTTAGGATTACAGTGAGGATTAGTGTTGGGTTAAGGAGAGTGTTAGTTTTAGTTAAGGTAAGTGTTAGGGTTACTGGGAGGGTTAATGTAGGTCACTGGCCTGGAACAAGTATGCAGGTCAGGATTTCTGATTTCCATTGTTGCTAGCTTCATCTAAACAGTTAGTTCTAATAATAATAATAATAATAATAATAATAGTAATAATAATAATAATAGTAAGAAGTATAATAATAATAATACAGCAGGCAATAGGAAACCTTTCTGAATAAGGGGCAGCTTCCACTTATAAACACTCCTGACAATTAGTGACTCTCTCTGCTGATTCATATTCAATACACATGCGGAGTTAATAAATACTATTTTATTTCCTCGTAATATTTGATGGCAGTTTTTTTTTTTACCGTGTTCCTACATTGTCATTGACTGGTCTCATAAAACTCATGGCTATAAAACTAAAAGGGCACACATTCCGAAACCAGTGGGAGACCACGGAACTACTGAAGGCACAGTCCTATTAAATACTGTGTGTTAATTATCCTGAGACACCAGCATGAACGATTTCTCAATGGTGTCCAGATTTCCTCAAGAATACATACAAATATATTGTTTTCTATGATACCCGCAACTGAAACTGCAGATAGATGAAACCTGATTGGAAAAAGATGATATCACGTTCTGTCCATCCTCCTACAAGGCTGTATTTACTGTAATCATCCTTGTGGGCCAGTGCCCAATTTATAAACTGTCCTACATTCTTCTAATGTTGTTTTCCTCTTAAGGTTGTAAACATCTGAAATGAAAAATGAAAAAAAAAAGCATATTCTTCCATAGTGTGTACTTGCCTGAATCCAAAGCATTGTGATTGTGCTGTGTCATTCCTCTGCTATCTGCATGAGTCCCTTTTTACAGGTGATGTTAACTCCAAGGAATCAAGAGGGGTGGGCTCCAGCACACAGCCTGGGATTATCAGCCTCAGCTGTGCATGTTACCTATGATCTGTGCAGGTGTAAGTGTTTCCATTACCTCCACTCAGGTCTCAGATTACAGTCAGCTCCCTGCTTTATGCTGTGCAGTGTGTGACATCAAATCCCTGACCCCTGTCTTCTGAAAATCAGAAATGCTATGTAAACTCTGTGCTTTAGAAGGCTATAGAGAAGAAAGTACAGCAGATAAACAGGTACAACTTATGTAGGAGGATTGTTTTTCATCTCTGTGTGTCACCTGAGGCCAGTCACTTCACTTGGTATATGTCAGGGTTTAAAACCACTCTAAGTTAATCTCTGTAACTGTGGTTAAAAAGGATCTCAATAGGGAAGGCAGTGCAAGGGATGTTAAGGGAAGTTACGAGGCTCTTTATCATTCAGGAAACATGAAACCATTTCTCTGTTTTCTTGTTTAGTGGTTCTTCATATAAAGCAGACCCCATGCAATAGCACATTTGAACATTATTTTTTCCATAACACAAGGGGTGGACTGTGTAGCCACCATATGCCTAGGGCTGCCTGGGGCATCAAACCCAAACCATCAGCTTTTATTCTTCTATGTGCAATAAAAGGTTCCAGTATGTGCACTTTTATTAGTGGAATATTGTACTGACAGCTCCTTATTGACCCACACTGGACCCTAAATGCTAGCAGAGTAAGGTGACAGTTTGGGATAGTCTTCGAGCAGTTAGTTTTAGGTATACTGATGTAGAGCGGGCAGACTGCCTCCTTGCCCCCATCCTAGGGGTACCTTGCACAGCTATGACCTCTCCTTGTTAGTGTGATATTAAGGGCTTTTGTAGACAATCTTTTCCACCTGATGAAGCCGTGTGACCTGGTGGCGTAACACGTAGGGGAGGGGCTCTGACGTCACAAAGCTTAAAGCGATGTACATCAAGTATTCAGCAACACTGACAAACTTTACTGTGGATTCAAATTTCACCAATTTTATGCGTTTTTAACTTGTAAGACATGTGAGTGCACCACTTTATTTAATAAATTAATTTTAAAGAGGATAAGGCACTGTATATTTTTTATCACATTTCATAGCTGTTACAGCTATGGAGAGAAATCCCTAAGGAAGCAAGGAGACCCCCTAGTGGGAAGAGGGATATTTTCTTCCATCTGTTCGGCTCCAGGAAAATCCATAAGGAAGCGAGGAGACCCCCTGCTGGAAAAAGGGAATACTCCGTCCTCAAGAAAAGACATCTCAAGAAAAGAGGGATAATCCTATCCATTTACCACTAAGTCCAATTAAAGGGACACAAGCTTTGTATGACCTCACTTAACGGTTTGGACATATACATCAGGTGAGAGCACAACCGGTGAAGGTGATTTTGTATAATTGGTGGACTGCACAGTTATTATTTCGTATCACAGAAGTTTCAAAGTCACGAACTTAATGAGGACAGTTTGGCAGCAGTAATATAAGTGCAGTGATATATATATATATATATTATTTTATTTTTTTTGTATGCTGGACTATTATTTATTTAATTTCTATTTAATATTCATTTAATCACAATTTTTTTATTCTAATTGGTAGTGGAGCGCGACAGTATTTCTGACAGTATAGACAATCTTTCTATACTGCATTCGACATGCTTTTGGAACACTTATCAAACACAGATCATCGAGATCCTATTGATGGTATGTCAGTGGTACACATGGCAGTTCAGATGCCACATTTGACCTGCTTTACATTGCACCAAGTTTCTTTGGACACAGCATGTCCTATGTATGTGAATCGCAGGCAAAGCAAGTTAAGCACTGCCTCTTCTTGTCAAATGCTGCATCATTGAAACACATTTGAATAGCAGATGCAACATTTGACAAGAACGTCCTGTGATATAAGTCTTAATGTATAGCCAATCACTGGGGTAAGAGAAGAGATTTTGGCTTGAGAGAATAGAAAGAACAGAAATAATAAATCTGATCCTGGGTTTGTACGAAATGTCACCATTCAAGGCAGCATGTGTATACACTGCTTTTCCTACTTGTGCCTCATTTCAAACAGAATCCCCAACAATGTGTTGGAATACAATGTTCATGTATTTTATGTGCAACAACTACATCAGCATCAGTATTCAGTAGAGATATATTTTTCAACCAGTAGATAGGAGTGGTTATACATTTGTAGCTGCATGCTCCATTTGCGCGGTAGGGCTGCGCAATATCACTTGTATATGTACGTGATTTGCATTGCCGGGTAGGGGTGGCGCTGCCCTACCCGCACCGCCATTGGCGGCTAAGGTTCTGGCTGGAGATTTCTCACCGTGTAGAACTGACAGGAAAGAGAACTGTGTGTAAACAACACAGGTCTCTCTCCTGCCAGCAAGGACATGCTGCTTTGTATTTCTCTGCAAAGAGAAATACAAAGCAGCATGTCTCTGTAGTAAAACAACACACAGCACACACAGTAAAACACACACAGCACACAGTTAACCCTTTGATCACCCATAAGTTATCCCCTTCCTGCCCAGTGCCATTAGTACAGTGTCAGTGCTTTTTATTACCACTGATCATTGTATTAGTATCACTGGGGATGTCAGTGGCAGTTACTCAGTTGTCACCCAGTGTCAGAATGCCCGCCGCTGTCCCGCTATAAGTCACTGATTGCCGCCATTACTAGTATAAAAAAAATATATTTCCAGTATATATACGGCCATTTGTAGACGCTATAACTTTAACGTAAACCAATTAATATACACGTATTGGGATTTTTTTAGCAGACATGTCACAGAATACATTTTGGCCTAAATTTTTTACGAAATTGGATCTGTTTTATAGTAAAAAGTCAAAAATCTTGCTGTTTATTTTTCAAAATTGTTCTTTTTTTGCTTATAGTGCAAAAATAGAAAATGCAGAAATGATCAAATACTACCGAAAGAAATCTCTATTTGTGGGAAAAAAGGACAAAAATTTAATTTATGTACAACATTGCATGACCGCGCAATTGTCAGTTAAAGTAACGCAGTGCCATATTGCAAAAAATGGCCTGGTCAGGAAGGGGGGTAAATCCTCTGGAGGGCAAGTGGTTAAATTCTTCTATGTCTTTTCTCATAATAAAGTTCCTGTTTCCAGTTAGCAGAGAAGCAGCAGATAAACACATATGGACTGCACTGTCTGTTCTGTAGGGCTATGAACAGAATCTCTAACACAATGCAATCTCCACAGTGGTCTAAAACTGGAAGTGGTTCAATTTTGGAACCATTAGGCCAATGCTAAAAAAAAAATCAGCCACATTAAATTATCTTTAAAATAAACAAATAATGACGTATTATTAACAACCTACCAACATCTTTAAAATTTAGATATACAAATTGTTGGTGGCATTAGGTTGTCTAGGTCCATTCAGCCATTATTGCAACTGAGAGCTACAGTCATGGGCAAAATATTGGCACCCCTGCATTTCTGTCAGATAATGCACCACTTCACCCAGAAAAATGTTGCAATTACAAATGTTAGGGGATTCTCATGTTTATTTCTTTAGTTTGTATTGGTAGTCCACAAAAAAGTGGAAAACAAAGAGCCAAATTTAAAACATTGCACGCTAAACCCCAAAAATGGACTGAACAAAATTATTGACACCGTCAATTTTAAATTTGGTAGCACACCCCTTAGAAAAAATAACTGAAATCAATCCCTTCCTGTAAACATCAATACGTTTCTTATACCTCTCTACTGAGACTTTGGACAACTCTTCTTTCTCCAACTGCTCCAGGTCTCTCAGGTTGGAAGGGTTCCTTTTCCTAACTACTGTTTTGAGATCTCTCCACAGGTGCTCTATGGGATTGAGATCTGGACTCATTGCTGGCCAGTTCTATACTCTCCAGCACTTTGAAACCATTTCTGGGTGCTTTTTGGTGTGTGATTTGGGTCATTGTCCTGCTGTAAGACCCATGACCTCTGATGGAGACCCAACTTTCTGACACTGGGCCCTACATTACACCCCAGAATTCTGTGGTAGTCTTCAGAATTCATAATGCCTTGCACCCCATCAAGACATCTAGAGTTTGAATCAGCAAAGCAACCCCAAAACTTCAGTGAACCTCCACCATGTTTGATTGTATTCTTTTCTTTAGAGGCCTCATTGCTTTTTCTGAAAACAGCAGAATGATTGGCTTTACCAAAAAGCTGTAGTTTTGTTGTTTCATCTGTTCAAAGCGCATTCTCCCAAAAGGATTTTGGCTCCCTCAGGTAAGTTTTGGCAAACTCCAATCTGGCTTTTTGATGTTTCTGTGTCAGCAGTGGGGTCCTCCTGGGTCTCCTACCATAGCGTCTAGTATAGTGCGAGCGGACACAGTTGTAACCTGTGCCTGTAGTCAGCTTGAATTTGTCTGGAAGTAGATCAAGGATCTTTAGCCACCATTTGAACAATCCTTCGATGAAATCTTTGATCAACTTTTCTCTTTCTTCCACGTACAGAGAGATTAGCTACAGTGCCATGGGCTGTAAACTTCTTGACGTTGTTGTGCACAGTGGACACAGGAACATTAAGATCTTTGGAGATGGACTTGTGACCTTGAGATTGTCTATACTTTTCCACAATTTTTGTTCTCAAATCCTCAGACAATTCTTTGCTGCTTTTTCTCTTCTCCATACTCCATGTGGCATGCAGAGACACACAACAGGAAAACTGAGTAAATTTTTCACCATTTTAACGTGGCCGGTGTGATTTCTATATTGTCAGCACCTGTTAATTGATACAGGTGAGTTTAATTACACATTACAGGAGCATCACAAACTTGGAATGCAATTATTTCTTACACATATGAGAAGGTGCCAATAACTTTGTCCAATCCAGTTTGGGTATTTTGCGTGGAATGTGTTAGATTTGGCATTTTGTTTCTCCACTTTTTTGTGTCATACCAATACAAACAAGTATTATACCACCTAATCAGTGCGGCTAAGGGGCTTATTCCAAAATTTGGCAGTTACAAGAGCCTCAAACAATGAGAGACTAGTTATTATTATTATTATTGTTATACAGGATTTATATAGTGCCAATGGTTTGCTCAGCGCTTTACAATATAGTGGGGGACAATACAGTAACAATACAGTTCAATACAAGAGGGAGTTGAGGGCACTGCTCCTTGGAGCTTACAATCTAGGAGGGAGGGGTGAGTGGTACAATAGGTAAAACTGTGGGGGATGGAGTGGTTGGAAACATAGAGGATACCAGTATTAGCAGAGGGCGGGATAGGCTTCCCTGAAGAGATAGGTTTTCAATGATCGCCTAAAGGTAAGTAGAGTAGGTGATAGTCTGATATATTGGGGTAGGGAGTTCCAGAGGATGGGTGACACCCTGGAGAAGTCTTGGAGACGAGCATGGGAGGAGATAAGGGAGCTAGAGAGTAGGAGGTCTTGCGAGGAGCTGAGTGTATGGTTTGGGTGGTATTTAGAGATAAGATCGGTTATGTAAGTTGGGGCAGTGTTGTGGATGGCTTTATATGTCATTGTTAGTGTTTTGAATTTTATCCGTTGGGCAACTGGGAGCCAGTGGAGGGATTGGCAGAGAGGGGTGGCAGATACAGAACGGTTAGTAAGGTGGATGAGCCTGGCAGCAGCGTTCATGATAGACTGGAGTGGGGATAGCCTGCGATGAAGTAGGCCGTTGAGGAGGGAGTTACAATAGTCGAGGCGAGATATAACAAGGGAGTGAATCCTCACAAGACCTCCTTCTCTCTAGTTCCCTGGTCTCCTCCTCCCATGCCCGCCTCCAGGACTTCTCCAGCGTGTCACCCATCCTCTGGAACTCCCTGCGCCAACCCATCAGATTATCACCTACTCTCCTCTCCTTTAGGCGCACCCTGAAAACCCATCTCTTCAGGGAAGTCTACCCCACCCCCTGCTAACTTGCCGACCTCCTCCACTCTTCCTACCACTCCATCCCCCACAGCTATCTCCTCCTGTACCACTATCCCCTCCCTCCTAGAATGTAAGCTCGAAAGAGCAGGGCCCTCAATCCCCTCATGTTTTGCATTGTATTGGTATTGTTCTGTCACATGTTCTGTCCCCCTTTGTAATGTACAGCGCTGAGCGAACTATCGGTGCTTTATAAATACTGTATAATAATAATAATAATAAGTAGCTTAGTGGTGTCCGGGGTTAGGAACGGTCGTATCTTTGAGATGTTGGTTAGATAGGGTGCAATATATAAACAGGATGGAGGAGTTATACCACACAGACAAAGGTAATATGGGTAAATTTAGAAAGGATTGGGGAAGATGTTCTGCTTTCAAGGCATCAGGAAAATATATGGACGTAGTGGGAGACCCAGGCATCTGATTGGAGGTAGGAGAATAAAGGAAATGTTTTGTAATGCAGTAGCAGGAATAGAAGGGAAAAGAAAGGTTGTAGGGAAAGAAAGAACAGTAAGAAAAAAAGGAAGAGTTGGAAGAGAGGATTGAGGAAAAAGATCATTGGTATCAAACGGAAAGTTGGAAAGAGAAGGAAATAGCTATATGGACCGGGGTAAATCGTTAGGGGGTTTGGGTGAGGCGTGGGCTGTGAGGAGATGGGTTTGGGAATTTTCAGGGGAACGTTTGTATTTTTGGATGTAAATTATATTTTGCTGTGTTTTTTGTAATGGAAAAAAAAGTTTAATAAAAGATGTAAATAATAAATAAAATAAATACCAATACAAACGAAAAAAAATAAACATGAGAATGCCTAAACATTTGTAATTGCAACAATTTTCTGGGTGAAGTGGTGCATCATCTGACAGAAATGCAGGGGTGACAATATTTTTGGTCATGACTGTACTTATTAAAATACCTGGATGTATGACTCCCAACTTTGTGTGTGCAGATAACGTGTGTGCAGATAACAGAAATCCATGTAGCTGAATGCAATTGTGCAACTTACAAAGATATTGGATTTTATTTTTCAGGATCAACAGGTGTTTTCTGAACCTAACCCCAAAAATAGACTACAGTTGTGGCTTCTACACCTAACAGTGGATATACTTTAATTCAAATCTTTACATTTCAATCAGAACTAAACCCATCGATTTAATAGTTTCAAAAAACAGTTACATTCCCAGCATTGTCACATTTGCTTGTGCCCTCAACCAAACTGTCAAACCATCAAATGGCCAGTGTCATAACTGATCATATTTGCAGTACCATAGCAGATGAAGATCAAACAGAGGCTAAAATGGCAGCTTCCTTGTCTGGGAAAGATAAGTGGGTTTAGTTCCTCTTTCATGTAAACAGATCTTTTACCGACTTTCTCTGAAGACAATACACTTGTCTAGGTGGTTTACATCAGCTATTTACCAGAATGCTAATCACACTAGATTGCCATGCCAGAAATGGATCTTCTGTGAATTTTGTGTTAGTAATATAAATATTATTTACATATTTGAATAATTGTATTATTTATTTAATTTATTATTTTATTACTTTAATTAGCATGTTATTCATTATCTTAGTTTAAAATGGCTGATTTCAATTTTGTAAATATTTACCTATAATGTTTTAATATTTATTGTTTTATATATGTTAATGTTTAAATGTTGTCGTCAGTATTGCAAATTGTCAAATTGAGTTATCTATCTTAATTTAAATAGTCTATTGTCAGTGTTTTAAATATTGTTTTACTCAACAATTCTTTTTATTCAGTTTAATATTTGTTTAGTCATTTTTATTCCATTTACCTTAATATTTTAGCATTTAATATTTGTTGTCTGTATTGCAAATTGTGAAATTGAGTTATCCATCCTTTTTTTTAACTTCTTATTTTCATTTTAGTATTTAGTATGCAAGTTACAAAACAGAGCTTCATGGGCACACCCCAGCTGAAGGCACTCACAATATAAAACCTAAAACAGCGGTTCTCAACCTGGGGGTCGCGACCCCTTTGAGGGTCGAACGACCCTTTCACAGGGGTCGCCTAAGACCATCGGAAAACACATATTTCCGATGGTCTTAGGAACCGAGACACAGCTCCTCTATCTGTCTCCAGGTGTGGGCGGGATGACATGCCGCCCCTGTCATCTGGACACACCCCCGGGATCAATCCTCGCCGGTGATTGGCCGCCGGAACTGTAGCTCAGGAGAGGCACACAGGCGGCCAATCCCCGGCGAGGAGGTGGAGCTTGGAGAGGAGGAGCCGAGCGGCTCCGCGAAGATCGAGCGAGTGAAGAGGAGGAGAGCGGCCGGAGAAGGAAGACAGCTGACCGGTAAGTGTCTGTACCATGGGAGAGGGAGGGAGGGAGCGAGCAAGCGAGCCCTGGAGCAGGGGTCAGCAAGGTAAGTATCATTGGTGTCAGTGGGAGGAATAGTGCCCAATCATTGGTGTCACTAATACCAATGATGGGGCACTATTCCTCCCACTGACACCAACGATGGGGCACTATTCCTCCCCCCACTGACACCAACGATGAGGCACGATTCCTCCCTCAAATGACACCAACGATGGGGCACTATTCCTCCCCCTACTGACACCAACGATGGGGCACTATTCCTCCCCCCACTGACACCAATGATGGGGCACTATTCCTCCCACTGACACCAACGATGGGGCACTATTCCTCCCACTGACACCAACAATGGGGCACTATTCCTCCCACTGACACCAACGATGGGGTACTATTCCTCCCCCTGATACCAGTGATGGGGCACTATTCCTCCCACTGACACCAGTGATGGGGCACTGTTCCTCCCACTGACACCAGTGATGGGACACTTTTCCTCCCACTGACACCAGTGATGGGGCACTATTCCTCCCACTGACACCAATGATGGGGCACTATTCCCCCCACTGACACCAATGATGTGGCACTATTACTCCCACTGACACCAATGATGGGGCACTATTACTCCCACTGACACCAATGATGGGGCACTATTCCCCCCACTGACACCAATGATGGGGCACTATTCCTCCCACTGACACCAATGATGGGGCACTATTCCTCCCACTGACACCAATGATGGGGCACTATTCCCCCCACTGACACCAATGATGGGGCACTATTCCCCCCACTGACACCTATGATGGGGCACTATTCCTCCCACTGGCACCAATGACGTGGCACTACGCCTCCCACTGCAAAATTACAGTTATGAAGTAGCAACGAAAATAATTTTATGGTTGGGGGTCACCACAACATGAGGAACTGTATTAAAGGGTCGCGGCATTAGGAAGGTTGAGAACCACTGACCTAAAAGAAAAAACACAGTAACAACTTACTGAGCATCCAAAACAGCAATAAAAAAAAAAACCAAGTAGTGCGAGTAGAGGAGAAACGATCAAAGGGACTATCATGTCCATCAGAGCCACTGCAGAAAATACATATAAAGCTACTACGTGGCACACTATTTAGGATACCCACATTCAATTACAAAATAGTAATGCCTGAGTTATTTATCTTAAATACAATTGTCTACTGTCAATTTTAAAATATTATTTACGGATTATTTATATTCAATGTAATATTTATTTTTTGTACTTATATATTACATTTTAATCTTCTTGATAATTCAGTATTTAATACTAGTATTTATTTTTGTTGTCAATATTATAAATTGTCAAATCGAATTATCCTAAGTCGAAACTTTCCCTGAAAACACTGGAAAATACACATGCCTGGGTGGCTCAAGGCATTTGTTAAGCTGAATGATCATTACATTGTTTAAAGTGTTACTAAACCCACAATAGTAAAATCAGTCTGTATATGCAGTAAAGCATGCTTGTTATACTCACTGTGGAAACTAAGGGATTAATCCTCTGCATTGTGTAAAAAGGCTGTTTGATTTGGTCTTCTCTGATCTTCTACTTTTTCCACTATCCCCAATCCATCTGCTGATAGTACAGAGCTCTAGGAGTCACTCTGCACATGCTCTGTTTGGTGTGTATGCCTAGAGAGTTTTTTTTTTCTTTGAGAGGGTGCATGTGATCAACACAAGCCCAATCTCCACTGTCGTGACAGAGGGTCAGAGGTTATGCAGCTTCAGGCTGAGAGCAGAATGAAAACTCCTCCTACAAGCTTTAACCAGTGCTCGGCCAGACACTGATAGAAGTCACAAGACTGCTATATACTGTTGATGAGAAAAGGTATTTAGCAGTTTATATTTACTAAAATGATTGCATTTCCATGTTTTGTGTACTGTGGGAGACCAGATATAGTGAATTCTGGGTCCTGGGAGACCAGATATAGTGAATGCAGGGTCCGGGGTTTAGTAACCCCTTTACATCTAGATTGCTAAAATAATATGTCCCTACCTCTGTAGATTAAATTTAATCTTGAAAATATAAAGCAGAATGCTAATTCATATTTATTGATTGAAGCAAAATTCTGCACAAATGATTGGTGATTACAACATTGTGCACCAAACAGAACAAGTCGTATACCTCCTATCAGTGTCAGCGATGTTACAGGCAGACAGTTTGTCAGAAGCAGTGAAGTGTGTGAAATTAATTATAGATGGATGTTTAATTACCTTCATTACTCAATTCAGTCCTGCCATGCGGGCATGTGATTGGAATGAATGATGAAAGGGAAGTCTTGTATTCTGCAGTCAGTGGACAATACGGTCAGGCTTGGGTAGGGGCCTGACATGATTGGGGACAATTCTGTCATTTTTGGAGCGGGAAGCTCTATAATGCTCTGGACTTAATTTAATTTTTCATCAAAATGATAACATTCAGGGCATCTCATGTTTGAAAAAATCCCAGTATTTGCCTAAACAGAAAACTTTATTACAGACTAGCTCCAGCTTAGACAAGGATTTACTATTACAAACCCCAGTAGCTTCTCAACTCTTAAAGAGGAAGAAGAAGAAGGTGTAAAGAATCCAGGACATTGTTGGACCCGGCCTGACTCAAAAACAGCTATACAGATCCACAGGCTACCTCAGCAGGGCAGCAGCCCCCTTGGAACCCTGCTGGGGGAGGAAGAACAATCTCTCCAGGGCTTCAGACAATTTATCACCTCCCCATCCACCTTCTGGACACTCCTTTTCAGGGATTGCCCAGGAGATAATTTATTACTAAACCCACAATAGTAAAATCAGTCTGTATATGCAGTAAAGCATGCTTGTTATACTTATTGTGGAAACTAAGGGATTAATCCTCTGCATTGTGTAAAAAGGCTGTTTGATCCGGTCTTCTCTGATCTTCTACTTTTTCCACTATCCCCAATCCATCTGCTGATAGTACAGGAGCTCTAGGAGTCACTCTGCACATGCTCTGTTTGGTGTGTATGCCTAGAGAGTTTTTTTTTTTCTTTGAGAGGGTGCATGTGATCAACACAAGCCCAATCTTCACTGTCCAGACAGAGGGTCAGAGGTTATGCAGCTTCAGGCTGAGAGCAGAATGAAAACTCCTCCTACAAACTTTAACCAGTGCTCAGCCAGACACTGATAGAAGTCACAAGGCTGCTATATACTGTTGATGAGAAAAATTCATATTCAGCGGATCATTTGAATCTCTTTCCCTATGCGCGGGAAGCTTCTTCTAGAGGCAGGGGGAAGCAATCCAACTCTCAGCCTATAAAAACTTGAACATGCCAGAACAAACAATCACTTTTTCCTTGACTACAGAAGGAGGAAAAGGCTAAATTTGCCTATCATACTAAACAAAATTCTGGGAATCCTCTGCAAAATGCAAGCCATAGTGCCTGACCAACAAATTTAGAAATGGTGGTGGGTGACACCATACATACTATGGTCAAAACTAGAGAAGAAATAGGTACTGACACCAACTTAGGCTTCCGCTACTTTATTCAAAAGTTGTAACAAAAATACACGATGTAAACAACACACCTTAATCCAATTCCTTGTTCCATCCCTCCCAAATTCACCCACCTGCCCCTGGATGTCCCCTTCCTCTTAAACACCCAGAGGACAAACACCCCCTAGACTAAAAGCCCCCCTGAACTAGTCCGCCCATTCCACGTGGGTCAGAAACCTCTAGGAATACTGGTAGCTGTAAAAATAAAAAAAAAATATTCTCCACAATGGTTCTGGCACCTAATCCCAGACCACCAAGGGCTCCCTCCCACACACTGCAGCGTGACAGTACTGGATAACTGTGAGGGACCAACTATCTAAGGCGACCCAAGTGCCTATTAGATGGAGATGGACGTTCCATAATATGCGGTCTTGACCATCCACAGTTGGGTGCTTGCAGGTATTAGATGAATACGGTAAATGTCTTAAATGTGATCACTCCCAAGGGGGAAAAATTCCCGTCAGTCCTCAGCAGTGTTGCCAATCTACCAGACTGAAATTTACTGACACGACACCCAAAATTTACTGTCACAGCCAAGTTTTTACTGACATTTCCAAAAGTTAAAACCATTACAGTTTTAAGTGCAAATTTCAGTATTTAGGCTTCAAACAAGTACAATATGCAATTAGCAATGTAATTTAAGGTAGATATTAAACCAGAAATCTGGGCAGAACATTTTTTGTACCATGCAGTGGGGCTGTGCCCGCACTACATGGGCCATCTACTCGTTTTTGTCTAGGAGTCATAAGAATGAAGATATACTTACTGAAATCGCCCAAGACTTCCACCCTGCACGCTAGCAGCCTTGTGAATGGACTGTTCCGATGTCATCAAACCCCTAGTGCATCATCCAAGGTTTATTTAAAAGTAAAAATGCCGAAAACATACTCACAAGCATAACATATATTTAAAGTAGAGATGGCCATAACAATGTCAGGGTGTCCAAGTGTCAGTGTGGTTGGCTTACTGACGCGTTTCAGGGACGAGTCCCTTTCCTCAGAGCTAGTTATGGCCATCTCTACCTTCTTACAAAGCTTTACATACATGCTATGTTTGTGAGTATGCTTTCGTCATTGTTACTTTTAAATAAACCTTGGATAATGCACTAGGGGTTTGCGCCTCCTGTTTGCTCTCTTCTAATACTGAAGTTAATTCATCTTTGTTTCTTTATGGCAGAGATCTTATAAAATGATATGGACAGCCCGCCGGTCAGTATAATAATCCTCAGTGTACTCTTCGGTAACCTAATGTTAGTTCTAAATGAAAACACAGCACACATGCCAGAAACACGCAGTCTGTCACAGCGTCAGTGTCACACAAGGCGCCATCCGTTTGACTCAGGAAATGTCTATGACGTCATCACGCTCACAACTCACTTTGTTGTGACTCATACAGAGCCTCCACCAGACCTGCCTCCCTCCAGCCGAAGTTCGCCGAACACACTTGGATGGTCTTGGAGACTCTTGGGACTCGTTGGGCGGCTCAGGGTTCCAGAACTGCACAATAGGAAGAAAGGTCAGCCGCACACTGGAGGATAGATGAATACAGTGTATATTTATTGATCCATAGGACACACAAAACACCAGGACATGAATACAGGACCTGTTAATGCGTTTCACAAGATCTCGTGCTTAATCCCAGAGTTCTGAGCTCAGCTGTTCTAGCCATTTCTCACTGGCACTTTTCTCCTGTTACGGGCAGGAGAAAAGTGCTGGGTTTTTACTGGCTGTCTGTAAAAATACAGATGGTTGGCAATACTGGTCCTCAGCAAAAGCTTCACACCAGACTGTAATAATGTGCAGACAAAAAAAGTCCCACTGATAGGTGTGTGTCTGGATACTTCGGCTCTCCGCAAGGCACTAGGTCTAGCCCGTGTCATCTATGAGCCTGTATGTGAGGCTTCTCTGATATGTGAGCCCAAGTGCAGGATAACTGCCAATAGGGGACACGGCTGACTTGACCAATAGTATACAAGTGCAGCCTACGCTAGGAGGAAGCCACCTTCCTTTTATTTTTCTTGGTCACAAGGGTGCTCCATAGGGTGAAGTGAGGGCTATTCCAACTTAGGGCCGGTTCACACAATAGAAATGCAGTCCAGATGCATTCCGGATGCATTTCTGCATGCGCATTTTTGGCGTGTTCCAGTGCATTTTTGATGTGTTCCAGTTCATTTTTTCCCTTCTCTTTGTCTTCAATTTATATAGGGACATGTGCATTCCAGTACGTTTTTGGTGCATTCCAGTGTGCTTTTGATGCGCTTTACCGCTTTCCAGTACAGATCTTTTCTGCACCCGGAACGCACTGCAACTGCAAGCACTGATGTGAACTATGACATTGACAACCATATAACCTACTTTCTGTGCATTTTGGATGCAGAAAAAAAAGCAACTGAAATGCATGTAGTGTGAACTGGCCCTAAGGCTAAGGCTTAGACTGAAACGCATCAGCTTTCTTCATGGTTTGTTTGGATGTCCCAGGTCACTTATCTTTTACCAATTAAAGTACTGAGAAGGATTGTTATCAGACTCCAGCTCTCTCTTCAAATTCATGCTTATGGGGGCAGGGGCAGGAGCGGACTGGGAACTAATGGGGCCCCCGGGCAATAGGGGATCATAGGGCCCCTGTGTGCTTGCCCACACTCAAACCACCCCCAAAACAGCCTATGAAAGGTACCAGGGGCATCTCATGGGGCCCCCTACTGACCCCGGGCCCTCGGGCAGTGCCCAAGAGCCAGAATGGTCAGTCCACCCCTGGGCAGGGGTTACAAACAGACCCGGGGACATGAGTTTTGACTTTGGCTCTAAAGGTTTCTTTAGACAGATGACAGTTTTCAGCTAGATCAGTGATGGACAATCTATGATTCACCTTCAGGCAGTAGCGTTAGCTTTGTAAAGACGCGTTAAAAATGCACATTTTCAGCGGTTTTGCATTAGCGTTTAGCTGCGTTTGCGTTGTTAATATTTTTTACACCACAAAAAAAATGTTTGCTCAAAAACGTCCAAAGATGCTAGTTTGCCGTGTTTTACCATATTTGTCTGCATTTTTCAGCGTTAAAGTGTTTTTACAGCTAAAAAAGCTCTTCTAGAAACCCACTAGTTCTGGGTTTTTCTTCCAGCCAAAAAATGCCCTTGCCAAAAAATGCCAATTAAAGTCTATGTGTGCATGGACACATAGGATAACATGCTGGGGAGTTTACTAGCTGTTGAAAAAATCGTCAAAAACAGCCGCTGTAAAAAAATTCAGTGTGTATGAGGACTTAAGGCTGACAGAGTAGAGAAATTTTACTGACACTATTGTTCTCCTTAGGATAAGCTAGAACTGGGACTGCCTGCTCCCTGTGAGGCCATGCTTTCTCCTCCATCTTCATTGCCCCTATAGGAACACTACCGGGGGGGGGGGATTAAGTTGCCCCAGGAATCATTAAAGTCCAAAAACATTTTTGTTTTTATATTGCAGCTTGCCAGCTTTCCTTATGTGTGGTGGATGCATTTGTTTTCTATTTTCAGCTGTGAATAACACATAAAATGTCCCTTTATGTCTACCCTAACTTCTCCATGTACATACCAACATCCTAGTCCCTATCCCAGGACACTGTTAAACCCACCCACAGTCTCCATTGCAGCCACTCAATTTTCAGATGGGCACAACCACATCATGCTCACTTTACAGGTTAAGCCTGCTTAGGTCCCAGATCTAAATAGAACTAGAATAATAATGTGTTGCACTCAATAACCTCACTAGCAATAACACCAAACTGAGCATGTGCAAAATGCCTACTGTTCAGTCTGTCTTGTCAGGAGATAAGAGGTGGTCACTTAAAAAGGGGGAGGAACAGAGCAATCAGGATCAAACAGCCTTTTTACACAATGCAGAGGATTAACCCCTTAGGTTCCACAGCAGGAGCGGACTGACCATTTAGAAACTCGGGCACTGTAGGGGGCCCCATGAGATGCCCCTGGTACCTTTTTCATAGGCTTTTTTGAGTATGGGCAAGGACACAGGGGCCCCATGATCCCCTATTGCCCAGGGGCCCCATGAGTTGTCAGTCCACCCCTGTTCCACAGCGAGATAACAAGCATGCTTTACTGCATATACAGACTGAGTTTACTGTTGTGGGAATAGTAACACATGAGACATGGCCCAGGACACAGCACCAGTTGAACAGAGGGCCAAGATGGCGGACTGTCCTGGCAATTTAGGGATAGTTGGCATCTATGCATGTTATCTATGGAAGGAGTCAAGACTGTTACACAGGCTGAACGTCAAACTTTTGTTCATCTCCATTACATGGTGGATTGAAGGGACTAGTAGTATACAAAAGAGAGATGACATTGTTTATGCTGCCTTTTCAGCGCACAGGAGGTGACAGCAGGTATCAACAGATCAACAGGTATTTTCTGTACTAAAAATGTTCAAAGCCTGAAAAAAAAGAAAACTAATGCAGCCACCACACATAAGGATTGGTAAACTGCAATATGCTACCTTTTCAGCGCACAGGAGGTGACAGCAGGTATCAACAGATCAACAGGTATTTTCTGTACTAAAAATGTTCAAAGCCTGAAAAAAAAGAAAACTAATGCAGCCACGACACATAAGGATTGGTAAACTGGTATTTTCTGTACTAAAAATGTTCACAGCCTGAAAAAAAAGAAAACTAATGCAGCAACCACACATAAGGATTGGTAAACTGGTATTTTCTGTACTAAAAATGTGCAAAGCCTGAAAAAAAGAAAGGAATGCAGCCACCACACATAAGTATTGGTAAACTGGTATTTTCTGTACTAAAAATGTTCAAAGCCTGAAAAAAAAGAAAACTAATGCAGCAACCACACATAAGGATTGGTAACTGGTATTTTCTGTACTAAAAATGTTCAAAGCCTGAAAAAAAAGAAAACTAATGCAGCAACCACACATAAGGATTGGTAAACTGGTATTTTCTGTACTAAAAATGTGCAAAGCCTGAAAAAAAGAAAACGAATGCAGCCACCACACATAAGTATTGGTAAACTGGTATTTTCTGTACTAAAAATGTTCAAAGCCTGAAAAAAAAGAAAACTAATGCAGCAACCACACATAAGGATTGGTAAACTGCAATATGCTGCCTTTTCAGCGCACAGGAGGTGACAGCAGGTATCAACAGATCAACAGGTATTTTCTGTACTAAAAATGTGCAAAGCCTGAAAAAAAAAAGAAAACTAATGCAGCCACGACACATAAGGATTGGTAAACTGGTATTTTCTGTACTAAAAATGTTCAAAGCCTGAAAAAAAAGAAAACTAATGCAGCAACCACACATAAGGATTGGTAACTGGTATTTTCTGTACTAAAAATGTTCAAAGCCTGAAAAAAAAGAAAACTAATGCAGCAACCACACATAAGGATTGGTAACTGGTATTTTCTGTACTAAAAATGTTCAAAGCCTGAAAAAAAAGAAAACTAATGCAGCAACCACACATAAGGATTGGTAAACTGCAATATGCTGCCTTTTCAGCGCACAGGAGGTGACAGCAGGTATCAACAGATCAACAGGTATTTTCTGTACTAAAAATGTTCAAAGCCTAAAAAAAAAGAAAACTAATGCAGCCACGACACATAAGGATTGGTAAACTGCAATATTCGAGGGTTCTTCAAAAAGTTTCCACACTTTTTTAAACATACTGTATATATATAAATATGGATCAAAGTGTGGAAACGTTTAGGAGACCCTGAAATGACATTTTTGGTGTTGTGATTAGATATGCTTTAAAGCTGCCAGACTGTACACACTTGTTCATCTGTTCTCTGCTGTGATAAGCTTTAGCTCAGAGCTATGTGGGTGATTTTCTAATCTCAGAGACTGGAAATACCGACAGATAAAACTGCTCTTTTGTTCTACTGCAGGAGATTCTTGGGTGATTAGTGATAAGTGTCATGAGCTTAGGTTTACAGGAATGTACTTGATTCAGAAAACCTGCCAAAAAATCTCCAAAATGAGTGACTGTTGAGTGATTAATCTCCCAGATCCATTTAACTCTATAGAGAACAGATCCATCGCTGATAGTTTCTGCTATGTCAGGGAATTGAGGCGGTGTGCACTTGTGAACATCTCTTCTGTAACAGCTCACATTAAATTGGTTGTAAACCCCAGGGGCGGACTGACAACTCATGGGGCCCCGGGCAATAGGGGATCATGGGGCTCCTGTGTCCTTGCCCAAACTCAAAAAAGCCTATGAAAAAGGTACCAGGGGCATCTCATGGGGCCCCCTACTGACCCCAGGCCCTCGGGCAGTGCCCGAGTTTCCATATGGTCAGTCCGCCCCTGGTAAGCCCTTATATACAGTATACCCAGTGAAGTGACTGACCTCAGGTGATACACAGGGACGAAACAAATCTTCCTATATAAGTTGTACCTTATGGCCTCAGGTGACACACAGAGATGAAACAGCGCAGGCAACTGTGAGTGAGGCAGCACAGTGACTAAATGGTTAGCACTTCTGCCTGGCAGTACTAGGGTTGTTGGTTCAAATCCCAACCACAGCACCACCTGCCTGAAGCATGCATGTTCTCCCTGTGCCTGCGTGGGTTTCCTCCAGAAACACCAGTTTCCTCCCACACTACAAAGACATGCTGGTAGGTTAATTGGATCCTGTCTAAATTGGCCCTAGTATGTGTATGAATGTCAGTTAGGGACCTTAGATTGTACACCCATTGAGGGCAGGGACTGATTGTAAGCTCGAAAGAGCAGAACCCTTGTGTATTGTATTGTTATTGTCTTGTGTCATGTTCTGTCCCCCTTGCGACTGTAAACCTTTTGGCGCTATATAAATACTGTATAATAATAATAATGTGAATGTATACTGTAATATATATGTAAAGCACTGCATAAATTGATGGCACTATATAAGTACCTGTAATAAATAAATGAAACACATCCTCCCACATAAGTTGTACCTTGCAGCCCTCTTTCATCTAGAGCTGTTCACAGTGCAGCATTTCTGAGCTTTGGAATGCAGGGGGTGGCGATCTGATGTCATGCACTGCAGGAAGATGAGTGTAATCTGAGCTCTGAATGGAAGAAATGTACACAGACTCATAGGGAAACATGCAAAGCTGAGGCTGTCATTCACCTACAGGAGGAGGTAGGGCTTTCTCCCAGGATTGCTTGGTGTTGGGATAAATGATCAGAAGTGACTCATGCAGATAGCAGAGAGAAAAGCCAGAAATCATGCTAGGTGCTTTGGATTGAGACACGTACACACTACAGAGGGATATGCTTTTGTAATTTATAATTTCAGAGGTTTACCCTTAAATTTAATTTCCTACATTCAGAAACACAATATTCAATCCTACATTCTGTCTTTCGACGCTGAGAAAGCCTTTGACAGTGTCAGCTGGGCTTTTTTTTACGTCTTTCCCTCCAACAAATTTGCCTAGGTCCCAACTTTATTACTAACGTTATGGCACTCTATTCCTCTCCGTCAGCATTGGTTTTAGTAAATGATACCTGCTCTGAGCCTTTAAGATCTCAAATGGAACCAGACAGGGCTGCCCCCATCTCCCCTTCTCTTTGTACTAGTCATTGAACACTTAGCACAGGCCATCAGACAAAACGATAGTATTATTATTATACAGTATTTATAAAGCGCCAATAGTTCGCTCAGTGCTGTACATTACAGAGGGGGACAGAACATGTGACAGAACAATACCAATACAATGCAAAACATGAGGGGATCGAGGGCCCTGCTCTTTCAAGCTTACAATCTAGGTATCCCTACTTTGACTGCTCACTATAAACTTTCCCTATATGCCTACGATCTGCTCCTATATATTCAACAACCCCACACCAGTTTGCCGTCTCTATTCCATGAATTCAAACGGTTTGGTGACCTCTCTAATTTTAGGCTTAATATCTCCAAAACTGAAGCCCTTAATATCTCGCTCCCTTCTGCCTCCCTCTGACTTTTACACTCTAATGTATCCTTTCATTGGTCAGACCAGGGGCGGACTGACAACTCATGGGGCCCCTGTATCCTTGCCCAAACTCAAAAAAGCCTATGAAAAAGGTACCAGGGGCATCTCATGGGGCCCCCTACTGACCCTGGGCCCTCGAGCAGTGCCCGAGTTTCCAAATGGTCAGTCCGTTCCTGGGTCAGACAATTCTCTCCAGTATTTAGGCACTGTCATCCCCGCTAGTATTTTAGATGTTTAGTCTCTCAAATACTTTTCTCTTTTATCTCAAATCCGTAGAGTTGATGTTTGGCATGTCAAACCTATTCCCTAGTTTGGAAGAATAAATGCCCTAAAGATGGACACACTCACAAAGCTTCTTTACCTTTTTCAAACCCTACCCATTGTACTTCCATCTTCCTTTTTCCACACGCTTTGTTTGCTTTCCTCTCAATCTATTTGGCGTAAACAAGTATCTTGACTTAAACTCCGCACTTTATATTTACCTAAACACGTTGGTGGAGCTGGACTTCCGGACTTTGAATGTTACTACATAGCCACAATCCTATAGCACGCTTACCTGACTAGTTTATGTACCCATATTCCAAGGCCTCTCCTTGAGACTTAAATATCCCCGTATGATCTATTATGGGGCTATGAACACTCCTATATGACCTTTTCAGGTCTTTGCCCCCTCACCTCAGCAACTCTACACATTTGGTACAAGCATAGGATTTCCCATGCCTTATCCACAGACCTTAGTCCCCTCTCTTCTGTCTTTGACAACCCAGCCTTTCCAGGGGGCTATGGTGTACAATCTGTAGGCAGCATCCATCGTACAACATGGCCTTAAGCAAGGCATCTTCTCTCCTCTCCCCAGGGGTGGACTGACCATTTGGAAACTCAGGCACTGCCCAAGGGCCCAGGGTCAGTAGGGGGCCCCATGAGATGCCCCTGGTACCTTTTTTATAGGATTTTTTGAGTTTGGGCAAGGATACAGGGGCCCCATGAGTTGTCAGTCCGCCCCTGGTCTGACCAATGAAAGGATACATTAGAGTGTAAAAGTCAGAGGGAGGCAGAAGGGAGCGAAGGGAGCGAGATATATTTAAATCCTCGCACTTCACTAGATGACCCCTAACAGACCTTCAATGACTGTACTCTCTCTAGGAACCGTTGTGTACTTATGTGCAAATACGTGCACTTACCGCTCATACTGGCATCAAATGGATTATTTAAGTGCAGCAACTGTACTAGGTAATTGCTGTCTGATCTATTCCCTGTGTTCCTGTGCCAGTTCTTGTACTTGACTTCTGTGATTGATCCAGCTTGTCTTGACCACACTTGAACGCTTCCTGCCCTGACCTCAGCTTGTCTCTGTACCCTGCTCTGCTGTCCTACTCATCTGCCTGCTCTATGATATTTTTCCAATCTAGGTGGCTACAGTATTTGATTTTTATGAAGGGGGAGTGCTGAGCCCCTGAAACGCACTGGCTGTTGCAAAATAAAAATCTTTTAAACAGGGACAGACTGACAACTCATGGGGACCCCGGGCAATAAGGGATCATGGGGCCCCTGTGTCCTTGCCCACACTCAAAGCACAGCCAAAAAGCCTATAAAAGGTACCAGGGGCATTTCATGGGGCCTCCTACTGACCCCCGACCCTCGGCAGTGCCCGAGCACTCGAATGGTCAGTCGCCCCTGCTTTTAAAATATCTATATAAGCTGGTGTAGTGCTCGCATCCTTTCAAAGCTTCAATGCTCCGTGATACTTACCTTGGACTGTACACTGACCATGCTCCTGCCTGCTTTCCATGCCAGATCTGACCGTGTTACTGACTTGGCTCGCCTGACCACATATACTGTCTTATCCGTCTGCTCAGCATCTCCTAACCAGCATGCTACTTACCTGGGCCCTGCCAGGAATCTGCCAGCTACTGCCCACCAGCCTATCCGGCACCCACTCAATTGTATTGAGATCTGGAGAATTTGGAAGCCAAGTCAACACCTCAAACTCATTGTTGTCTTCCTCAAACCATTCTTGAACTCATCAGACCAGGCCACCTTCTTCCATCGCACTGTGGTCCAGTTCTGATGCTCAGGTGCCCATTTTAGGCACCTTTGGCTGTAAATATGGGTCAGCATGGCCACCCTGACTGGTCTGTGGCTACTCAGCTCCATACGCAATAAACTGTGATACACTGTGTGTTTTCTATTGGAACCAGCATTCATTTTTTTAATCAATTTGAGCTACAGTAGCTCTATTGGATCAGACTACATGGGCCAGCCTTGGCTCCCCATTTGCATCAATGAGTCTTGGCCACCTACAGTATAGCCCTGTTGCCAGTTTGTCACCTTGGACCACTTTTGGTAGGTGCTGACCACTGCAAATCGGGAACTTGCCATAAGAGCTGCAGTTTTGAAGTTGCTTCGACCCAGTCACCAAGCCATTTATAATTTGGCCCTTGTGAAGGTCACTCAAATCCTTATGCTTGCCCATTTTTTCTGCTGCCTAATATATCCCTTCCAATTTCAGATGTCATTGTCACAAGATAATCATTGTTATTCACTTTACCTGTCAGTAGTCGTAATGGTATATCTGATCAGTGTAGATAATGTTTGGCTTTGTATTGTCTTCTCAATGAATATGACATCATTTTATAGATATATGATGTCGTGAAGTTATACATTCATCACAGACGCTGATGACCCACAGTGCGCCTGGAAATTTCTTTCAGTTTGACGTACATTCGGAGACAGTTATATTCTAACCTATCACGGGTCAATGGAAGCATCAAGATGCATAGGAATACATGATGAGGTCTTTCAAAGAATGAATGATAAATGCAACAATACTGGGCTAGTATAACGTGGATCCAGCATCAGATGTTTCATTTGAAGTGTATGTACAGTACTGTGCAAATGTCTTAGGCAGGTGTGAAAAAATGCTTTAAATGAAAAATGCTTTCATAAATAGATGCGCTCAAAGTTTATTTTTACCAATTAACAAAATGGAAAGTAAATGAACAGAAGAGAAATCCAAATCAAATCAATATTTGGTGTAACTACCCTTTGGCTTCAAAACACCATAAATTCTTCTAGGTACACATGCACACAGTTTTTGAAGGAACTTCGCAGGTAGGTTGTTCCAAACATCTTGGAGAACTAATCACAGATCTTCTGTGGATGTAGGCTGCCTCCAATCCTCCTTTCTCTTCATGTAATCCCAGACAGACTCCATGATATGGGGAGATCAGGGCTCTGTGGGGGACAAACCATGACTTCCAGAACTCCTTGTTCTTGAGTTCTCTGAATCCACTGTATTGCAGTGGCGTGCAGTGCGCACTGAAAAAAAAAAGTAGGACATACACAACTTATTTTCAAAACATAAAAACAGAGAGGGTGCAAACGCCTATCGCATTGTCTTTGACACTTTATTGAAGGATTAGGAAGACAAATGTTCTACTCAGCCATAGCTCTGAAGAAGGGGATTGGGTCCCCGAAACACGTCAGTGTTATTGTCATCCTGTCTGCAGTTGGAAGTGGAGAGCAGACTCTTACATTTTGTGGTTTACGCATTTACATGCCTTTAGCCCACTTGGCCTGCGAATATAACATTTGTCTTCCTTATCCTTCAATAAAGTGTCAAAGATAATGCGCTATGCGTTTGCGCCCTCTCTGTTCTTGTGTTTGTACAGTGTTGGATTTCCCCAATACGAGGAGGGCTGCACCATCACTAATTTTCAATTTGGGTTGCGAAAAGACTATGTGATATTTGATTTATGCCTCTACCTTTTTTTGAGAGCCAGAGTATCAAGTTTGAGTTCTTTTCCTTTTATTACTTATTTTCAGAGCAGCATGCTGCAGTACACTGCATTACAATCCCCTGCCGTGAAAAAGGAAGAATGAAATGTCGCTTTGTGACATTTCAATAAAGTTGAAAAAAAAGTTAATAGTTTAATGTGTCACTATTAACTTTTTTTCAACTTTATTGATGTTAGAAAGCGACATTTCATTCATCTTTTTTCACAGCAGCAGATTGTATTGTATATTGGTGTGATTCCTCTTATGGCTTGTTCAAGGACTGCCACTCCTTTGAAAAGCAATCCACACTGGGATAACTTTCCAGAAGTGATTGACAAACGGTGAGGAGGCGATATAGCGGGTGTGGCGGGGTCCCACCTGGACCTGTAGGTTTTTTTACTGCTATTGTTATCTTATTAGGTATTAATGTGTATAATTGATCTGGTTCTTGGGCAGGCGGCTTCTACACCCCAGAGGATCTCCACTGTCTCCTTGGCTTGTAGTGTAATGTAAACAGAGTTGAAATTGAAGCTATAATTTTACATGTTTATTCCATTAAAGGTCAGGGGAACAATTAAAAAAGGATTCAACGTGTTTCAGGGGTCTAAGTGCCCCCTTCATCAGGGCTTCACTTGCAATAAAGTGAACACACCAAAGGTGAACGGAACCTACAATGGTATTTTTCCCATTGTGAATAAAAAGCACAGGCCTAAACAGCAGCCCTGATGAAGGGGGCACTTAGATTCCCGAAACACGTTGGATTCTTTTTGAATTGTACCCCTGACCTTTAATGAAGTTGTATCTGGACCTCTTAGAAGTGGTGTGGTTCTTCTATTTCAAATCATTTCTCCTAGGTGACTCGCTTTATTATTTTGTCACCTATTCAACAAAATAATGTAAATTTGCTGCAATTGTAAATAAACACATTTATTTCTGAGTACAGAATTCATGAACATGTATGCAAATTACCATAAATAATAAAAATCGCTTTTTACCGAGGTCAGTGGTTCACATTCAGGGTTACTTCTTGTAAAATATATGGTCCAACAGGTATAAAATGTGATCTCTACAAACCAATAATTCAAGCATGACTTACTATAATGAAAATTGGAAGAGAATGAATGGAATGACATCTCCGCCCAAAACAGTGGATGGACTGTGGTAGGTTGTTATCATCTGCAGGCTTCTTAAAGCCCAACTCTGGGCAACTTGAAAACTCTCTTTTGCAGGGGGGCTGCACCTACACTGCAAAGGGTTAACTGCTCATTTAAAGCGGTTGTAAATCCTTACATATACCCAGTACAGTGAGTGGCCTAAGGTGAGATTAAACAAATCCTACATACGTTGTACCTGTTTATCTGCTGTTTCCCCTTCTCTACATCTGTTTAATTTCCAGAATTGTTAACATTTGTGTGAGCTATCAGAAAAAAGGGGTGGAGAGCTGAAATTACAAAAATGGCAGAGGGAAGAGACACAAAACTGAGGCTGTCAATCACAGGCTGTGTGCTGGCGCTCCCTGTTAATTTTTTTTTCTATTGGTGTCAGGAAAACTTGTCAGAAGTTATTTATGCTGATAGTAGAAGAACAGGACAGCAGACAGAAATTAAACTTAGTGCTCTGGATTGAGACAAGTAAACACTATAGAGGCTGTGTTCATGTTTTATATCTGCGGTTTATAACCAGTAAACTTGGGGGCATGAAAAAGTAGGTTTCTCTCCTGATCCTCCATTCCTCAACATTGCTAGATTGGCCCCCCGCAGCATCTTCTATCCCTTGCTCCAGCAGTCTGATGTCATAAAAGACCCATGACACCAAGGGACAGTCCATCGCCGAAGCATGGGGGGAGCGCTGTCTGCAAGGGGAGAAGAGGATCAGATAAGTAAAATTGCTTTTACTCTCCCCTAGAATAAAGCGGGAAGTTAATCTTTTCGGTGCAGAGAATCCCCACTGCAAGGGAGATTGTTAAAATTTCCCACAATTGGGCTTTAAAGTAGACCTAAACCCTTCTATTGTTTTCAGCCAAGGAAGCTGCCATCTTAGCCTCTCTTTGATCTTCAATTGCCGTGATGCTGCACATGGGATCGGTTATGATATCAGCCATTTGATGGTTGGACAGGTATGTTGAGAGGTATGCTGGCCATACACGGTTAGAAAATTGTTTAAAAAAACGGTTGGATTTTTAATGATCTGTCAAATGTGCATGCGATAATGCCATCATTGTATCAAAATATTTCCCACAATTATCGACATATTATCAATCATTAACAACATAAATGGTACATTTTTTGTTGATCGGTAGAAATGATGTTAAGATTTTCTGACCTCTGTGAACCCTTCCACTCGCCAACTGTATTTAAAAGAAAGATCTTTCTTTTCATTGCTTGTACGTTCCAACGTTACATTTTAACAAACGCATCTGCTGTATATTTTTTCAAACTGTTTTCCATTCCACTAATAATATCTAGAAAATTTTAACTAAAAAAATCCAACATGAGGGTTCCTTTTTTTGCCATAAAGCTTTGAATTTCAATTGAAATTAGCTCACTAGCGTTTTGAAAGTCAAATGATCCAGTGTATCGAACGCTTTTTTAACCACTTGGTAACCGTGCTATAGCTGAATGACAGCTACAGCATGGTTATTCAGTTGTGGGAGGGCGTCATATGACAACCTCCCAGAATGCACCCTCCCGTGCGCCCCCAGTGGCGCGCACCCGGCAATCTCCTTGATCACATCACCCAGACACAGCTGATCACATCATGAGGTAAAAGGCCAATCACAGCATTTTTTTACCACGTGATCAGCTGTGTCCAATGAGTAATGAGTAAATACAGTTGCCAGTTATCAGCAGCACTTTCCTCACGCTGGCCACTGAAATAACGTTCAAGTGCTAAATGCGCATTTAGATGCATTACACGTGCCAAGCGTTTTTATGTCAAGCTCTTGCATGCACTGGCAGTGGGGTTTTTCCTGCCTTTAAATGCCCCTGCAAGCCTATGTGTGCAAGGAAGCATAGGCTAACACACAGGAGTATTTAGAGGAAGGGATAAAAAAAAAAAAAAAGGTAGATGCCCCTAAGAGCAGCTGAAAAAAACCAAACATTCAAGTGTGCATGAAGCCTTGCACCCCGGTCACACCGATTGCAGACAATACGGTATGGCTTGCCATGTGATTTGCAACCCGCATGGCATGGCAAATCACATGGCAAGTCGCACCCGGTGTGACTGAGCTGTTAATCAACTAAATGTATCAAAACAAAAAGGTGTCCAAAGTATTAGGCTCCATGCACACTAGCATTCTTTTTCTGCTCCTAGAAGCGAAATAGATTCATCCTATGTGTCCATTCACACTACTTTAGGCTTTTAGCGTTTTTGGAGCTTCAGTGTCTAGGAGCAGAAAACAATTGTTTTTGTAGAGTTTTTTGGAGCGTTTTTCCAGCAGAAAAAAAACATTAAACGCTCCTAAAACTTTACTAAAAGCCTTTTTCTAGCTTTTTTTTTCTACATGTACTGTAAAAACGCTAATAAAACGCTAATGCTCCTAAACACTCCTATACGCTACTAAAAACGCTATTACCAGCGGTTTTTCATCCAGCATTTTTTCCAGCTTTTTTTAGCTTAAAAAGTGCTAGTGTGCATGGAGTTATTACCTTTAACAAGCAGCCACAGTCTGAGAAGAAAAGCCTGCTTCCTGCCAGCATGCTGCAGAGCAGGACACTTGCTCTCTGTGTGGAAGCAGTGATCTCTGCAGAAATCCGACATACCCCCTGTTGAGTCAGCACATGTTTTGTAAGAAAAAAATCTGTTTTGATGTACCTGGAATGTAGCTAATTAAAACTGAAAGTTCAGTTGGGTTTTAAAACTGATTTGTTACTCTGGGTTACTGTTCATTGCAAAATGTAATCTCTCTTTGTAGAGCCTTGTTGAATAAACTCAGTTCAGTATGTGTCAGATTTCATTTTGCTTCCCCCTCTACCAGGGGCGGACTGACAACTCATGGGGCCCCCGGGCAATAGGGGATCATAGGGCCCCTGTGTCCTTGCCCAAACTCAAAAAAGCCTATGAAAAAGGTACCAGGGGCATCCCATGGGGCCCCCTACTGACCCCGGGCCCTCGGGCAGTGCCCGAGTTTCCAAATGGTCAGTCCGCCCGTGCCCTCTACTTAAAGCGGAGTTCCACTCACCCTGTCAAAAAATAAAAGTCAGCAGCTACAAAAACTGTAGCTGCTGACTTTAAAAAAACAGCCACTTACCTGTCCCTCGGTCCCCTGGTGTGTCCCCCGCAGCCCATTTCACTGGCCGTCCTGTATTCCAGGAGGCCGGCATCTTTAATGTGGGCACTCGGCTGTGTCAGCTTGCGGCTTCATAGCCGGGTACCCACTGTGCATGTGTGAGTAGCGCTACACTTCATGAATGGTCCTGTAGTCTTCTGGGACCTGTCACGTGTCCCAAAAGACTACAAGGAGGGAGGGAGGACACCTTCCGCTTCCAATCGCCTAGGCGATCAGACCCGGAAGTGGGAGCGGGTACCTGTCATATTCGGGTACCCGCTCCCGCCCCTCAAAGGTGCCAATCCTTAATGGGGAGCGGGGAAGCAGTCCATAAAGCGGAACTTCCCCTTTTGGGTGGAGCTCCGCTTTAACGTGGTGTCATTTTCTCTGGCCACACCCATTCTATGACATCACACTTTGGGGGGGTGGCTTACATTACAGTACAAACCAGACTGCCAGCTGCAGCCCTATGAATCACAAAGGCACATCAAGCCTATAAAAAAGATTTTCTAAAGTTCTTCTAACACGTGTGGCCTGATCCATTGGCTTCATTTAGTGTCTCTGCTTTGAATTTCGTGGTTGGGGTTTCACTGCCGTTTTTTGGCTTTTCTTCAGTGGCCACTTGATTGTAGTCAGCGTTTGTCTGTCCAACACTTTCCTTAATTTCCAACTCTTTATTCTGTTCATTTTTTTCCGCCTTGGCCTCCTTCCTGAGCAATCGATAGTTGTAGAAGTTGCCGACCAACAGAAAGACACCAGCAAATACCATGATGGCTCCGCACTCTAAAAACATATACTTATAATCTCCTAGGACATCCACAATGGCACCTGCAAGGGAAGAAAATCGATATTTAGAATAATTATATTTTAAGGATTTTAAGGATTTACCTTCCTTTAAACCTCCTATTTTTAGCTCTCTGCTCATTAGTAGTCATTGGGGTCTATAAAAAAATGCTGTGCGTATATCGCAAGCATTCGCACAGCTGTCAATAATCGCTGTAATGTTTGTAATATGTTTAATTCCTATGATCGGCAGCTCCATCTAGTGGACATGATTCAGTTTTTCCTGAAGTATCTCAATGGGGAAAATACTGCCTTATGACCACTAGAAGGAGCTGACAATCATAGGAAGAAAACATTACACAAATTATGGTGATTATTTGTGCCTGCACATTTGTATAAACAGATTCCATAGAGCCACTAACATTATAGGATGGGTAAAAACTATACAGGAGCCCTAGCACAAAGGGGAAATCAGGGTTTTCTACCCACTATTGTTCTCCATTTTGCTGATGTACTATGAAATAGATATCAATTCACAATTAATAGTGTGCATCGATAACTCGTAATTTGTTACAAGGTGGTGATGCAAGTAGGGTTCTTTCAACACTTGTTTATATAGTCCATAAAACAGCAGTACAAAGTAAACTCCTGGCTTGATAAAGAACTGTTAGGACTCAAAACAGCGTCACACCAAAGGGTTTTGGCTTTCAGCTTCATGCTGCTGTATGGACTAAATGAAAAAGTCAATTGTGTAAATTGTGTAAGTGTGAATCACCTTCCTAAGACAAGATTTATAGGTTTCTTACAATCACCATTAAAGGAAAGTATGATCGTTTTAGAACCGCATTGCTGTTATATGTAGATTTGTGGTCTGTGCCTTCACCCCAAATTTTTTGTACTAACAGAAAAAGTACAGGAAATGCCATGTTCCGGTGAACAACCACTATTATGAGAGTCAAGAAATTCATGAATGGGATGTATAGGGTTCAAGAGAAGGCTGCTCTACAAGTGGGCAAAGATAAATAGATTAAAAAAAAATCAGTGGGACAAGATTGGCATCACCAAACCTGGATTTCACTAATGTGAAATGCTGGCAGGTTAATTGGATCCTGTCTAAATTGGCCCTAGTATGTGTATGTATGAATGTAAGTTAGGGACCTTAGATTGTACGCCCCTTGAGGGTTAGGGACTGATGTGAATGTACAATATATATGGAAATTGACGCCGCTAAATAAGTACCTGAAATAAATAAATAATGTTGAGCTCTGTGTACCATTACTCATCTGGTTATATAGTTTGCATATGGGTACTTTGATGGGTAGGTGATGGGCCCTTATCCCTTATTATAATAAAAATCAAACATATTATGTGAGCAGTATGGGAGGATATCATTATGGGACATGCCCGTGGAATACTAGCTTGTGCTGGCATCAGTGATGTTCTCCCCTTTGCCTTGATTCACATCACAAGAGGAACCAGTGATCTGACGTTTGTGGCACATGCATATAAAAGTTGATGAAGCTCTTCAAGCAAAACGTGTTGAGTCTCGACTTGGTCTATACTCGTGTTTATATGAAAAAGTTGAATTAAAAAAAGAATATTGTATAACTAATGACAGACTGGACAACCCAGAGAGACAAGTCATCTGAGACTTCTATTATATGCTATGGGTCTTTTTTTTTAATCATGTGTTGGTGTACACTATTTTATCATGATATTTTAACCATATTTGTTATAAATATACATTTTATTGAATACCTTGTGTTGTTAGCTTTAATTTGGCACCATTAAAGTCCCATTTTTTTCTATATTTGATTATTTTGGTTATATACAGTATTATTATATATATCATCATCATTACGTTATTTCTGTGCACATTTTGTAAATTACCTCCAATTGGTGGTCCTAGTAGAAGAGGAACACACTCTACCATTGTGACCAATCCAACAGCACTTGTAAATCGCTTGGCTCCAACTAGATCCATAAGGGTTTCAAAGAGCAGGGCACATACCATGCCAAAGCCTAAGCCAAAGAACACACAGTATGTGACAAGGCCCATGTAGGAAGTAGCCAGTGGGCACAGAAGATGGCATACACCATTAAATATTACAGAAAAACTGAAGAAGTACTGGATTCTCGGCCTTATCCATTTTGAGTTGGCTATAATTCCAGTTAATGGCCTGGCAAACATATCAACAATGGCGAGTATAGACAAGAGAAAAGCAGCTGAATATTCGTCAATACCACAATGTTTTCCATAGGGAGCAAGAAACACAATGGGGGCATAAAAGGCAATGAACATCAGGACGTTTCCGATGAGGTAGATCAAGAAACCTCGATGCTTAAAGAGTGTCAAGTCCAGATTTCTGTTAAACCGGGTTAGACAACTTTCTTTCTCCTTTTTTGAATCTGCTGTTTTTCCTGGTTCAGTGAGACCTATGTTAACTTTTTCTGGGTCTTTCTCCTTTTTGTTTTTAGTAGCCATTGGTCCAATGGGACGGTAGAGTGCACCTGCCACACAGCAGTTCAGAAGAAGGGCTCCCAAGATGAAGAAACTGCCCCTCCATCCATACTTGTCAAAAAGAAACTGATTCAGTGGAGCAAGGGTCGATAGCACAACAGGACTTCCAGCCATTGCCAAGCCGTTGGCCATTGGTCGTCTTTTCAGAAAGTACTTCCCCACAACGATGACGGAGGGTTGAAGGTTCATAGAGAAGCCAAACCCTACACAGAAGGAAAAATTACACAAGAAATAATGTCATTACAAAATGTAAATTGAAAAAAAAAGCATTGCAAGTCATCCTAGAGTATGGCGGCCACCCTGAGAAGGCCCTACCACCTTGCCTGCTTCATAGGACACACGGAGATATGGTAATATCATGATGTTGAGCAGGTACATAATTTGCAAGGTAGTTCACATCTGTCAATTTTTTTTTTTCACCATGACACAGTTACCCTTTAGTAAACAAATATAACACGTTTGTTATTTACAGAGGAGTCCCTACAAGCAAAGTTCAAGTTGACCTTCTCTGGTTTTAAACAAACAATAATATGTTGTACATATGGTGCAGCGCTAAAGATAAATAAACAATACAAAATAATACAGTAATAATAATAAAACTATAAAAAGATCCTAAGGGATCTAAAATAAAGTGCAAAGAATTAAAGTGCAACTTAGTGAATATAACAAAAAGGGTCACAAAATCAGACCCTGTATACAGTGAAAAAACCACAACCCAATCCCAAATTGGGATGATACATACCAAATTGTGTCAACAAGGTGGATTCCAAAAATGGGATAATCGTAAAGTGACAAGTGCTAAATCACAATATATATATATATGGTGTATACACAATACACACAGTGACAATAAAAAATGCAAAAACAATAAATATAATATATCCTGAAGAAGTCACGTGGGATATGTGACGCAATGTGTCGATACTCTACGTGGTGATGTCATTACGCTGGCAGCCATCTTGGTACACCTAAGGATACATGTGAATACACCCATGGTATGAGGTGGAATGCCAAATCAATACTGCAACAATGTGAGTATATTTATTCCATTTATCTAACAGTCTTCACCTCTGGATTATATACTATCACCACAGACAGGATCCTGCAAGATTTATGATATATATCTTGTGATCTGGACATTATAATTTACTGTGATCATTAATTACATTACACACTGCGCCTTCTATAACGGTTTTGCATATTACTCATAATACTTCAGTTGCCATTTGCACTATATTTCCTAGAGCTGCACCTTTTTATCGTTTGAATCTTTTTGAAAGGTCTGTTGGTTCCTTTTGGTGTTCTAGTGGCTTTTTACATTTCATGTGATTACGTTATCTACAGGTAGAGCTTGCTATACAATCTATACATATTAAAAAAATACCTCTATGTGTAAGCTTTACTAGAAGAATGTAGTATCAGCCAAGCACTCATATTGGGGCATTGTGCAATCATGTGCTACTTGTGCAGTTAACCCGAGGGGGAGTCATTTGTTCCACCTGGTGAGCAATCAATTGCTACTATTAGAGTCTAATCATTAGCTGTATTAATAGCAGAAACTACTAAAAATCCCCTTCATAGCTTTAGCCTTAAATAATGCCAATTTCATATACCCAACAACCTGGAGTTGTGTACAAATGTGAATTATGGAATAAATGGTATTTCAAGGACTATATTTTATAGAACTTTTGACATTTGCAAAAAAGTGAACACTTTTATCATTTAACACATTTTTGGAGGCACACTGGATTTATGAAATGTAACATGTTATGCAAATTTAGGTTGAATGCCAACCACTAGGTTGAATGCCAACTACCCGTTTAGGTAATAATCAATTAGAGCTCCCTATTATCCCATCATTAATTTTGCTCTGACACAAATCTAATTTATTATCATCTCATTTTACTAGCATTAATTAGTATGTGATCGCATCCTACTCAGCTCTTCTCTTGCTGACTTGCCATTAAAATGATTTGAAGTCACAAACAAAATTCTTTTTCGCAAATTTAACTCCTTTTCTCACTTAAAGCTGAACTCTAGGCAGATATAAAGGAGACAAAATAATGAAGCTCTGTATTCATTAATAGCATAATTACATTTATTTGTTTTAATGCAATAAGTATGAGTACCTGAATTAGACTACTCCGCCTAATCAGCCTCTTGGAGTCACTGTACAGCAGCGCTCAGACTGGGAGTTGAAAAAAACCTGCGATTTTGATGTGCCTCAAATTTGATGTGACTTTTGGTTGTGCTTTGGATGCAGTTTGCATATTTTATGGGGTCAAATTGCACCAAATTAACACAGGACCCTTTCACAGACTGTATTGCAGCTGTTCTGCATTGATGTGAATGGGTACCATTGGAAGCAGAATTATTTCCTATGTCATGCGATTCAGTGTGACCCTAGTTGCATCTGAAATCGCATTGGTGTGAACCAGGCCTTACTGTGCTAAAACGCAGCTGCTGGTCTGTGGTAGACTGGAACCGATGATGGCGCATTGCACAGTTTACTTTTTTTTGTTTTTTAATGAACTTTGTTAAAATGTAACAATGTGACATTTTATTGAGTTCTATTGGCTGCAGCGCAGTGCAAAGTGATGATTGTGACACACTGCAAAAAAATACTGCATGTTCTACTTTTTTTTCAGTGCACACCACTACAACCCGGGGGTGTGCACAAATACGAGTGCTTCACATGCCCTTGTAAATAAGGCCTGATACAACTGCAAGCACTTATTTTACACGGGATCTTCTGCTAGAACCGGACATTTTTTTTTTTTGGTCTAGCCTGCCCAGTCCTTCTATTCTATCCTAGGCCTCTATTTGGCTCCAGAAGCCTACTGGGATATCCACATCAAAGATCCCAGGAAGCATTTGCTTACACACAGAGGACAGAAAAGAATGGACCTGGTAATGTCCCATCAAGAGCCAGTTTCAAGACCCCGGATGAGACTTGGCTCCCATTGACATCATAGAAGAAGATGGTGGTGTGGGTCCCAATCAGGGGCGTATTTGCCACAAGGCAAACAAGGCACTTGCCTAGGGTGGCATTTTTCAGGGGGGGGGCAGCACACCCCTCCAGAAGAAGGGATGAAAGAAGGAACACGCGCACCATGGGAACCAGCTGGGATCTGAGAGAGGCTTTGGGCTGCTTGATGGTGTATGTAGATACTGACTCGTGTTCCCGGGGATGTCCGAAGCTGAGAAGATGAGCATCTCTCTAGCGCCGCGGGGCAGTAGTAGAAGGCTCTCCCGGTTGGGGGGCAGGGTTGTTGTTGGTCAATGTCAGGCTTTCTCCGCAGAAGGGGGAAGGGGGGGTTGTGTTGGTCAGTGTCTGTTGGGGGCAGACAATTTTTGTGTTGCTTAGGGCAGCACAAAACCTAAATACACCATTGGTCCCAATGAGTGACAGATCACAGCAGGGCAACGCTGGATACCCGGAGCCTGTGAGTATGTTATGTGTGCTGAATGTGTGAGTATGTTATGTGTGCTGAATGTGTGAGTATGTTATGTGTGCTGAGTGTGTTGTGTGTGAGTATGTTATGTGTGCTGAATGTGTGAGTATGTTATGTGTGCTGAGTGTGTGAGTATGTTATGTGTGCTGAGTGTGTTGTGTGTGAGTATGTTATCTGTGCTGAGTGTGTGAGTATGTTATGTGTGCTGAGTGTGTGAGTATGTTATGTGTGCTGAGTGTGTGAGTATGTTATGTGTGCTGAGTGTGTGAGTATGTTATTTGTGCTGAGTGTGTGAGTATGTTATGTGTGCTGAGTGTGTGAGTATGTTATGTATGCTGAGTGTGTGAGTATGTTATTTGAGCACAAACCATTTGGTAAGGTAAGAAGGAAATAAAAGTTAAAGTGATTGTAAACCTCAGGCATGAAATATGAACAAAGCATATCCCTCTATTGTGTGTGTCTGCTGCTTCATTCCTCTGCTATCTGCATGAGTCACTTCTAACAAGTTTTCCTGACACCAAGAGAAAAAAGGTGACAGGGGAGGGATCTCCAGCACACAGCCTGTGATTGATAGCTCCAGCTCTGCTCCTGGGTACTGTGTGAAGGGAAGCCAGTCCCTTTCCCTTTTCACCAATCAGATCTCAGAGCTCTCCTCCCTCAGCTCTTCAGTGTGTAATTTCAGCTCCCCACCCCCTGTTTTCTAAGATCTCAGAAACGATCAGGGGCGGACTGACAACTCATGGGGCCCCCGGGCAATAGGGGATCATGGGGCCCCTGTGTCCTTGTCCAAACTCAAAAAAGCCTATCAAAAAGGTACCATGAGCATCTCCTGGGGCCCCCTACTGACCCCGGGCCCTCGGGCAGTGCCCGAGTTTCCAAACGGTCAGTCCGCCCCTGGACACGATTTATAAATACTGCACTTTGAACAGATGTAAAGAAGAGAATACCGCAGATAAACAGGTACAACTTATGTAGGAGGATTTGTTTCATCTCTGTGTATCAACTGAGGTCAGTCACTTCACTTAGTATATGTAAGGGTTTACAACCACTTTAATCCTGGGGTCAGATGAGATTCCCCTTTATCGGGAACACAGACAGCAATAAAAACCTGACAGTGGTTCTAATCCTTCACAATGCTATCCAAATCTGCAAAAAAACATTTTGCCTTTAGTTCTACACAAATAGCAGTTGCATAGACAAAATAACCCCGACCATTAATGGCCAACATTTATTACATAAGCAACATCATTACCCTAATGAACATATAGATCTCAGAAATGCGCGGTACAATACCAGATCCGTCACTTGTTAATGTGAAAATCTGACTAACGTCAATACAGTTTCCTGCATGCGACTCCTTTCATAAAATGTACGTCATAAATCTGCCCATCGATTGTCCTGTCAGCGCTTCAGTGACAAATCCATAGGTTACAGCAGATTACATAGAGTAACCGAGGAAATAATGGCTCATTACCTGCAAGGACTCCGACGAAGATGTAAAGCTGTAAAATGCTGGTACTGAATGTGGCCAGGATCATGCCTACTCCGCTAAGGAGACCCCCTGCGATGACCACAGGGCGACTGCCATACTTGTTTACCAAGATGCTGCTGATGGGACCTGGATCAATGAGAGAAGAATGGAATACATAGATTGCTTTGCCAAGTCTGAAAACGCTGCTAACATGAAAACAATAAATGTGATTAATAGCATATCACTAAAGCAAATGGAAATAAAACACAAACAACCATCATAAAACCCTAATGCAAGGGAGGCTCTGATGGGAACCCTGATGTAAGGGGGCTCTGATGGGAACACTGATGTAAGGGAGGCTCTGATGGGAACCCTGATGTAAGGGGGCTCTGATGGGAACCCTGATGTAAGGGGGCTCTGATGGGAACCCTGATGTAAGGGAGCTCTGATGGGAACCCTGATGTAAGGGAGCCTCTGATGGGAACCCTGATGTAAGGAGGCTCTGATGGGAACACTGATGTAAGGGAGCCTCTGATGGGAACCCTGATGTAAGGAGGCTCTGATGGGAACACTGATGTAAGGGGGCTCTGATGGGAACACTGATGTAAGGGAGCCTCTGATGGGAACCCTGATGTAAGGAGGCTCTGATGGGAACACTGATGTAAGGGGGCTCTGATGGGAACCCTGATGTAAGGAGGCTCTGATGGGAACACTGATGTAAGGGGGCTCTGATGGGAACACTGATGTAAGGGGGCTCTGATGGGAACCCTGATGTAAGGGAGGCTCTGATTGAAACCCTGATGGAAGGGGGCTCTGATAGGAACCCTGATGTAAAGGAGGCTCTGATGGGAACCCTGATGTAAGGGGGCTCTGATGCGAACCCTGATGTAAGGGGGCTCTGATGGGAACCCTAATGTAAGGGAGCTCTGATGGGAACCCTGATGTAAGGGGGCTCTGATGGGAACACTGATGTAAGGGGGCTCTGATGGGAACCCTGATGTAAGGGAGCTCTGATGAGAACCCTGATGTAAGGGGGCTCTGATGGGAACCCTGATGTAAGGGAGCTCTGATGGGAACCCTGATGTAAGGGAGGCTCTGATGGGAACCCTGATGTAAGGGAGCTCTGATGGGAAACCTGATGTAAGGGGGCTCTGATGGGAACCCTGATGTAAGGGAGCTCTGATGGGAACCCTGATGTAAGGGGGCTCTGATGGGAACACTGATGTAAGGGGGCTCTGATGGGAACCCTGATGTAAGGGAGCTCTGATGGGAACCCTAATGTAAGGGAGCTCTGATGGGAACCCTGATGTAAGGGAGGCTCAGAAGGGGGCCCTGATGTAAGGGAGGATCTGAAGGGGAACCTGATGTAAGGGAGGGTCTGAAGGGGACCCTGATGTAAGGGAGCTCTGATGGGAACCCTGATGTAAGGGGGGCTCTGATGAGAACCCTGATGTAAGGGAGCTCTGATGGGAACCCTGATGTAAGGGAGGCTCAGAAGGGGGCCCTGATGTAAGGGAGGCTCTGAAGGGGACCCTGATGTAAGGGAGGCTCTGAAGGGGACCCTGATGTAAGGGAGGCTCTGAAGGGGACCCTGATGTAAGGAGGGCTCTGATACTTGTTTACCAAGATGCTGCTGATGGGACCTGGATCAATGAGAGAAGAATGGAATACATAGATTGCTTTTATTAGACTTTGCCAAGTCTGAAAACGCTGCTAACATGAAAACAATAAATGTGATTAATAGTATATCACTAAAGCATATGGAAATAAAACACAAACAACCATCATAAAACGGGTGATGAAGTGCGATATTGGCTCCAATTTATTCTGCTGTATATACTGTACTGTAAAAAAACGTGTGTGTTCATGATTCTATAGCTTTTTACTTTCACCAGTTATGCTATAGTGCAGGGGTCTCCAACTATGGCCAAGGGGCTATCCAGCCCACAGCTATAGTCAGGTTCTTCCTTCCCTTTGCACAGTCTTTCCTCAAGACAGTCAGTTTCTAGGACAGCCAGCATTCTGGCAACTTATAACATGCTTGCCCCAGTTCTAGGGTAGACCACTGATAGGGAATATGAAGTAAGGGGGCTTTGATGGGGATCAGAAAGTAAGTGGGGCTCTAATGGGCATCCTGGTGTAAGGCTGCTCTGTGATAATCCTTATGTAAGGGAGGCTTCGAAGAGGACCCTGATGTAAGAAGGGCTCTGAGGAGAGCCCTGATGTAAGGGGGCTCTAATGGGAACCCTAATGTAAGGGGGGCTCTGAAGAGGAACCTAATGTAAGGGAGGAACTGAAGGGGAACATGATGTAAGAAGGGCTCTGATGAGAACCCTGATGTAAGGGAGCTCTGATGGGGAACCTAATGTAAGGGAGGCTCTGATGGGAACCCTGATGTAAGGGAAGTTCTGAAGGGGACCCTGATGTAAGGGAGGCTCTGATGGGAACATTAATGTAAGAAAGGCTCTGATGGGAACCCTAATGTAAGTGCTCGAATGGTCAGTCCACCCCTGTAAGGGGTTAATCCTCTGCATTGTGTAAAAAGGATGTTTGATCCTGTCTTCAATAATTCTTTTCCACACTCCCGAATCCATCTGCTGATAGAACAGAACCTTGGGAGCAAGCTGCATATGCTCAGTTTGGTGTGTATTGCTAGAGAGTTTTTTTTTTCTTGGGAGAGTGCATGTGATCAGCACAGGGCCAATCAGCACTGTCCAGACAGAAGGTCAGGGGTCCTGCAGGGTCAGTAGGGGGCCCCATGAAATGCCCCTGGTACCTTTTATAGGCTTTGAGTGTGGGTAAGGACACAGGGGCGCCATGATCCCCTATTGCCCGGGGCCCCATGAGTTGTCAGCAGCCCCTGACCCCTTATGTTCCACAGTAAGTACAACAAGCATGCTTTACTGCATATACAGACTGATTTTACTGTTGTGGGTTTAGTAATACTTTAATTACTTACTTCCCTCTTCTCGGTAACAAGGGGGAAGAATCGTCCTGATCACACATCTTCCAACAAGCTGGAAAATATTACCCCATAGACTGCTTCCAACCCCAAGCATCATCATCATTAACACAGTCTATGATAGCTTTGTGTAGCCCGATCCTCACTGGAGTATCAGTTCATGCCATTGAATTTGTGAAGGAGGTACTGAGCAGTTTGAAACTAACCTTATTAATAAAACTTAAAAAAAAGTCAGATTATGAATGACTGAGACAGTCAGAAATATTTGCAGGGTGAATGCAGGAGAAATCAATTCAGTTCTTAGGTTTTTCAGATTGTTCTTACTTGCTTCGCTGATAGCAGCCGAGCATCATTACCCCCAGAATAAATGACTTCTCTGTTCCCTGTTCAGCAATTTGTACCAGAGCTGCCCAAATACACCGACATAGAGAGAAAAATGCCCGGTCGGCATCTCCAATAAATAAAGCACAATTTAAAAATATATAGCGAGGGGATTTCCATACCAAGGTGAAACCGTTCTAAGTAATGAGGAAATAACATTTCTCAAGAAAAGGATAAAAAATTCAGGGGACAATTTGTGTGGTGTTATACTGGTATTGTATGTCGTTTGGTTTATGGACTGCACTGCGCCTGAAAACAACTGCGGGAAACCATTACGCTTAAACAATGCAATCACACATTCTCCAGAACCAAAAAATGAAGGTGCTGAGCGCAGTAAAGTCCCAATTAGTTGTGTATAATGTACAAATAAAACTTCAAGGATTACTAGGAGAAACACAAGGTACAGCACGCTCCATTCCGATCGGTGTGTCATATAGCACAGGAAGAACAGAAACAGAATTATCATAGATCAGCCACAGATAATTCCTAAAAAGATGTACAGAGCTATATTGACAGACAGTAAATTCTGGAATAGGAGGCATACTGAAAGATATAAAACAAACAAAAAAAGATAGATTATATGTAGTGCTACCACATAGGGGACAATAGTTAGGATGGGTCCTCTGTTCTTTGCCTCAACCTGTTTAAGAACTTCTGCCTCCCTTACACTCCGGGCTGAGTGTCAAAGCAGGGGCGGACTGACAACTCATGGGGCCCCCGGGCAATAGGGGATCATGGGGCCCCTGTGTCCTTGCCCAAACTCAAAAAAGCCTATGAAAAAGGTACCAGGGGAATCTCATGGGGCCCCCTACTGACCCCAGGCCCTCGGGCAGTGCCCGAGTTTTCAAATGGTCAGTCCGCCCCTGGTACAAAGCATGCAATATCACAGAAAATCACTGAAAGCAATACTTAGTGCCCAGTGGTAGTAATATATCAGAGGAAACAGACAGTGAACCAGTTGATAAAGGCAAACTTGGTATATTATCACCTGATATGGTGGGTAAAGAAGTAAGCAAAGAAATGGGTGAACAATGGTAATAACGCAGTTTGGCATACAGGGTGGTTAGTAATAAGGACTAGGCATAAGATGATACTTGGCGTCAAGATCAGCATAGACAGTAGCAAGGCCACCTAAAGTGCAGCAGTGAGCAGTAATAAAGCTTGATTTGCCGAACACAGGAACTATACTACCAAAGTGCATTAACAACGACATGCTAGGCCTAGTCTGACTGGATGAGCACTGTCCATAGAAATTAAGGAAATGGGAGAAGGGAACAAAGGGGACTTGCAGGATGGTTTTACAGGAGGGGGCAGTCCTTTATGTTGTTTTCCTGCCAGCTGACGTTGGGGCCCTTTAAGAAGCGTTGATGCACTTAACAACAGTTATAGTAAACCAGCATGCAGTACAGGTGTGGTAATGATGCAGTAAAGGTGCAATATATATGTGATACAGGTGCACTTTTCCTGTGGTATACTTAATATCCTGCCTCCAGTTCCTGCTAGCAGTGTGGACAATGAGCAATGGGCCCTTTCACCAGTCCTTGTGGTTTGGCTATGGATTCTCACCGTAGGGGCCCCCCTCAGCCTCACCACAAAATGCCTCCAGAGATTCAGCAGTGGGAAGTAGAGGGTGAGAGTATGCTCTGGTCTCCATGCAGCAACGTTGCAAATGTGATCACTGTGGTCTGTGCTGCTCTGCTTCGGGTGTCTCTGCTGGTATGGCCTATCAGATCTGGTTAGTATACACCAGATGTGCTCTTAGGGCTGCCCTTGGCACCAAGAGGGAGAACCTAATGGAACAGTCTCAGAAAAGCAGCTCCACTCCTCCTTCTCCCTGCCCCAGTGTCTCTTGGGAATTACAGTGCACAGGATCTATAAGCGCCATTATCTAGCTACCGCCTTGAACTACAATGCCCATGATCCTCATCGCTCTGCATAGAGCTTTATGGGCTGCCTTGGATATTGCCCCCCCCCTACTGGCTGGAGGGGATAGTGCAGCATAACAGTAGATGGTGAAAAGAACAAAAAGCAATGTCACCTTCTCCACATTTCTGTAGTCTGGCACCTGGCTATATACACACACAGATAGAAAGAAATTTTGATAGAAGATATATAGATGGGTAGATAGATATATAATAAGATAAAAGATAGATAGATATACAGACACTGTTAACTCCTTCCTGTGAAGATGGGAAGTTCTGGGAAGCAGCACTGAGAGAGCTTGAGCAAGCAGCATTAGATGCCGTAAGTGCTGGGATAAGAATGTTAAATAGTTTACCAAGGAATGTTTATTTTATTGTCATCAATGTGTTAAGCTAAAATTCACTGAGGATTTAATTCTACTTTCATGCAAGGCTGGATTTCCTTACATCTCTGGAATACAGTGTATTTAGCTATTTGTAAACCACTGGCTTCAAATCCACAGACAACAACGTCTCCTGACCAGGGGCGGACTGACAACTCATGGGGCCCCCGGGCAATAGGGGATAATGGGGCCCCTGTGTCCTCACCCACACTTAAACCACACCCAAAAAAAGCTTATGAAAGGTACCAGCGGCATCTCATGGGACCCCCTACAGTGCCCGAGTTCCCAAAAGGTCAGTCCGCCCCTGCTCCTGACTGGTGTTATACAATGTCATGAATTGATGAATTCTTGAATACAGATAATAGGGTTTCTATCTGTCACTGTGTCTGTCTCTGGCCAGAATCACAGCATATTACATTATCAAAGTCAAGGCAGCTTCTCTATCATGTGAGTCAGATGAGCCATTCATCAGTCTGGTCGGGTCACACACTTAGTAAACAATTACTAAGAGCACACCAGAAAAAAAAGCCACATTATTGATCCCAGCAGGTGTCATTCTATTTCTATATTTCATTTGCTTCTATCTCTCACATGCAATATTGGATTATAAAATCCCTTACAATGTGATTCAATTTTTTATATTTGCTGGTATTAGCAATCAGACATGTGAAATTCGCAATATACATCGTAACCTTGTAGTTAAGCGGTAGGCGACAAGTAAAATCAATCAATAAAGTTCTAATTCAGTCCACTGCGAGGGAATTTAAAAAAAAAAGTAGCTTAATTTTCTATTTAACTAAATTTATAATAGTTACTGCAGCCAGATTCAGCAAACCTTTTACAGTCTGAGCCCATCCCCACACAAGTCAATGGCTGCACGTGGCCTTAACCACTTCAATGCCGGGCACTTTTATCCCCGCGCTGCCCAGGCCAGTTTTCAGGTTTCAGCGCTCTCACACTTTGAATGACAATTGCGCGGTCATGCAACACATACTCCAACTAAAATTTTATTCACACAACTAGAGCTTTTTTTGGTGGTATTTAATCACCGCTGGGGTTTTTATTTTTTGCTAAATTAACAAAAAAAGACTGAAAATTTTGTAAAAAGAAACTCCATGTTTTTCTTTGTTTCTGTTATAAATGTTTGCAAATAAATAATTGTCTTCATAAATCAGGGCCAAGATGTATTCTGCTACATTTCTTTGGTGAAAATAATCCAAATCAGTATTTATTATTTAGTCTGTAGGAGAGTTATAGAGTTGACAAACTATGGGATATATCTGAAAATTGATCAATCCTGAAGTACTGACAGCCAATCTAATTTCTTGAGACCAGAAAATGTCAGAACGGTACAGATATCCCCCAAATGACCCCTTTTTGCAGAGTAGACAGTCCAACGTATTTCATAAGAGGCATGGCGAGTTTTTTTAAATTGTAATTTTTTTGTCATAATATTTCGGAAAATTAAGAAATGAAAAAAATTATTTTCACAAATTTTTTTTTACATACTATCACCAGTGCAGTTCAGCATAAAACTGGTGTTGCGGTGATCAGGGGCACTGACTGGTGACAGTACGAAAAAAAATGTTTTTCAATTTTTCTTTATTTTATTATTTATTTCATTTTTTCTCTTTTTTAAAGATTTTTTTTCATATTGCCCCATGACCAAAGTAGTATAATGTTGCCATAGTAACATTGTACTACTTTGGGGAAGTGATCAGTATTTTTTTTTCCTATAAGCAAGCATTTAACTAAATGAAATTCAAGTTATTTTTGTTGTGATTAGCTGTGATTGGCCACGGCAAATCACATGACACAGATGGGCTGTGATTGGCCCAGCCTGTGCATGTGTTCGCTGTGACCATTCACAGCTAGACAGTTGTATACAATGGATGGCATGAAAGGAAGCCATCCATTGTATACAACTGTCATGTGACTTGCTGTCATTGGTCACAGCAGGTCACATGGTACTGGCATTGGGGCCGGTACACAGATCTGTCATCAGCCGTGTCCAAGGAACACGGCCGGTGACAGATCTTGCCACAGTGCGGCCCTGCAGGCACGCGCAAAGCACGATCCGGGAAGGACGTCATATGACGCCCTCCCGGAGGGACGGCTGGGCAGCAAGTGGTCAAATGACGACCGGACAGCAAGTGGGTAAAGTGGTTGTAAACCTCAGACATGAAATATGAGCACTAGAGTACTAAGTGTAATTTTTGCCTGCTGCTTCGTTCTACTATTAGCATGAATCACTGACAAGGTTTCCTAAAACCAAAAGAAAAAAAGTGATAGGGGAGGGAGCTCCAGCTGATTGATAGAATTAACTCTGTTGCTGTATGCTTTGTGGAGGGGGGTATGTCCCTTCCCTCCAATCAGCTCTCATAGCTCTCCTCTCTGAACTCTGCTGAGTGTAATCTCATCTCCCCCTTTTTTTCTGACAGCTCAGACAAGCTTTATAAATTCTGCACTTTAAACTGCTGTAGAGAAGAGAATACAACAGATAAACAGGTACAACTTATGTAGGAGCATTTCTTTCATCTCTGTGTATCATCTGAGGCCAGTCACTTCACTGGGTATATGTAAGGGTTTACAACCATTTTAAGTTTTTAAATGCCGATGGCTTCTGCATTTACATGAGCACCCAAGGGTGGTGTTTTTTCCTCTAAAGCACCATTTTTGCATTTGGGGATGTATACCATATGTGCCAGGGGCGGACTGACAACTCATGGGGTGCCCGGGCAATAGGGGATCATGGGGCCCCTATGTCCTTGTCCACACTCAAAGCACACCTAAAAAAGCCTATAAAAGGTACCAGGGGCATTTCATGGGGCCCTCTACTCACCCCGGGTCCTCGGGCAGTGCCCGAGTGCTCGAATGGTCAGTCCGCCCCTGATATGTGCATGCACGGGTAAATGCAGATGTGGAAGCCACCGACGCACACAAGCGTGAGGCAAGATACAGCCATTCACTTGTATAAATGTCTGTACGTGGCAGGCACTGGAAATTTTACACTAGAAGACTTTAGCATGTAAGGCTCCATGTACACTGCAGCTGATAGACTCACGTTTAGGAGCTTTTCTGTGTTTTTTCAGCAGCCTCTGAACTCTCCCTGATGTTTTCCTATGTGTCCATGTACACATCGTCGTTTACAGTCGTTTACAGGCAGTTGAGTTTACAGTCGTTGTTTTGAATGCACCAAACTTGTGTTCAGGAGTAGATTTTATCAGCATTTCAACCGCCAAACGCTTGTAAACGCGGCTAACCGTGTTTATAAGCATTTGGAATTTTTTGTTAACCCTATCATTTTCAGATGCTGTCCAGAGCCTTTTTTCATCACGAAAAATGCACGCAAAGCATTTTCCTGGTACTCAAATGGACCCGGTACGCCATACTTTGAAGTTTCTCATGAAAGAAAATATGTTAGACGCTGCTGCAATAAATTCTGCACAGAAATGAGCCGGAACACATCCAAACACCACAAAAAAAAAAGACAGCTAATCTCAACAAATACTGCTCTCTCTGCTTCTGTTCTATTTCTCTCAAAAGGTCTGAAATAGTTAATTTTTTACTGTTTTTCAGTGCATTCTGGGCATTTTGGAGTATCTCCTGAGGTTATCTTTAAAAAATGCTTCTAAACACAAACACTCCTAAATGCAGTATGCAAACGCAGCTAAACAGACTTTTTTTAACCTAAGTTTTCCAGCAGTCAGTTTCCATCATTCAGAAGTGCCCGTATAAAAGGAGCCTAAATGTCCATGGCATAAGGTGTTAAAGTGAACCTGTTCCTCTGCCCTATATGGGTGAAGAACAGTCTGGCTTTCAATCACCAGGGTGGCACAGTGGCTTAGTGGTTAGCATGTCTGCCTTGCAGTAAATGGGTTCAATTCCTAACCGTGGTGCCTCCTGCCTGGAGTTTGCCTTTTTTCCCCTTTGCTTGCGTGGGTTTCCTCCAGGTGCTCCAGTTTCCTCCCACACTCCAAAGACATGCTAGTAGGTCAATTGGCTCCTGTCTAAATTGGCCCTAATATGTGTATGTATGAATGTAAGTTAGGGACCTTAGATTGTACGCCCCTTGAGGGTTAGGGACTGATGTGAATGTTCAATATATATGTGTGAAGCGCTGCGTAAATTGACGGCGCTATATAAGTACTTGAAATAAATAAAGCTGGCCATAGATGGATCAAAATTGAGTCAGTACTCAAATTTTGATCCATATGTTGGTGCCCATGCAGGACAAAATTCGATGCTAGGTCAGCTTCTGTCGAATGTTGGAAATATTTTTCTCGATCAGCAGCTGTAGCCAATCAGCTGTGGCCACTGAATAGTATAGAGTCCTGCTGTCAGAATACAATATCCCAGCAGAGAGGACGCCTCCATTCACCTCGCTATTGTGGATGGGGGAATCCAGTTTATTATTCTTTCCTTCAGCACACAGGCAGTGAACTTTAGTCCTCTCTGTGATGTTCCAGAGACTAGGGTCAAGCATGACTAATCTTACAGATAACATTCACTAAACACCCAAAAACATGCCTGTAATGAGCCTGTATTTACCTTTCATCAGCTGCAAAGTTGGGAGTTTCACAAGTAATAGAAGTAAAACTTTTACAGAAGTCAAACTTACTTTCAAAGCCAAATGTCATGGAAGGTCAATTGAGCTATCATGTTATTGCCTTGACTTGGTTCAAGGTTCAGAAATGGACACAGCTTGGTTTTATATCTAATATTGTGTTCCAGCTGTTCTAGGAGAAACATACAAAAATTATTTTCCTTCTATGGCTACTTTTACACGGGGAGGACTCTGTTTGACTCCAGTTTGCTCAACAAGGGGATCTGTCCGCTAATCCACTGCTGATCAGAGGAGATCCTCTACTGTATAGCCGGTCAGATGCAAACGGATTGTCTGTCCTCTGACCCGGAAGGTGAACGGATCTCCTTCTATTTGTTTTTAGTGGATTGGATTACAGCTAGGCGGGTGTAAATGGACACAAGTTTACATCCACCGTTCTAAAGAAGAGAATGGAGGGTCCAGTCGGATCCGCCTAAAAAACAGGCAGGCGGACCCATCCGGACTGATCGTGTGAAAGGGGTATAAATGTTATTTGGTCAGTTTACAATTATTTAAGTTTCAGAGTATTTTTAGTTTATATTCAATGAACCTTTCGTGCCATGTTTCATATTACACTTACTGTATATTTAGGGCAGCACAGTGGCTAAATGGTTAGCACATCTGCCTGGCAGTTGTCAGGAATGGACTTGCCAGTGGTGGTGGGACTCACCTGTCTTGTGGACTGCAGTACCAGGGCTGGCCAGCGGGTGCTCTCAGCAACCAGAGGCTTACTCCTGCAATGAGCCATCACCTGAAGCTGATTACAACAGGTGTATTTAAGGAATGGCCAGGCCTGTGATCAGGGCCTTGGTGTATGTTTCCCATGGGCCCCTGTACCTGCATCCTGTCTGCTTTCTGCCTGATCCAGATTCTGCTTCGATCCCTGACTCTGCATGAACTCCACCTATCCTGACCTCGGCTATTCCTGACTATTCTTCTGCCTGCTCCTTGTGCCCTGCCTGCCCATTTGCTACTGACCCGGCCTGCCCGACTACGCTTAGTATTGTTTCTATTGTTATCTGTTGGAGGTTTGGGTTGGTTTGTTTGCACTGTGTTGTTGTTTAGTCTTGCACTGCGTCTATGTTTTGTTTAGTCTTAATAAATTGTCTTATTCACACTATACCTGAAGTCTGCGTTTCCCTGTGTCAGTCCACACAGTTCTGGTCATACCCGGATCCCTAACAGCAGTACTAGGGTTGTTGGTTTAAATCCCAACCACAGCATCAGCTGCCTGGAGTTTGCATGTTCTTTCTGTACTTGTGTGGGTTTCCTCCAGGTACTCCAGTTTCCTCCCACATTCCAAAGACATGCTGGTAGGGTAATTGGATCCTATCTATATTGGCCCTAGTATGTGTATGAATGCAAGTTAGGGACCTTAGATTGTACACCCCTTGAGGGTTAGGGACTGATGTGAATGTACAATATATATGTAAATTGACAGCGCTATATAAGTACCTGAAGTAAATAAACATTCCCCTATCCTAAAACAACCTCTGCACTTCAACCTGCAGTATTTTGTATATTTTTTAATTTGGTGCAGGTCTGTGTGGCTTCACTCTCTGGTCATCCCCTGTACTATGTCTGCAGACTCTGGTCATCTCCTGTACTATGTCTGCAGTCTCTGGTCATCTCCTGTACTGTGTCCGCAGTCTCTGGTCATCTCCTGTACTGTGTCTGCAGTCTCTGGTCATCCCCTGTACTGTGTCCGCAGTCTCTGGTCATCTCCTGTACTATGTCCGCAGTCTCTGGTCACCCCCTGTACTATGTCCGCAGTCTCTGGTCATCTCCTGTACTATGTCCGCAGTCTCTGCTCATCTCCTGTACTGTGTCCGCAGTCTCTGCTCATCTCCTGTACTGTGTCCGCAGTCTCTGCTCATCTCCTGTACTATGTCCGCAGTCTCTGGTCACCTCCTGTACTATGTCCGCAGAATCTGCTCATCCCCTGCACTGTGTCCGCAGTCTCTGGCCATCTCCTGCACTATGTCCGCAGACTCTGGCCATCCCCTGTGCTATGTTCGCAGTCTCAGGTCATGTCCTGTACTGTGTCCGCAGTCTCTGATCATCTCCTGTACTGTGTCCGCAGTCTCTGGTCATCTCCTGTACTGCGTCCGCAGTCTCTGGTCATCTCCTGTACTGCGTCCGCAGTCTCTGGTCATCTCCTGTACTGCGTCCGCAGACTCTGGTCATCTCCTGTACTGCGTCCGCAGACTCTGGTCATCTCCTGTACTGCGTCCGCAGTCTCTGGTCATCTCCTGTACTGCGTCCGCAGACTCTGGTCATCTCCTGTACTGCGTCCGCAGACTCTGGTCATCTCCTGTACTGCGTCCGCAGACTCTGGTCATCTCCTGTACTGTGTCCGCAGACTCTGGTCATCTCCTGTACTGTGTCCGCAGTCTCTGGTCATCTCCTGTACTGCGTCCGCAGACTCTGGTCATCTCCTGTACTGTGTCCGCAGACTCTGGTCATCTCCTGTACTGTGTCCGCAGACTCTGGTCATCTCCTGTACTGTGTCCGCAGTCTCTGGTCATCTCCTGTACTGTGTCCGCAGTCTCTGGTCATCTCCTGTACTGTGTCCGCAGTCTCTGGTCATCTCCTGTACTGTGTCCGCAGTCTCTGGTCATCTCCTGTACTATGTCCGCAGTCTCTGGTCATCTCCTGTAGCACATCCACAGTCTCTGGTCATTTCCTGTACTATGTCTCCAGTCCATTGGCATATATTGTACATTCACATCGGTCCCTAACCTTCAAGGGGTGTACAATCTAAGGTCCCTAACTTACATTATACATGCACATACTAGGGCCAATTTTAGACAGGATCCAATTAACCTACTAGCATGTCTTTGGAGTGTGGGAGGAAACAGGAGTACCCAGAGGAAACCCATGCAGGCACAGGGAGAACATGAAAACTCCAGGCAGCTAGTGCTGTGGTTGGGATTTGAACCAACGACCCTAGTACTGCCAAGTGGAAGTGATAACCATTTAGCCACCGTGCTGCCCATTGCTCAAATATATTGGAAACAGCCATACTGAACTCCCAATACATACAGTATTTTCCTGATCCACTAGCTGTTCTGTTGATCGTCAGTTGCTATCAGGTCGCTAGTTGCTAAATGAAATAGCTGAATCCATTGTGTATGAATGCCAGGTACAGGTTAATATTCAATAACAGCTTCATTTAGTTGTTGATCTTCTATGAGGCAGGGTCAGACACCTTGCTAATCAACAGCCCGCAGTTGTTTTCTCTGTCTGGCCTTTGGTGCCCAATCAAACCCGATGAAATAAGTTTATATAACAGTGCAAAGGTCAGACCATTCATTCCATGCACAATTGGCAGGCAGAGTGGTTGTAATGATCAGATTAATTCCTTGGGAGTATTAACCTTTTACCTTTCACAAACCGTAGGATGATCCCACTAAGTATCATATTAATAGGCTGCAGAGTTTTGTTCTCACATGCTGAAGAACGTATGCATTAGAATTAAATGTAATAGTACTTATCTTGTTTACTGAGGTGTATAATTATATTGAATTCATAGATAGCAACAATCACCAATCCCGAGCTAAGTGGACTAGTCACTCCATATAGGGGATCCTTCCAGGTAATAATAAGGACATGCTATTTAGACATAGAATGTCTTTTTAATCACTGAACCTATCCTTCGTCTTTCTTTAGTTTGGCCACCATGACTTTACCAGATAATTATTCATAAGAAAAACATGTCACGTATCATTGGCCAAGCTCATTACAGATTTCACACTTTATAAATCCTTTTTAATTTCTGCCTTGATGGAATTGGCCCTCCTATTAAAACTGAATTATGCTGCACGGGCTGTTAAATGTGTTACAAGATCAAGGAGAAGTACAGGTAGTACAAAATTTAAAGTAAAACACTGAAATTATGTAGGAAAAGGATAATCTAGTTGGCCACAGAATCATGTGTGTATAGCTAAGCTGCCTCTTGGGACAGATGCAAGTTGTATATTGAATTTACACTCTTCTGTTCTGTTCTGTTTTAACCACTTGCCTGCGGGGCAGTTTTACCCCCTTCCTGCCCTGGACAAATTTTCAGCTTTCAGTGCTATCACGCTTTGAATGAAAATTGCGTAGTAATGCAACATTGTACCCATATGAAATTTTTATAATTTTTTTTCACACGCAGGTGGTATTTAACCAGCACAATTTTTGCACTATAAACAAAAAAAAAATAAAAGAGCAAAAAAAGTTTTTCTGTTTCTATTATAAAATTTTGCAAGCAGGTCATTTTTCTCCGTCACTGATGTGCATTGATGAGGCTGCACCGATAGGCAGCACTGATGAGGTGGCACTGGTGGGCATTGATGAGGAGGCACTGATGACGCTACACTGATATGCAGCACTGATGGACACCGATAGGCAGCACTGATGGGCTCTGATAGGCAGCACTGATGAGGTGGCACTGGTGGGCATTGATGAGGAGGCACTGATGACGCTACACTGATATGCAGCAATGATGGACACCGATAGGCAGCACTGATGGGCTCTGATAGGCAGCACTGATGAGGTGGCACTGGTGGGCATTGATGAGGAGGCACTGATGATGCTACACTGATATTCAGCAATGATGGACACTGATAGGCGGCACTGATGGGCGACACTGACTGGCAGCGCTGAATGGCGGAACTGACGGGCGGCACTGATTATCAGTGCCCTGATGATCAGTGCCGATCTGTTCTGTGACATTTGCCGGTTATCAGCAGTACTTTCCTCACGCTGTGACAGTGTGAGGAAAGTGCTGCCGATAATCGGCAACTGTATTAACTCATTGGACACAGTTGATCATGTGGTAAAATGCCGCTGTGATTGGCCTTTTACCTCATCATGTGATCAGCTGTGTCCATAGGACACAGCGATCATGGAGAGTGCCAGATGTGTGCTGCTGGGGGTGCGCGGGAGGGCGCAATCTGGGAGGACGTCATATGACGCCTTTCCAGAACTGGACAACCATGCTGTAGCCATCATTTGGCTATAGTGCGGTTTTGGAGTGGTTAGAAAATGACTGTCTGGGTCAAGGGGTAGCAGAAACTGCTGGTGACATTAAATTAGGTATAGCACCCTCCTAGTTTAGCTAGGGGGAGCTAGATCCTAATGGTTAGACAGGGCCTGAATAGCAGCTCGGGTGTAATATTTAGAGCAGTCAAATTTGGGCCAGGAGCTAGAAGGCACTGCAGAACAGTCTTTAGAGCTGGAATTTTCCAGCTGCTTGTTGGACAATCTACTTGCTAGTCTTTTTTCTATAAAATAACTTACTGTCTATATGCAATAGGTATGTACATTTCCTGTATACAGAAGATTGTTCATGAAAATGGTGAGTGCTCTTATTTCTACAGTGTCTCTGTAAAGGGCCCCCACGTTATACTTCCCTGACCTCAACTCGCTTGCAGCTCCTTCCCCTCTCCAGCCGGTGAAACTACCCAGTGCTTTCTAGCCAATCGCTAGGCCCAAATACTTTCAAATGAAGGAGGAGATGGTGCCACTGCTCTCCTGGGTCTCCAACACTGCTGATTTCAGCACCATTGCTTAGTAAACACAATGAGGATATCAGACAAAAATACAGCTTTCAGAGCGATCGTCTAATAATCTGAACGTTCATGCACAGCTTTTGAGAGCCGATCATGACCATTACTGCGAAATTATCCAAAAGGACAAGCACGAAAATTTTTCTAGTATGATACCAGAACTAACGATTTTCATTTAATCAGTGCAGTATTCGTTTTTAAAAATTGAGTGACCAAGACTGCCATGATGAGAAATTAAAGAATATATTACATCACTTCCGAAGTATTCTGCCGTATGAGAATTTTTGTAACTTTAGTAACCTCTTCATTTTTTATATTAGACTAGCATGAAAAAAAACACGGATGATCATTGGTCTCATATTCTCATTGTGTGCAGGGCTGAAATAACTAATTGACCTAATTGATTATAATCGTTTATGAAAATAGTCGTCAATTATTTTCATAATTGATTACTTGGTCAGTCGATTAGTTAGCCTGCATACGGAATGCATTATTTGTTTTACATATCAGAAAATACAGTGCAGCACACATACAGCTCAGTACACTGCTCATACATGTCATTAAGTGCCTGAGAACTGAATGTGTGAGGAGCAATGCCTTGTTGGACATGTAGTCCTGGGCAGGAGACATAAGTGATACTAAAGGCAGTTTTTTACCTTGATATAGGGGCACTCTATACTAAACTTTGCGGCTTGTTATGAGCAGGGGCATATTTGCCACTAGGGCAGCATTTTTTAGGGGGGCAGCTGCCCCAGCCCCCTTCCAACGGAAGGGACACTAAGTACAGGGGCGGGCAGGGGGGAATAGTTCCCCATCATTGGTATCAGTGGGAGGAATAGTGCACAGTCATTGGTGTCAGTGGGAGGAATAGTGCCCCATCATTGGTGTCAGTGGGAGGAATAGTGTCCCATCATTGGTGTCAGTGGGAGGAATAGCTGCCCATCGTCAGTGGGTGGAGCTCCAATAGAAAGAGGTGGGGCCTAAAGAGGAAGGGGCGGAGTTTCCAGGTGAAAGGGTGGGGCAAATTTAGAAGCGGGGGGGTGCCCGATTTTAGTCTTGCCTAGGGCAGCACAAAACCAAACTACACCACTGGTTATGAGGGCACTCTGAAGGCAGGAGGAGCCAGAAGCACCTATGGAGGATCTCAGAGGAAGAGATTTAGGGCTGCTCTGTGCAAAACCATTACACAGAGCAGTTAAGTATGACAAGTTTGTTGTTAAAGAAAATAGATATATGTTGCCAACCAGGACTAGCGGATTGGCAAAGAGAAAGACAGGACAGAGCTCTGTGAATGTAAACAACACAGAGCTCTGTCCTGTCAGCGAGGATGTTCCGTTTTTTATTTCCTTGCAAAGTAGGGGATAAAAACCGGCACATACCTTAGTTAAAACAGCACACAGTGAATGCACCAAGCACTGTTAGGCACACAGTTATTGGGATTTTTGTAACCAAAAATAAGTAGCAGAATACATTTTGGCCTAAATTTATGAAGGAATTTGATTTTTTTATTTTTATTTCATATGGTTTATAGCAGAAAATAAAAAATATTGTTTTTTATTTTTTAAAATTTTCAGTCTTTTTTCGTTTTTATATTAAAAAATAAAAATCCCAGTGGCAATTAAATACCATCAAAGGAGAGTTTGTTTTGTGAGAAAAATGATCTAAATTTCATTTGGGAACAGTGTTGTATGACCAAGGTTAAATTTTACAGATTAACTAAATTATACACCACACTTTTTTTCAGGTTTTTATCTGATTAATCGAAAGAATAATCGGCTAACTAATCGATTATGAAAATAATTGTTAGTTGGTGTCCTAATCGTGTTTACGAGGCTTAAGTGTGTCAAGGGCCACCCTATGCATGGGCAAGTTGACAGTGTCTCTTTAATGAAATGTGAAGTTTTGTATACAATATCAGACAATCTTCCTTCCAACCAGAAGCGAAGTATCAATTGTAACAAATTCCATCCATTCCCCAGACTTTTGTTTGTTTTTTAATTTTTAATTCTATTGACATCAGTAGATTTAGATCTACCCCGAGGTTTAGCACACCATCTATGGCAACTATTTTCTGCTAATTACACAAACTTTTCCACTCCTGTGTTGACCTATACATAACAATTCTACTACCCCCAAAACAGAACAGCTTCTATATTGTCAAAACACTGCTAAGAAGAATAAAGGTGAATAAGTGTGCTGGTTGGTTCCTCAATTTGAGGTGGACGAAGGAATCCCTCACACCGGGAGATTGTTCTCTAATAGTAGCACCCCGTATATGAAGCAGCGGCTGCTCAAGAAAAAATTCACATGTTCCTTAGGCTGCATTTATACGAGCCTACCCTGATTGCCAGCCGCAGGAAAACACAAAACGCGGCAAAACGCGGTACCGCGATTTTGCGTTTTCCCACAGTCGACAGTCAAAACATTCCTATTCTTCTGCGTTCAGGAGAGGGAGGTTTAACTTCACCTAAATGCGGAAGCTCCTAAACTCTGCTAAAAGCCTATGTGTACATGGACGCATAGGCTTTTATGGAGTTGAGGAGCTTTGTCAAAAAAATGCCAAAAGCTCCTAAACTCGAGTTTAGAAGCTGCCCGTGTACATGAAGTCGATTAAATGACTTCTGTCTAGCTGAGATGGGCACACAGAGATGAAAATTAGATCAGTCCCTGTTGGACCGGATGAATTTCGATCAGATATGACCAGCTTGACTCTACCACACTTGGATGACATCTTGGGCAATCAAATATAGAACAGCAATAACAAGAGCAACAAACTGAAATTGGTGCTGTAAAACTAGCACTTGATAAAATGACAATAAACTTATTGGCCTAAACCCAGTATAACCCAGCGCAGAGCTTTCCCAGCCGACAGTGCCAGCATAGGTAGAATGAAACAGCATTCTTGCTTGAAAGGATTGCCCATAACTGTTCTGTAGGTTCTGAGATTATACCATCCCTAAATATCAGTACAGCCTGATTGATGTCATACACGGGACAGTCTGCCAGTTTTCCTGCTTCTCCTTGGCCTTGCACACTATTTGGTGGTCCTTCTACTGCGTGTGCATACAGTATATACACAATCAGGGGCGGACTGACCATTTGGAAACTCGTGGAGAAGTAAGGGTAGACATAAAGGGACATTTTATATGTTATTCACACCTGAAAATAGAAAACAAATGCATCCACCCAGGGGCGGACTGACCATTTGGAAACTCGGGCACTGCCCGAGGTCCCGGGGTCAGTAGGGGGCCCCATGAGATGTCCCTGGTACCTTTTTCATAGGCTTTTTTGAGTTTGGGCAAGGACACAGGGGCCCCATAATCCCCTATTGCCCAGGGGCCCCATGAGTTGTCAGTCCGCCCCTGTACACAATAGAAGGACAAACAAGTAGCATGCAAGGCCAAGGTAGTAATCAAACAAACCAGGGTAACTAGTAACCCAAAGTAACCCAACTAGTAACCCAAAAGGAAGTTTCAAAAGGAACCCTGGTTTGTTTGATTAGCACTTTGCTGAGTTTCGGTGACCACATTAATTTATAGAGATGGTGAAGTCAGCGGCAGAATGGCTTTGGGTATGATTGCAGGTGGATATGTACATCTACCAACTTTTGAGACTGACTAAATGTGGCCCTTGGCGTAATTTTATCTGATGTTTTTTTAAGGCCAAGGTAGTAGCAGGAAACATGGTGGTATATTGCAAAGCTGGCCTCCATGTGTATGAAATCATACCGTGCTATACTAATGACAGGTCCTCCATAGACCCTTCCCACCCTTCTACTATACAGAAGAAATACAAACAAGGGCCAGTTTCAGGTTATAGGGCTATCTGTTCAAAAGTTTAGTATAACACCCTTCCTAGTGGAAAGGAGCTTTGCTCAATCTCCCTGTAACCACTGCTAATGAAGCACCACAGAAAGGGCACCGGCACTGTGGGACATCCTCAACCTTATTATATAATGTAGTATTATTTATTTATTTCAGGTACTTATATAGCACCGTCAATTTATGCAGTGATTTACATATATATTGTACATTCACATCAGTCCCTAACCCTCAAGGGGTGTACAATCTAAGGTCCCTAACTCACATTCATACATACATATACTAGGGCCAATTTAGACAGGAGCCAATTCGCCTACCAGCATGTCTTTGGAGGAAACCGGAGTACCCGGAGGAAACCCACGCAAGCACCGGAGGAACATGCAAACTCCAGGCAGGTGGTGCTGTGGTTGGGATCTTTTATCATTCACAAAGCTCTGAGAAAGAGTTTCCACCGTTAAAATGCATTAGCTAGAACTCACACTTTAGACAGTGACTACACACAGCTTAACAGATCCTGAGTATCCAGTTGGTAGAGCAGGTCTCACCTTTGATGGCTTTTTGTGAAATATGCTATAAAATATTATTATAATAAAGTAAGCTATTACTATTACATTTTAATACTGCTATTTTTTAGAAATGATTGAAGACAAGATGTAGATTCTTTTAGGGTACTGCTTAAATACAGTTAACATTTTAGATGTTCCCTATAGGATAACGAGTCTTCACTTTTTGAGTTCCATCTACATTAACCTCCCTGGTGGTCTAACTAATCAATATTTTTGAATGTCAAAGCAGTACATTGTTTTGCATGGAAATTTGTTGTTTTATATTGCAGGCTTGTAATTCTTAGGAATAACTCACTTAAATCTGTCCAAACAAGAGTCTAGTAAACATCCCGTGTATGGTAAAGTTTGAAACACGAAATCATAGATTATAATATAATAAATAATTATAAAAAATAATAATATAATACATTTAATTTAATAATGTCAGTGTCTGATGACGAAGTTCCCCATGCACACTGGGTATTTTAATAACGCTGGTAACGTTAGCCCTGTAAAGTCATGTTAAAAAACTGAGTTTTTCAGTGTTTTTATAGCATTTTTGCATTAGCATTTTTTTTTTGTTACCCAAAAAAAAGATTTTTTTTCTTTTGCTCAAAAAACGTCCAAAAAAAGAAATTTTTCACTGTTAGAGCATTTTTACAGCTAAAAAACGCCTCTAGAAACCCACTAGTTCTGGGGGGTTTTTCCAGCTAAAAAATGCCCCAGCCAAAAATGCTGATTACAGTCTATGTGTGCATGGACACATAGGACAACATGCAGAGGAGTTTACTGGCTGTAGAAAAAAATGCCAAAAGCCAAAAACAGCCGCTGTAAAAATGTCCTGTGTGCATGAGGACTAAAAACTGGGAGCGGATTGGTTTCTATGCAGAGCTGCACAAGATTTAGTAAATCAAGCCCAATGACTTCAATTCACCAACACATTAGTTTTGGCAATAGCGTATTGTAGCTTAGTAAGTGAAGGCTCCCCTTCCCATCACAAATATGCGTCATGATTTAAATCTGCGCCTTACCTGTCTGTCTGTTTTCTGAAAACATGCCTTCACACTAATCCACTTTAAAACCTAATAATTCTTGAGAATGTAATAGAATTCCTCTGCAGCTGTAATATTCCTGAGTGACAATGGCTCCATTTATAACAGGTTTTGTGAAAGAACATTTAGAGATGCATTTCTCATGTATTAGAGGACAACTCCGGTGTAAACAAAAACATTTCTATAGTTTTAATGGCAGAAATGTACAAATCCCATAAAGATATCATATATACAAATCTGATGCTGGAAGGTATGTTAAAGCGGAGTTCCAGCTGATATAAAAAAAAAAAAAAGTCAGCAGCTTCAAAAACTGTAGCTGCTGATTTTTAAAATGCAGACACTTACCTGTCCCTCGATCCCGTGGTCTCCTCACCACCGCTGGTTTCACCGGCCGTCTTCTCTCCCTGGCACCTCAGACTGTCCAAGAGCTCAGTGATCCCCTGGTCCAGATCTGCAAGAAAATACCCCAGGACACCATCCGTCGGCTCATTAGGCCAGATGCGATTTCTCCTGCGCTCTAGGGCCAGGACCGGTGGCAAATGGAACCAACACCAGAACAGGCGTCCATCAGTATATTTCAAGGTTGTGCAGCTCCAAACCAGGGCTGGGGAAGCCTGATCGATACTGCAAAGTGAAACAAAAAACAAGAAGCGCACCAACCTTGCGCATTACCTCATTAACAGAATTTATTAATAGAAGATAGGTACTCACATACAGCGAATAAAATCAGGCATGTAGTCCTCAAAAGGGACTTCAAAGATAAGAAGCCAGCGCGAATCCCATCATGGTGGTAGACGCTCAGTAAAGCTGATGCGTTTCAAAGGCTATGCCTTCTTCCTCAGAGCTCATTAGGAGCATCCCCCGACCTTGTCAGGCATGTATACAAGCACCTCGAAACGCGTCAGTCATTTGGAGGCCTACAGTCCCCCAATAGCCACCATCTAGGGAGATTGGACCATGCTGTCTGTTTTGTGATGTGCCTTTGATTTTATTCTTTTGTGAGTATACTATTTTGTATTCAATAAATCTCATTTTTAGAGGGTAATGCATTAGGCCCGTGTGCCCTCTGTTTGTTTCTTTGCACACAGCTCCTTTGGATTTCCCTGGTCCATTTAGGGCAGCAAGGCTTGCATTCCAAAAAAAGTACTCCATGAGGAGTTATTGACATCGTGGAGCTCATCGTCCAGTGCAGGAGTTTCAGCATTCATTTGCTCATGCTTTTTTATCATGCATACAAGCACATGGGATCCATAGAGACTACTGAGTACCATTTTGAGTTGCTGCAATGCAATTTCAACAAAATGGACTAGCCTGCTGCATCATTTTTTCACTTTGATTTTCGGGTTGTCTTTAAATTCAGTCCTCTGTAGGTTGTTAATTTTCATTTCCATCAAACGATGGGGCATCCTGTGTTCCTAAACCATTACCCAGTCCATATCAGTATAGATATCCAGCATGAGATTTTTCCCCATTGAGATCTGATGTGTTTTCAAAGTGTTCCTTTATTTTTTCTGAGCAGTGAGCATATATATATATATAATATATATACATACACACACACATACATATATACCCACACCTTTACAACCACATTAATGGGCTAGTTTGAGTACTACCTGTCAAACTCTGCATCCCAAGTTAAAAAGCAAAGAATGGCTACATGTGTGTGGCCCCAGCCAGCTGTATTGGAGCAGTTCAGGTGGGTCGCTGGGGGTGGTCACCTCTTTTTACCCCCCCCCCCCCCCCCCATTCCTCCAGGCCGCTGTCTAAAAGAGAACAAAGATATCCTCACTTTACAGCATTTTTTCACAAAAGTTTGATCAGTACTGTACATTAAAGTGGACTGTGATGCAAAAGTACGGATCCTCTTGCCCACCCCTATTTTTTTTTTTTTGTATAAGGAGCAGGTACCCATTTCTGACAGTGACCTGCTCTGACTTCCTCAACTCTCACCTAGGCATCACACATCCCAGGAGACTGCAGAATCAGTCTCACTGCGCCCTGTGATCTCAAGCATATGAAATGGTCACAGGTGGCTTCCAAGATGGCGACTCTGGAAACCCACAGCAGAGAGAAAAATTGGCCATGGGATGACACCATGGACTAGTATTTAACTCACAGTATTAACAGCTGCTGACTTTCAATTTTTATTTTTTTTCCAAAGTTGAAGTTCCTCTTTAGCAAGTCATCTGGGGTTCTGCTTTAAAGCAGCCCTCCTCTTATAATTTTAGAGATTATGTAAAGCTTTAGCTCCAGGGAATCACCCAAATGGCGCTCGTTGAGAGATCAAGTTGTTGGTATGAGAAATATTTTGCTTCAAAAAAGTGTTATCTTCTTTAAAGAAATAAAAGGTCAAAGCTCAGCTCCACTGAACATAAGAAGGGCCAGTGTATGAAGCTTAATTTTTTTCATTATGTGTGGTAATCCCTTTAAATGGATTAACCTCCTCTATATCCACAATTACTTCCAGCTGTGGAAACATACATAAGACAAGCTGATTAACTTTCCACCACCCAGAGCCACACTGCGTCTGCTGGAACTTTTCCACCAACTTTACCACTAATCAATCGGACTGCTTGATACTCGTGTAATGTATATAGCGCCAATTAATTATTTATGCTTACAAATTAATTAAGAACTGTAAATCTGACCGCTGAGATAATAGTTTAGCCTAGAAAACTCATATGAGACTGCTTACTGCGGAAAATGCAACTGCCTACAGAAGTTCTTGAGAAAGAAAGTTTTTGTTTTAAAGGAATGCAGGCTGCTGTTGCCAACCTCCATCTGAAAATGCTAGTTGCCTTGCTGTTATGCTGACCCTTTGGCTTTCAAAACTTCTAGGGGTCCATTCCCACCAAGTCTATTGCATTAACTAATTTGAACAGAAATGTGCCGCGCTTCACAAAGGGTGTCAGTATGGAACCATCGAGCGTCGTGACGTCAAAGCCCATTCCAATCATTCCCCCTGATGACGTCACGACGCTCGATGGTTCCATACTGACACCAGCTGGACATTTTAGAATATTAACCACTGAAAATTATCCGGAGGACACATTTTGTGCACAAGCTGTTTATATACAGAGCATATGTGAGTGCATTTCTTTTATTAATAAAATGGTTTTAAAGGATAATACACAATGATCTGATTATTCCTCTGTATAAACCACTGTGGGAGCCTATCATTTGAGTGGAGAAGGACCCCAAACATCAGGATACCATCCCATCCATTTTGACCCATTCAAAGGGACACAAGCGTGCTATGACCTCACTTAACGGTTTGGTCATATATTTGAGGTGAAAGCACATGTGGTGGGGGAGCACAATGAATGCAAGTTTTCTCACTTAAAAAAATCAATAAAAGAAGCACGGGATATTTTATTATAAAAGGAACTGAGCACGGTTGAAGAAGCATATATATGGATTCTTCCTTATAATTTGTACTTTATTTTTATTATTTTTTAATGATTGCATCTTTTTTGCTATGGATATGGACATTACTACTAATTTTGGCAATTAGTTTTTTTGATCATAACATGTGTATGCATATTGGTTTTGCATATTGATATTTACTGTGGCAACTGTTATATTAGCACCTGGTTGCACTTATTATTTAATATTGATTTATTTTGATATATATATGGATTCTTCTTTATAATTTGTACTTTATTTTTATTATTTTTTTAATGATTGCATCTTTTTTGCTATGGATATGGACATTACTACTAATTTTGGCAATTTGTTTTTTTGATCATAACATGTGTATGCATATTGGTTTTGCATATTGATATTTACTGTGGCACCTGTTATATTAGCACCTGGTTGCACTTATTATTTAATATTGATTTATTTTGAGTAACCTTTGTGAAGCGTGGCACATTTCTGTTCAATAGTATTGGTTAGCACACTAGTATGAGTATGTGTTAGGTGCAGGCCATTCACAATTAGCACTTAGTACCAATTATCATTTACATAGCAGCTCACAAGCTTTCACTTTTTATTTTTCACTTTTTACTATTGCATTAACTGATTTGAGCTGATGTCCATCTGTTTTACATATGGTGTTGCTGTGCTTTTTTTTAACACATTGAACTGATCTCTTAGATTGTAAGCTCCCAGGATCAGGCCCTCCTAACCCTCTTGTATTGATCTGTATCATTGCTGTATTGTCTTCCTTTATATTGTAAAGCGCTGAGCAAACTGTTGGCGATATATAAATCCTGTATAATATTAATAATAATGATGTTCTGGCTTTTTTGTTCACAGCAGCAGCCAAAATATTTTTTCTTTTCTTAATGTAGTTCTCACCCCCAAAGGAGAGGTCCAAGGTCCTGAAAGTCCACCACCGCAGCATGGGGGAGAATCATTTGCCAGGGGAGCAGAGGATCAGGCAAGTAAAAGTGCTTTTACTCTCCCCCTGATAAAATGAGTAGTTAACCCTGGCAGTGCCAGCCCAGATTCTAAGAGTACAATACATGTTACCGCATGACAAAATAATACATGTAAATGGACTCTTAAGAAACAACAACCACCCCACTTAAAGTGTAAGTAAACTCTAACAATGAACCACTCCTATTTCCTCCATTTGGGTCTGTTAAATATACTGTTGAAAGTTGTTTTCTAATATTTTTTAATGTTTTTTACTATTTTTTGGGCAGCACAGTGGCTAAATGGTTAGCACTTCGGCCTGGCAGTACTAGGGTTGCTGGTTCGAATCCCAACCCCGGCACCACCTGCCTAGAGTTCTCCCTGTGACTGCATGGGTTTCCTCCAGGTACTCCTGTTTCCTCCCACACTCCAAAGACATGCCGGTAGGTTAACTGGCTCCTGTCTAAATTGGCCCTAGTATATGTATATTTATGAATGTGAGTTAGGGACTTTATATTGTATGCCCCTTGAGGGTTAGGGACTGATGTGAATGTACAATATATATATATGTATGTAAAGCGCTGCGTAAATTGACGGTGCTATATAAGTACCTAAAATAAATAAATAACTCTCTTCAATACCTGCAAAAAATACCTGTCCATTCTGGCAGAAATCTATTGCGCTCATAAATTCCTATACACTCTACCTGTGTTGCATTCTCATCAGTTAACATTGTTTCCAGTTCACTTTGGACTATAGAACAGCTCCCAGCTATGTTATTGAGATGGGAGGCAGTTGTGGTAGGGTTGCCACCTCATCCCTTTAAAACAGAATGCATATTAATTACACAAGTTATGTGGCTGATTTAAGGTGGTAATTAAAGGGATGAGGTGGCAACTCTAGGTGGGTGGGGGTCTGTAGTCCTGTCCTAGGGTGACAGTGCTGCTCCTCCATAGATATAGTGAGTGAGCACTGTCACTCTAGGACTGGAAGCACGTTATTTGCAGGATCACCAACTGAAAATAAAGGAAACATGTCTAGAAAGGTACTAATTCATTGCAAATATCTATTGACAGAGAGGGGTTTATTTACTAAAGCTGGAGAGTCCAAAATCAGACTCCCTTCTGCATAGAAACCAATCAGCTTCTAACCTCAGCTTGTTCAATGAAGCTTTGGCAATGAAACCTGGAAGCTGATTGGTTTCTATGCAGAAGGGAGTCTGATTTTGGACTCTCCAGCTTTAGTAAATAAACCCCAGAGTGTCCAGAAGAACACAACATGATGCCAGGGTGTGAATGGATCCTATATGGAACTTGGAAAAAAACGAAAACCAAATATACGTGGCAATATTAACAAGAATGCAGGAAGCATATGCATGTTCTACGTGGTCCCACAAACATTCTCCAACATTTGATCCAGCTTTATGTGCATATTCCTTTAATTCTGTAAATGAATTTTGCATTTCTCTTTCATCTGGTAGCAAGATGTTTTTTCAAACTTGAGTTGTAACAGTATACATTTGTCATAACCTGCAGATACAAGGTCAGTGTTTTTGTTTTTGGTTTGCAGGAACAGACAAGGCAAAATCTGATAAGCCAGTCAAACGTCTTTCGGAACTCTGAGTGGAATACATTAAAAAAAAAGAAAATGTTGTGTACTAAACAAAAGGACAGTGTTAGCCAGTGGTGGTCAACTTACAAAATATTGGAGACCTTAAAGCGGAACTACAAGACATTTGAGCATCACAAACCAAAAACACTATTTCATTCATTTGTAAGATTCAAAGAAAACTCACCCATCCACCCATGTCTCCATGCTTTATTTTGTTGAGAAATCACCTTGAAAAACACCTCCAAGCATTTTTGGCCATAGCTATTGGAAGTAAGGGGAGATGATTCATGTAGAATTTGCTTCCTGGAATTCATCTGCCCTTAGCTCTGGCATGCAGATAGAAGGGTGTACTTAGTGGAGAAAACCCCTCCTCCCCTCCTGAAGACTCCTGGGATGTATGACATAATTTGCTTAGGCATGGAAACCAGTTAGTGACATAATTAAGAAAAAAATAGTCAATGTTGATTGAGAGAGTGAAGTTCTGCTTTAAATATCACCCTTGGCATTACAATAGGATTACACATAATATTCAGTAAACATAACAGTGCAGAAAACCGGCAGAGACTACAGGCATGCACCAGGAGTTGGTACAAGACTACAGGCATATTAGAAGAGATAGCCAAAGACTATGTACATAATGTAAAAGATGGTCATAGACCACATGCATGATACAAGAGATGGTCAAAAACTACAGACATGCTAAATGAGGTGGTCAAAGGCTACAGACATGCTAAATGAGACGGTCAAAGGCTACAGGCATGCTAGAAGAGATAGTCAAAGACTACGAACATGCTACAAGACATGGTGAAAGACTACGCGCATGCTACAAGAGATTGTCAAAGACTACAGACATGCTACAAGAGATGGTCAAAGACTGCAGGCACGCTAAAAGAGATGGTCATAGACTATGGACATGCTACAAGAGATGGTCATAGACTACAGGCATGCTACGTGAGATGGTCAAAGACTATGGGTATACTACAAGAGATGGCTGTAGACTACGGACATGCTACAAGAGATGGCCATATACTATGGGCATGCTACAAGAGATGGTCATAGACTATGAACATGCTACAAGAGATGGTCAAAGACTATGGGTATACTACAAGAGATGGTCATAGACTACGGACATGCTACAAGAGATGGTCATAGACTATGGACATGCTACAAGAGATGGTCATAGACTATGGTTATACTACAAGAGATGGTCAGAGACTATGGACATGCTACAAGAGATGGTCATAGACTATGGACATGCTACAAAAGATGGTCATAGACTATGGACATGCTACAAGAGATGGTCATAGACTACAGACATGCTACAAGAGATGGTCATAGACTACAGACATGCTACATGAGATGGTCAAAAACTACAGGCATGCTACAAAAGATAGTCAAAGACAACAGACATACTATAAGAAACAGTCAAGGACTACAGGCATGCTACAAGCAAGGCTGTTTTTCAGCAGGAATGCAGGGAAACGCAGTTCCGGCACCTCCAGCACTGAATGTACTGTATGTAATGACAAGGGCTTCTGGGGTGTGCAAGAGGGTCTATTGATGCTGGCTACTTAGGGATCTATTGTTGCTGGGGGAGTAATTTTGATGCGGAAGGGGTCTGTTGCTGAAAGATCAATTGTTGCTGGGAGGGATCTACTGTTGAGGGAAGGGTATGTTGTTGCTGGCTTCTGGGGGATATATTGTTGCTGGAGTGGGTCTATTGTTGCTGGGGGGTATTTTGTTCCTTGAAGTGCTTTTGTTGCTGGCAGCAGGGGATCTATTTTACTGCTGTTGTATGTTACGTTAGCAAATTCAATACAAATTACTTTACAAAATGATACTTGGTTCTGTATTCACTAAAAGGGGTGATATTAATAAAGGATGGTGCTTGTAGGTTTGTAGGGGGCAGAGTCAAGGGGGGAATTCCTGCATCTATTCTCTGAGAAAAAAGCCCTGGCTACAAGAGATGGTCAAGGACTACAGGCAAGCTACAAGAGATGGTCATAGTCTATGGGTATGCTACAAGAGTTGGTCATAGACTATGGGTATGCTACAAGAGTTGGTCATAGACTATGGGTATGCTACAAGAGTTGGTCAGAGAGACTGCAGACATGCTTTTGGAGTTTTGGACAGTAAATACATGCTTCACATGGGGATACCTTACATGAAACTGATAGCGCTTACTACTATTAAAGCTCCTTTACAAAATCAATGCTTCCACATCTGTGCTCCCTACAGCCCCCCTAAAAAATACCTTTGATATTTTTTTCAGCAAAATCCATTATATAAGACAGGGGAAAAAAAAACACATTAAAAAGGTAAAAGAATGTACAGCAGCGAAAATAGCAAGATAATGTGAAAGAACTTCACCCAGGCCACAGGTTGGGCACCAAAGTTATAACAAATACACAATACCATTTTGATATCTCAGATCTCACATGTATTAATGAGAAGGTGGTGGTTGGGGGTGGGGGGGGGGTATTAAATAACCTGGCCAAGACTCAATGAAGTCACTGGGTACAAAACACCATAGACTCTGTACATGTGAATGTATATGTACACCACAATTATTTTTAGTGTTTAATAAAAGTTAATAGATCTATGAGCATGAGCTTTCTTTTCCTTTTTTATGTTGAGGTTTTAAAGAAAGTTGCAGAGTAATCTAGTGTTGAAGAAGGATTAGACATCCTTTAATACTGCTTGTTCCCCACTGAATACACCCAGGTCTGCATAGGCTGGCCAAAGTTAGTAATTACTATTGTTATCTCTGGGTCACTGGTCCAGAACCAATATGTAAATAAAGAAAATCTTAAATGATCATACACGTGCCAATTAAACAGCGATCAAGCTTTCAGTTCCAAATGGAAATAGGAAAGCAATAAAAAAAAAACATGGTGGTTCTGACTGACTGACTGACTGCAAGGAGATGGGATTGAAATTGTTCTATTTGAACCTGACGGAAACATCTGACTGCTTTTGATGAAATTGCTGTAGTGTTTTTCAGCTTTAGGCTTGATCTTTCAACACATAGTATTGAAACTGTCAAAGATTAAATAATATTTCTGGGTGGAGGTGACCTTTAAATAAACCTTTTATGAAGAAAAGGTAAAAAAAAGAAAGAAAGATGCACAGCACAGGCATGTATCTCTGCAAGAGAATTGCACACATCAATCTGCTGCAGTTTCTGTATGAAGTGTACTTACCTCCAGCATACATGCAGGCAAGCAGCAGAGAGGATATCCAAGCTATTTCACTCTTAGAAGCCCCAAAATACTCCTGGATTTCCTTGAAGAACACTGTGACGGCTTTGCAGAAGGCATAGGAGAACCCCATGGATATGAAAGCCCCAACAACAACCATCCATCCCCAGCCTCCATCTGGTGGGGTGTAACCCAAGTCTGTTCCCACTGCTGGAGCCATTCTTTAATAAGGATACACCTCTCGTAGACCTAGAAGATAATACAAATAGTTTGTAAATGCACAGTTCAGTCACCATACCTAGAAACATAGAAGAGCAACTACAGAAAAAAACCAAGTGGTCCATTAAGTATGCACCATTTATTAATTTTATTTATTTACTTTTTTTTCTGAGTATAGATCTATGTTTGTCTGAATTATTGTTTATAGGTTTCAGTCATGTTCCCCTTTTCCTCTCTTTCCTCAAGAGTGTACATAATAAAGAGTGTCTCTAACTCCCAGTTTTCAAGTGCTACCGCACCCCACTGCTCCCCACGGTGCTCAATACAATTAAATACAAATTACTATTTAAATACCCATTTGCTTGATTTTCTAAGCAGCCACATGACTGAAAATCCCAGGTCCGTCTATGTCTTGTATGGCTGGTGGGATGAGACTCTCTCCTTCTTTGACAAGAGCAGGGGTCTCCAAAGGGCCAGTTTACTGTCCTTCAGACTTTTTGGGGGGCCGGATTGTGGCCTGTGGGGGTAGAAAATGTCCCATTCCCCACATCAGGGAGCATAAACAATGCCTCATGTGTGATGTTCAGATGAATAGTGCCTGTGGTCAGTAGGAGGAGGAATAGTGCCTCGTCATTGGAATTATGGGGAGGAATAATGCCATATTGTTGGTGTCATTGGGAGTAACAGTGCCCAGGGGCGGACTGACCATTTGGAAACTCGGGCACTGCCCGAGGGCCCGGGGTCAGTAGGCGGCCCCATGAGATGCCCCTGGTACATTTTTCATAGGCTTTTTTGAGTTTGGGCAAGGACACAGGGGCCCCATGATCCCCTATTGCCCACGGGTCCCATGAGTTGTCAGTCCGTCCCTGATAGTGCCCCATCGTTGGTGTCAGTGGGAGAAGTAGTGCCCCATCGTTGGTGTCAGTGGGAGAAGAAGTGCCCTGTCATTGCTATCAGTGTGCACATATGGAAGGAGCACCAGACCAAAATATAAGAGTGCAAATTAATTTATTGATGTTATGTTAAAAGACAGCCAATGCGTTTCGGGGGTCAAAGGAACTTCCCTTTCATCAGGGCTTCAGTTAAAAATGAGAACCTTAAATGGACTCAAAGAAAGTCTTTCCTGTTTGAACCTATCCAGGGCAGCTGATTGCTGGAGTAGAAATCCTGACCAGCAGTGTCTGCATCAGCATAACATAACATCAATAAATTAATTTGGACTTTTATCTTTTGGTCTGGCACTCCTTCCATATGTGCACACTTTTTCCTGGTAACCTGCTGGAGTACCCACAGTAGGGTGGTCATGCCTATTGTGAGCAGCCTAGCCTGAGCCACTGAGCTCTTCAAGTGTTTTTTGCCCTCCTACTACCTTGTTTAAACTCATATCAAAGTCCCAGCACCTCTTGGATGCCCTTTTTTACATTGCCGTCATTGCTATCAGTGGAAGGAATAGTGCCCCATCATTGATCTTAGTGGAAGGAATAGTGCCCCATCATTGATCTTAGTGGGAGGAATAGTGCCCCATCATTGATCTTAGTGGGAGGAATAGTGCCCCGTCATTGGTGTCAGTTGAGGGAATTATGCCCCACTATTGGTGTCAGTGTTAGGAGCAGTGCCTCAAATCAGTGGAAGGAGTAGCACCTCAAGGGCAGGATAAAATCTAGCAAAGGCCTACATTTGGCCCTCAGGCCTGAGTTTGGAGAGCACTGGCCTAGATCAATGGAGTTGGCTGACATAACTTCTCTAGGGAATCTTGCCCTGTTATCAGCCCTGCACATTACACAAAGAGGCCAGGGCTTTGCAGTCACATGAGTACACAGAAAAGAAAGCAAAAAAAAAGTATTTAAATTGTGATTTGTGCTTAATTGTATACAGCATGATGGCAGGCGGTGGGAGCGCAGCAATTAAAGGTAGGCGTTATACAGACTAAACTTCTACTTTTAATTATTGCAGTCTCTCCTGATGTGTGTTATCCCTGAGAACGTTTACCATTTTTGTTGCCCATCGCTGGACTCATTCTATCTTTATAATATCTTTTGGTAAGTGAGATCTCAAGAACGGTATTCTTAATGAAGTCTAGCTAAAGATCTACTGTATAGGGTATTCAGGGCCTCCTTCTTCATGCTGGTGATCACTCTAGCGATAACTAGTGATCCATCTAGGGGACTCAAGACCTCCTTCTTGATGCTGGTGATCTCTCCAGTGATAACTAAAGATCTATTTAGGGGGATCAGGGCCTCCTTCTTCCTGCTATTGATACATCTAAATTAAGGTCTATATAGGGTAATGAAGACCAGAGGCGTCCCTAGGGTTGGTGTCACCTGGTGCAGTAACACTTGGTGACACCCCCTCTGATGATCCCCGCAGAATGGATTAGATCTGCGGATTGAGCATAATGGATTGGACTCCGACCCATTATGCTCAATCCGCAGATCCGATCCATCCTGCGGGGATCGTCGGCTTTCTTTACAACTTACCTTTTCTTAGAGTGGGTCCGGTGTCACCCCGTATAGGTTGCATGCCGGCGATCCCCGCATCCTATACGGGGTAACACCGGACCCGCTCCAAGAAAAGGTAAGTTGTAAAGAAATCCAACGATCCCCACAGGATGGATCGGATCCATCCTGTGGGGATCGTCGGCTTGCTTTACAATTTACCTTTTTGTGGAGCGGGTACGGTGTCACCCCATGCAGTCGGTGTCACCTGGTGCGGGCCGCACTCCCCACACCTGCCTCTGTACGCCACTGATGAAGATCTCCTTCCTTCTGCTGGTAGTCCCTGTAGTGATAAATAAAGATCTATATAGGAGAATCATGATCTCCTTCCTCCTACTGGTGATCCCTCTAGTAATAATTAAAGATATATATAGGGGAATCAAGATCTCATTTTTCCTGTTGGTGATCTCTCTAGTGATAACTGAAGATCAATATAGGGGAATTAGGGACTCCTTCCTCCTGATATTAATACCTCTAAATAAAAATCTATGCAGGGTAATGAGGACCTTCTTCCTCCTGTTGGTAATCCCTCTAGTGATAAAGATCTATATAGGGGAATCAGGACCTCATTCATCATGCTGTTGACGCCTCTAGTGATACCTAAAGATCTATATAGGGGAATCAGGACCTCATTCATCGTGCTGGTGATCCCTCCAGTGATATCTAAAAGATCTATATAGAGGAATCAGGATTTCCTTCCATCTACTGGTGATCCCTCTAGTGATACCTAATGATCTATATGGGGGAATCAGAACCACTTTCTTCCTACTAATGACCCTTCTACTGAGAACTTAAAATCTACACAGGGGAATAAGGTTTTCCTTCCTCCAGCCTGTGATTCCAGCATTGACCCATGCATTGAAAAAACTGGTAACCTAAAAAGCCCGTTCCCAGGTTTGTGCCAGGGTGCAAAGTGCAGTTTTGCGGTAGTGATAAAGCAGCCAGTTAAAAGGAACCTGTCACTTTACTGTGTTCTCCCACCACCCCGTTTTTTAGAGCCCTTGGAAGTACATATGAAGATCATCTGGGAAGCACAGTGGCTAAATGGTTAGCTCTTCCACCTGGCAGTACTAGGGTCATTGGTTCAAATCCCAACCACATGACCACCTGCCTTGAGTTTGCATGTTCTCCCTGTGCCTGTGTTGATTCTCTGTGGGTACTCTGGTTTCCTCCCACACTCCAAATACATGCTGGTAGGTTAATTGGATCCTGTCTAAATTAGCATAGTATATGTATGTGACTTAGATTGTATACCCCTTGAGGGGGAGGGACTGTTGTGAATGTACAATATATATGTAAAGCGCTGTGTAAATTGACAGCACTATATAAGTAACTGAAATAATAATAATCTAACATCTCCCTCCTCATTAAAGCAGTCAATCTCCAGGTTTGAACAGTACCATGTGATTAGGTTTAGGGCTGTGTGTGGATGGTAAATATTGGTGGGTGCGGGCTCTCAAAAAAACTTTTCATTTTGCCTTGAGTTTTCACCCAAGATGTTGTATACAGTGGTGTGAAAAGCCCAATTCCCAAACATGGCCAGGACTTTGTGTAGCATTGAAATGTGCCAGGAAATTGGTAGATGTAAGCAAGGATCAAAGGAATAATAAAGGTATGTCCTTTTTCATCATTGTAATGCCAATAATCTTATCAATAAACGTTGATAAGCCAGTTTTGCTGGACGAGGATGCTGTTTGTCATACTGAAGATTTCAGGTATAATTAATACAGCTCTACACAATAATATCTAAGGGACTGTTCTTGAACATGCAAAAACCAATTCATAGTGGCTCATTGTGAACTTTTTGCATCAATTTGTTTATAGCAAGTATAACAACAATCTCATTGAACAGCTATAGATCTAGGCAGGCAATTTACAGTACATTAGATATTGTCCATTTGGGATGTGACACATCATATTGACTTTTTTATGCTAAGAGTATTGACTATACAAGCTCCATCTGTCACACGTGTTTTATTGGATTAAAAGATAAGACTATGTGGGATTCAGTGTCATTTGATGTGGCACAGGAGAATATATTCACCTAATTTGTGCTGTGAATTTGATTCTGCTGTTTTCATTCAAAAATTGCTCCTGAAAATGTTTGTTTTTATATATACACACCGGCCACTTTATTAGGTATATCTATTCAATTGTTTGGTAAAACAAATTGCTAATCAACCAATCACATGGCAGCCACTCAATGCATTTAGGCATCTAGACGTGGTGAAGACGACTTGCTGAAGTTCAAACCGAGCAATAGAATGGGGATTTAAGTGACTTTGAACGTGGCATGGTTGTTGGTGCAAGACGGACTGGTCTGACTATTTCAAAAACTGACGATCAGCTGGGATTTTTATGCATAACCACTTCTAGGTTTTTACAGAGAATGGTCCAAAAAGGAGAAAATATCCAGTGAGCGGCAGTTGTGTGGACAAAAATGCCTTGGTAATGTCAAAGGTCAGAGGAGAATGGGCAGACTGGTTTGAGATGATAGAAAAGCAATGTTACTGTTACAACGTTACAAATAAACACTCGTTACAACCAAGCTATGCAGAATACCATCTCTGAACCAACAACACATTGAACCTTGAAGCAGATGGGCTACAGCAGCAGAAGACCAGTGTACCCATGCATCATAAAGTTCAAATCATCTCAAACTGGTTTCTTGAACATGACTACAAGTTCATTGTATTCCAATAGTCTCCACAATCACCAGATCTCAATCCAATAGAGAAACCCTTTTCAACCAGGGTGCCCAGGCAAAATAGGTGTCCCCAGGGGTACCTTGACAAAATGCTTTACAAATACCCAAGAATTGCTTACATGTGAGTGGAACAGGCCTACCCAGGGCGGACTGACCATTTGGGAACTCGGGCACTGCCCCAGGGCCTGGGCTAATCAGCCAATCATGTCAGCAACTTAATGTATCTAGGCATCTAGACGTGGTGAAGATGGCTTGCTGAAGTTCAAACCGAGCATCAGAATGGGGAAGAAAGGGGATTTATGTGACTTTGAATGTGGCATGGTTGTTGGTGCCAGACGGGCTGGTCTAAGTATTTCAAAAACTGCTGATCTACTGGGATTTTCATGCACAACCATCTCTAGGGTTTACAGAGAATGGTCCGAAAAAGAGAAAATACCCAGTGAGCGGCAGTTGTGTGAACAAACATGCCTTGTTGATGTCAGAGGTCAGAGGAGAATGGACAGACTGGTTCAAGATGATAGAAAGGCAACCGTAACTCGCTACAACCAAGGTATGCAGAATACCATCTCTGAACCAACAACACATCGAACCTTGAAGCAGATGGGCTACAGCAGCAGAAGACCAGTGTACCCATCTTCTGCTGGCTATTTCCAGCAGGATAATGCACAATAATGCTAAAATCATCTCAAACTGGTTTCTTGAACATGACAACGAGTTCACTGTATTCCAATAGCCTCCACATTCACCAGATCTCAATCCATTAGAGCAGCCCTTTTCAACCAGAGTGCCCAGGCAAAATAGGTGTCCCCAGGGGTACCTTGACAAAATGCCTTAAAAAATGCCCAACAATTGCGTACATGTGAGTGGAACAGGCCTACCCAGGGGCGGAGTGACCATTTGGGAACTCGGGTACTGCCCGAGGGCCCAGGGTCAGTAGGGGGCCCCATGAGATGCCCCTGGTACTTTTCATAGGCTTTTTTTGGGTGTGGTTTGAGCATGGGCAAGGACACAGGGGCCCCATGATCCCCTATTGCCCAGGGGCCCCATGAGTTGTCAGTCCACCCCTGGGCCTACCTGTTAGTTACACAACACCACACTCCACTCTTCCTACCACTCCATCCCCCACAGCTATCTCCTCCTGTACCACTATCCCCTCCCTCCTAGATTGTAAGCTCGAAAGAGCAGGGCCCTCGATCCCCTCATGTTTTGCATTGTATTGGTATTGTTCTGTCACATGTTCTGTCCCCCTTTGTAAAGTACAGTGCTGAGTGAACTATTGGCGCTTTATAAATACTGTATAATAATAATAATTGTGCACCATTACAACCTTCTAACTACCAATCACTCACTGTGTTCATTCATAGCTGAAGCATAGTAAACTTTTTTTTTTTGGGGGGGGGCCTGTCAGGTTGGTTGTATGGGGCCCCTGTGGTTACTAACAGCAGCCCTGCCCACATGTGGCAAGGTATAAATCTCATAGATCACATTGAAATTTAAAATAAAGTGCTCATTCTAAAGTGCATATGTAATTTATGGAGAACGTCCATGAATGCATGCAGTGATTATAAAATAAAGTCCATGTGCTGTTCCAAACTCATGAATATGTGCATAATCCTCCGCCATTCAAAGTCCGCTCACCTCCACTATGTGGCCTGCCCTCTTACAGATCAATGTGCTTATTTCCTTATAATTGGAATCCTGGAGGCAATCCCTCTCTCATATATAGTCTCTCCCAACCAATAGCGTGCTCTCAGTGATTCAAATGGATCCTTCTATTTTGTATGTAACTGGCCCTTTAAATTAGCGATCTCTGGTCTACGGTGAAAACTCACACAAGAGACGGGGCCCCCATAGTGTGGTATGTAAAAGAATCACATTTATTAAATAAAAAAAATATACTTACAAGCCGTTAAAAACAATTTGTATATCTATGAATCATGGAGCTAGCGCTCTTCGCATCCCTTTTAGTCCCAAGCTTCCTGCCGCCTGGCTCCGCCCAAACGCGTATTGCCACGGGCATGTGACTTCCTCAGTAGTACACATACAAATGTACACATTTTAAGTGTGAAGATTCGGTAAATGGAAGAGAAACTTCACCCCAGCCCAATAATTTTTCTTCTATTCCCTCTTCTCTTAGATTGTAAGCTCCCAGGATCAGGCCCTCCTAACCCTCTTGTATTGAACTGTATTGTTGCTGTATTGTCTCCCGTTATATTGCAAAGTGCTGAGCAAACTGTTGGCGCTATATAAATCCTGTATAATAATAATAATAATCTGGATTTCTGGGTTGTCCCCAATTCACAATACTTACATGCCTGGCAAACCCAGAGATGTACTGATGGTATCACCGTTCCGCTGCTGCAGACCATCATCTTCCTTTCCTGCGACAAGTGACATGCGTATTCCAGGACGCGTAGGCACAGGGACACGTCATACTCACCTAGGCTAGAATAAAGCAGGGGGTGGAGGGACTGAGAAAAAAAAAAAAAGAAAATACACAAACAATTGTGGAGATAGATGCATTCCAGTGGGGCGTAATGTTTCTGGTGAGTGATGGTCCGCTTTAAGGGTTTATTCTAGGCATTTTAGAAGGGGTTCTTAACAGTAAGAGTGGTTTAGCTGTGGCTTGTTTTCCCATATGAGGCAGTAATGGCAAAATTAATATTTATTTCAGGTACTTATATAGCGCTGTCAATTTACACAGCACTTTGCATATATATTGTACATTCACATCAGTCCCCAACCCTCAAGGGGTGTACAATCTAAAGTCCCTAAGTTACATTCATACATACACATATTAGGGCCAATTTAGACAGGAGCCAATTAACCTACCAGCATGTCTTTGGAGTGTGGGAGAAAACTGGAGTACCTGGAGGAAACCCACAGAGGTACAGGGAGAACATACAAACTCCAGGCAGGTGGTGCCATGGCTGGGATTTGAACCAATGACCCTAGTACTGCAAGGCAGAAGTGCTAACCATTTAGCCACTGTACTGCCCCAAAATTGATGCAAATGAATGATTTACTTATAAGTCCTCATACACACAGGACGTTTTTACAGCGACTGTTTTTGGCTTTTGATGGTTTTTTCTACAGCTAGTAAACCCCCCAGCATGTTATCCTGTGTCCATGCACACATAGACTATAATCAACCTTTGTGGTTGGGATGTTTTTTGAGTGGAAAAAAAACCCAGGACTAGTGGGTTTCTAGAGGAGTTTTTTAGCTGTAAAAATGCTCTAACGCTGAAAAACTTTTCAAAATGTGGTAAAACACAGCAAACCGGCATTTTTGGACTTTTTTTAAACACAAAAAATATATATTTTTGGGTTAAAAAAAAATATTTTTTATTAAAAAAACGCAAACGCAGAAAACGCTGCTAGACAAAGGCTAAACGCTAATGCAAAAACACTAAAAAAAGCTGAAAAACTCAAGTTTTTAACGTGACTTCACACAGCTAATGTTACCAGCGTTATCAAAAGGTCCCGTGTACATGAGGGCTGACAATGAACAGTTATAAGGGGATAATATGGAAACATTTTGATCCAGGGAATTTATCAGATTTTCTTTTGGGTGGAGGGGCGTCGGATGGAAAATGTTTTCCACATAGGTGGCAAAAGTGTTAGCAATTCTCTTCCTGAGGACAAAAACCATGAAGTGACTGAACCTGATGGATACAAGTCTTTTTTCTAGACATGTGCAAAACAAAAAAATGTGTTTCATTTCCAAATCTAACAAATTTCGTGTAGTTGGATTCGGTAAATTCGTTCAATTCGTTTTGGGGATTTGTTTCGGTAATTCGTATTCGAATTCAATTGGAAAACATTTCGACCAAATTCGAAAAGTCATTCATATTCTAAATTGGTTCAACTGAATTCGAAATTGATTCAACAAAAATTTGAAAAGTCATTCAAAATCGAAAACATTTCAACCGAATTCTAAAAAAATTAGAAAAATAATGGTGACCAGTCCTTAAAGCGTAACTTCCCCTTTTGGGTGGAGCTTTGCTTTAAATTTGTTTTCAAATGTTTGTTCAATTTTGTTTTCGCATTTGTTTTCGAATGCAAATTTGTTTTCAAATCAAATTTCAGACAAATTTTGTTTCGTTATTTCGGATTCGTTTAAATTCGTTATTTTTGTAATTTGTTATTCATATACATCAGAATAATGAAAAAATGTGTCCGAAATGCGATTCGGAACGAAACGAACCGCACGTCTACTTTTTTCAACCTAGGAACTATGTAATGATATGTAATATGCAGCTTGCATACATTTCAGGAAGTGTTTGTAACTGAATCTATAGGAAGTTACAGAGCTACTGAGGAAAGACATTTCCCGGCGCACAGCTGATGTCCTGTCAGTGATTCCACTACAGACAACTAGCCCTCCAGCACACAGATAATATAAATACAACCTCAAAAGATCACAAGTTCTCTACAAATAAAGAACCTTTTGTAGACTTTTTTTAAAGCCAACTTTCCTCTAGAACTTGTATTGTTGGATTTCATAGTTTACTCCAGTTATTGTTCAATCATTCATCACACGTAAGGCCCTTGTCACATGGGGCGGACTCTGATTACATCGGCAGGGGAACCGTCTGAGCCCCCCGCTGAACGGAGCAGAGTGGGAGGATGACAGGTCCATGTCTGCTCAGTTTATGAAGAGCGGACAATGACAGAGCCCACTCTGCTCTATGGGCAGCCTGCGATTCTTGTTTTTAGTGGACCAGATCGGATTGGAGGTAGGTAGGTGTAAATGGACACATGTCCGTTTACACCCGCTGGTCCATAGGGGTGAATGGAGGTTCTGATCAGGTCCACCTCAAAAACTGACAGATGGGTCTGATTGGACCCTTCGTGTGAAAGCGGCCTTAAGACTGAAGTGTAAATCCACTTAAACATTCTTTTTTGGGGGAGAGACTGGGGAGGGGTTAGAACCCCAGGTTAGGTTTTCTTTCTATTCAGGGCTCCATTAGAAAGCTTTCATGTGACAATAGTTTATATATATATACACACACATACAGTTTTTCTCTGACTTCCTTTCTGCTGAAACCATCGTCACTGTGACAGTAATCAAGGAGAAACTCCCGAATACTGGCCATCAGGCCCAGATCTAGGGGGGTGCTGGGGTGGGATGTGCCCCCCAACCAGATTTAATTGTGCCCCCCCCCCCAGGTTTTTAAGAGTGCATCCATTGATCCATGAAGCATTCTGATGGGGAAAGTTGATGTAAGAGGGTACTCTGATGTGGACAAATGATGTAACGGGGCGTTCTAATGGGGCGGTTGATGTAACGGGGCGTTCTAATGGGACGGTTGATGTAACGGGGCTTTCTAATGGGACGGTTGATGTAATGGGGCGTTCTAATGGGACGGTTGATGTAACGGGGCGTTCTAATGGGACGGTTGATGTAACGGGGCGTTCTAATGGGACAATTGATGTAATGGGGCATTCTAATTATTATTATTATTATACAGTATTTATAAAGCGCCGGTAGTTCGCTCAGCGCTGTACATTACAAAGGGGGACAGAACATGTAAGAGGGTACTCTGATGCGGACAAATGATGTAACGGGGCGTTCTAATGGGGCGGTTGATGTAACGGGGCGTTCTAATGGGACGGTTGATGTAACGGGGCTTTCTAATGGGACGGTTGATGTAACGGGGCTTTCTAATGGGACGGTTGATGTAATGGGGCGTTCTAATGGGACGGTTGATGTAACGGGGCGTTCTAATGGGACAGTTGATGTAACGGGGCTTTCTAATGGGATGGTTGATGTAACGGGGCTTTCTAATGGGACGGTTGATGTAACGGGGCGTTCTAATGGGACAGTTGATGTAATGGGGCGTTCTAATGGGACGGTTGATGTAATGAGGCGTTCTAAAGGGACGGTAGACGTAACGGGGCGTTCTAATGGGACGGTTGACGTAATGGGGCGTTCTAATGGGACGGTTGATGTAACGGGGCGTTCTAATGGGACGGTTGATGTAACGGGGCGTTCTAATGGGACAATTGATGTAATGGGGCATTCTAATTATTATTATTATTATACAGTATTTATAAAGCGCCAGTAGTTCGCTCAGCGCTGTACATTACAAAGGGGGACAGAACATGTGACAGAACAATAACAATACAATGGAAAACATGAGGGGATCGAGGGCCCTGCTCTTTCGAGCTTACAATCTAGGAGGGAGGGAATGGTGGCACAGGAGGAGATAGCTGTGGGGGATGGAGTGGTAGGAAGAGTGGAGGAGGTCGGCAAGTTAGCAGGGGGTGGGGTAGGCTTCCCTGAAGAGGTGGGTTTTCAGGGTGCGCCTAAAGGAGAGGAGAGTAGGTGATAATCTGATTGGTTGGGGCAGGGAGTTCCAGAGGATGGGTGACACCCTGGAGAAGTCCTGGAGGCGGGCATGGGAGGAGGAGACCAGGGAACTAGAGAGAAGGAGGTCTTGTGAGGAGCGGAGTGTGCATGTTGGGTGGTACTTGGATATTAGGTCAGTGATGTAGTTCGGGGCAGTATGATGGACAGCTTTGTACGTCAGTGTTAGGATTTTGAATTTAATCCGTAGCGCAATCGGAAGCCAGTCGAGGGAATGGCAGAGGGGGGTGGCGGAGATGGAGTGGTTGGAAAGGTGAATGAGTCTGGCTGCCATATTCAAGATCGACTGAAGCGGGGATAGCCAGTGGCGAGGCAGGCCAGTAAGGAGGGAGTTGCAGTAGTCGAGTCGTGATATGATGAGGGAGTGGATGAGCTGTTTAGTGGTTTCTGAGGTTAGGAACGTGCGGATTTTGGCGATGTTGCGGAGGTGGAGTCTGCACAAGCTTATTAAAGATTGGACTTGGGGCTGGAAGGATAGGTTGGAGTCCAGAATGACACCAAGTACTCTGGCCTGGTTTGATAGTGGCGTTGTTGGACATGATGGAGAAGTCAATGGGGGGTGGTGTCCGGGCTGGGGGGAAGACAAGAAAATTGGTCTTGGAGAGGTTCAGTTTAAGGAAGTGGAGCGACATTCAGTCAGATATGTCGCTCAGTAGGTGTTTGATTCGGGCGGAGACCGAGGGGGTGAGGTGGGGGGTTTAGAGATAGATTTGTGTGTCGTCGGCATATAGGTGGTAGTTGAAGTCGTGAGAGTGTATGACTTGGCCAAGGGAGGAGGTGTAGATGGAGAAGAGAAGGGGCCCGAGGACGGAGCCTTGAGGGACCCCAACAGAGAGGGGGAGTGAGGGGGAGGTGGTAGCATTATAGGTAACTAATTCTAATGGGACAGTTGATGTAACAAGGCATTTTAATGGGACAGTTGATGTAACAGGGCGCTCTAATGGGACAGTTGACGTAATGGGGCGTTCTAATGGGACAATTGATGTAACGGGGCATTCTAATGGGACGGTTGACGTAAAGGGGCGTTCTAATGGGACGGTTGACGTAAATGGGCGCTCTAATGGGACGGTTGATGTAACGAGGCGTTCTAATGGGACGGTTGATGTAACGGGGAGTTCTAATGGGACGGTTGATGTAACGGGGCATTCTAATGGGACGGTTGATGTAATGGGGCGCTCTTTGATGCAGACAGTTGATATGTATATAGGCACTCTGACGGGGGCACCTGATGCAGGGAGGGACTCTGATAGGGACACTTGATATAAGGAGGCACAAGTTGGGTTTAAGCATCCTAATCTAATGACAGCCTGATACGTACTAGTGTTCCCTGTTCTCTTCTGCACTGCCTCTACCCTACCTGTCAGATGATATTTCCAGGCTGCGACTCCTGGTACAGAAGTGAACAGGGAATACTGGTTTCCTGCATCTCTGTCACACTGTTGACATTATTCCCCCTAACCTTTTATACTGTGCCCTCAGATTAGATCTGGCCCTGCTGCCCATACATGTATCAAGCAATTGAAAACAAGAGATTCTTCATTAACTGCAATATCGAACAATGCAACACATAAGGTATCAATTGAAAATATGATCCATCAAAAACAATCTAATAAAAAAAATATCATTTAATCGATCTCTTTTACGATCAGTTCTTTAAAGAGGTAGTAAACTCTGCTGTAAAATTTATATTCTGGGCCCCCCAGGTGTGTTATGCCATAATGTGCTAGTATGCATGGCATATTAGTACATTATGGCAGACTTACCTGACAAACAGTGCCTTCCAGCGCTGCAGTGGGTTCCATATGGAGAGCCCCCGGCACTTCCATCTTTACTCGGTCTTCCTTCCAGGTCCTGTGCCTACGGCCATGCGATAGGCCAGGCTGCGATGACTATTTATTTGCAAAATTTTATAAGAAAACCACTTTTTTTTTCAAAATGTTTGGACTTTCTCATTTATACAGCAAAAAAAACCAAAAATCCCAGTGGTGAATAAATACCACCAAAATAAAGTTTTATTTTATCTGTCTAAAAAAAATGCAAAAAAAATTCATATGGGTAGAGTGTTGCATGACCGCGCAATTGTCATTCAAAATGTGATAGCGCTGAAAGCTGAAAATTGGCCTGGATAGGAAGGGGGTGAAAGTGTCCAGATTTGAAGTGGTTAAAAAGGACCCACACATCAGTAAAAGCCCAACAGGGGTTCTAATCCTTCACCCTTGTATCTAAAATCAAAAGAAAAACTATTTTGGCAAAATATAATGGCTAAGATGGGGAAAATATACCTATTCCCTACCAGCAATAATTTACCCCATAAAAGCTGACTCTTGTAAAACTCTGGCTGGAAATAAATACAGATTTATGTTTACATGAGCCTCTTTGGTTTATTGTGCAGAGTCATGTCAGAGTTTAATCCGCTGTGACCGTACTGTAGCTTAGCCTACCCTGCACTCCTGCATTACACACTGATCCACATTACTGCTGACTGTCACATGTTCAGTATAAAAGCTTTCAATGAAACCTAAAAAACTCAGATAAAAATAATTTTCATTAGTTAAAGCTGAACTCTCGACATAAAAACTTGTATTTAACTCTGTTCCTCAATAGACAGAAAGGATATACAATAAATCCTCTTTTGTGTGCACCAAATGCCTTTGTAGATCCAGATATTACCTTGTAAATATGGCAATGACATCATCGCTGTGCTGCACATAGTCTGTTCAGAGAGAAGAGCTGAGGGAGGGGCCCAACAGTCTCCACCCACTACAGTGTGCCTGTAGAAAAGCACAGAAGAGGCGGAGACAAGACCAGTCACCCTGCACAAGGAGAGAGAGCAGCAGTGAGCGCTCTTTATTAGTCCCCATGCACACGGGACGTTTTTACAGCGGCTGTTTTTGTCTTTTAACGTTTTTTTCTACAGCTAAACCCCCCAGCATGTTATCCTATGTGTCCATGAACACATAGACCGTAATCAATGTTTTTTGGCTGGAAAAAAACCCAGAACTAGTGGGTTTCTGGAGGAGTTTTTAAGCTGTAAAAACGCTTTAACCACTTCCAGTCCGGACACTTTTACCCCCTTCCTGTCCAGGGCAATTTTCAGCTTTCAGCGCTATCACACTTTGAATGACAATTGCGCGGTCATGCAACACTGTACCCATATTAATTTTTTACCATTTTTTTGAGACAGATAAAGCTTTATTTTGGTGGTATTTATTCACCGCTGGGATTTTTATTTTTTTTGCTATGTAAATGAAAAAGTCCAAAAATTGTGAAAAAAAGTGTTTTTCTTATAACATTTTGCAAATAAATAATCTTTCATCATAAATCTTGGCTGAAATGTATTCCGTTATCTTTTTAGTAAAAAAAAAAATAAGCCAAATTAGTTTATAACCACAAATTATAATTTTTAAACATTTTTTTAAAATTTTTATTTTATATTTTATATATTATTTATGGGTTTTTTTTTGTTTTTTTACATACTGTCACCCTAGCAGTACAGTGTCACCATGGTGATACTGTACTACTTGTGGAGGGTGATGAAGATTTTTTTTTTTTTTTTTTTTACAGTGATTGGGTGTAAAAGCAATCATTTCTCCTTCTCTCTGTCTGCATTCCTGCAGCCATTGAGAAATACTGAGTGAGCTGTGATTGGTCACAGCTTGTCACATTTTACAAGGCTGTTGTGAATAGCCTTCTACCATGTGACTTCTGTGATCATTCACAGATTTCACACGTAGTAAGCAAGGATGTCACAAGTGACATCTTGCTTACTACTTTGCATGTGATCACTGATTGGCCAATCAGATCACAAGATCGGGATCCTGTCCGACAATCAGTGTTTCAGTGTTTCTGGAGGACACAGTGGGCACCGGATCGCGGTGCTGCGCGCTCCCAGGGAGCGCGCACAACTAGAAATGGCGGGTGCCGTTTATAAACAGCAACCTGCCCCTGGAGTGCCACCGCCCTGCCGTTTATAAACAGCAGGTGGACGGCAAGTGGTTAAGGCTCCATGTACACTGCAGCTGATAAACACGTTTGGGAGCTTTTCTGCGTTTTCTTCAGCAGCCCCTGAGCTCTCCCTAATGTTTTCCTATGTGTCCATGTACAATATGTCATTTACAGTCGTTTACAGGCAGTTGAGTTTACAGTTCTTTTTTTGAACGCATCAAATTTTCGTTCAGGGGTAGATTTTATCAGCATTTCAAACGTCAAACGCTTGTAAACGTGGCTAACCGCGTTTATAAATGCTTGGAAACATTTTTTAACTCTTCCATTTCCAGATGCTGTCCAGAGCCTTTTTTCATCACGAAAAAATGCATGCAAAGTGTTTTCCCGGTACTCAAATGGACCCGGTACACCATACTTTGAGGTTTACATGAAAGAAAATATGTTAGACACTGCTGCAATAAGTTCTGCACAGAAATGAGCTGGAACACATCCAAACACCACAAAAAAAAAAGACAGCTAATCTCAACACATACTGCTCTCTCTGCTTCTGCTCTAATTCTGTCAAAATGTCTGAAATAGTTCAATTTTTACTGTTTTTCAGTGCATTCTGGGCATCTTGGAAGATCTCCTGAGGTCATCGTTAAAAAACGCTTCTAAACGCAAATGCGCATAAACGCGGTATGCAAACGCGGCTAAACAGACCTACGTTTTCCAGCAGTCAGTTTCCATTGTTCAGAAGGGTCCCGTGCAGGGGTGGACTGACAACTCATGGGGCCCCCGGGCAATAGGGGATCATGGGGCCCCTGTGTCCTTGCCCAAACTCAAAAAAGCCTATGAAAAAGGTACCAGGGGCATCTCATGGGGCCCCCTACTGACCTTGGGCAGTGCCCGAGTTTCCAAATGGTCAGTCCACCCCTGGTCCCGTGTACATGGAGCCTAACGCTGAAAAATGCAGCAAAATGCGGTAAAATGCCGCAAACCAGTGTTTTTGGTCTTTTTGACCCCCCCAAATTTTTTTTTTGGTCCAAAAACACAGCTGATCATGGCAAAACGTCACTAAACGCTAAAAAAACTGAAAAACTCACGTTTTTAACGTGACTTTAGCCAGTTAATGTTACCAGCGTTATCAAAACGCCCGTGTGCATGAGGACTTAGGCTGGCCATACACTATACAATTTTCTTTAGAAAAGTGCTTTAGATTTACCAAAAACCATATAATAGGAGGTCAAACTTAAACAACACTTTCAATTGTATCCAATTAGGGAGGCCCTTGTACTACATAGTTGAAGGTAAATCTAAATGAAATTGGGCAGACATTGGACAGAAAATTGTATAGTGTATGGCCAGCTTTACAAGAAGCTCCTGCACAGAGGTAAAGTCTCACACTGGATTATTGCACAGATCTGGAAGAAATACACAAAGCACACCATGATTTATGGAAGAATACACACGCCTATTGTACTGAATCAATATTTGCTTATCCTGGAGTTCAGTTTTAAAGCATGTTTAGCAAAAATTTTTTTTTTAGGTATGCATGGAGTAGGAAAAATTACGCCTGAAAATGTTTTTTCTTTGCTGTTTCCCAGCTCTGGAAATTCATTAGTCTCTGTATTTGGAAGGATGGGAAATCCAGCATGTTACAATTGTTACCAGCGGTGAGGGGAAATCTTCCAATCAGATCAACTATCTAATTTTCTTTTAGATTTTCTTTCACTTCCTGTTGCATCTCTGGGACAGAAAGTGGCGAGAAATCTCCCCACTGGAACACAGGCAAAAGGATAAGACCGAATTGTGCATGGCCATCATAAAGTTGATTTTCTTCCAGGGGCGGACTGACAACTCATGGGGCCCCCAGGCAATAGGGGATCATGGGGCCCCTGTGTCCTTGCCCAAACTCAAAAAAGCCTATAAAAAAGGTACCAGGGGCATTTCATGGGGCCTTTGTTAAAGATAGTTATTAAGAGGTTGTTGAATAAATTACCGTATCACCCAGTAAATGGTCTCCATTCAGTAGCCAAAAAAGGCATGCAAAAAGAGGGGGGTTGTGAAAAGAGATTCACAAAGAAAGCGGCTACATTATGAACAGAATGTGATACTCAGAAAAATTTCCAAAAATTATGCTTTATTACACATACAAATTTGACATATGGGCAATCGCCCTGGTTTACCATCACCTCAGTATGAGACAATACACACAGACCTAAAACCATATAAAATGACACCAAGACCGGTCTGAATGCATGTGCAACAAGGACAATGACTACAAGAGTCTAAAGTCCCTGTAGCACTGGCGCATAGGTGAACACTTCCCAAAGGAGGTGTATGCAAAAATTATACCATAGGTATACCATAAAACGTGTTATAAATGTGTAGATAATGCTACTACCAGAATGGTTATATACCAAACAGGGAGTTTCAAAAATTATACTATGGATATAGGTATCACATGTATGCAATACAGCAAGTACAGTATGCGTCAAAAAGAAGGCATGCCTCTAGGCCTATATGAGACAAAACATAAATGTCATATAAATGATGCAGTACATTCCTATGCCGGCACAAGTGGTTGGGGCCCATTCATCTGTGATATTACCAGCTGTTTCCTAGGGCTCTTGAATAAGAATATGCCCCATTTTTTACCAGGATGGAAGGATAGATGCATAAAGCAGCGCACTGCTTGAAATGGTTTCTTCACCACTACATGTGGACTATACACCACTTTCTGTAAGAAAAACAAGACACATCCCAATAGATCTTCTGCCTGTTGAAATACATGTGGTATATCTTGTTTCCTATATAAAGCACCCTTGATGTCCCCATCCTGTAGTGAAACAAACAATATGTGGAAAGTCACTGAAAGAGCTTTCACTCTATATAGGATATATAGGTCATATAGGTCACATAGGACCATATATCTAGTGTCCTGCAACAGTCCACTCACCACCTGTGCAATGGATAATAGGAGAGGAAAGGATATCCTTCATAGGTACTGCCATACAAGGCCAGGGAGGCCAAGGAACCACCGCTGACATCCGCCGATATACCGCGGGTTCCAGCCTCTTCTCAGCGCCTGTGCTGCCTAGGCTTGCCTCATGGCATGTGAAAATGGCTTCCTCCTTGTAGGTCAGCGTGTGTTCCACCTAATGCGCATGACCGGAAGTGACGTATCTGACGTATGACGTCATACGTCAGATACGTCACTTCTGAGTGAAAGCTCTTTCAGTGACTTTCCACATATTGTTTGTTTCACTACAGGATGGGGACATCATGGTGCTTTGTATAGGAAACAAGATATACCACATGTATTTCAACAGGCAGAAGATCTATTGGGATGTGTCTTGTTTTTCTTACAGAAAGTGGTGTATAGTCCACATGTAGTGGTGAAGAAACCATTTCAAGCAGTGCGCTGCTTTATGCATCTATCCTTCCATCCTGGTAAAAAATGGGGCATATTCTTATTCAAGAGCCCTAGGAAACAGCTGGTAATATCACAGATGAATGGGCCCCAACCACTTGTGCCGGCATAGGAATGTACTGCATCATTTATATGACATTTATGTTTTGTCTCATATGGGCCTAGAGGCATGCCTTCTTTTTGACGCATACTGTGCTTGCTGTATTGCATACATGTGATACCTATATCCATAGTATAATTTTTTGAAACTCCCTGTTTGGGATATAACCATTCTGGTAGTAGCATTATCTACACATTTATAACACGTTTTATGGTATACCTATGGTATAATTTTTGCATACACCTCCTTTGGGAAGTGTTCACCTATGCGCCAGTGCTACAGGGACTTTAGACTCTTGTAGTCATTGTCCTTGTTGCACATGCATTCAGACCGGTCTTGGTGTCATTTTAGGGCTCGTTCACACTAGGCTGTTTTGCCAATGCTTGCCAAACGCCCCTATAGCGTTTGGCAAGCGTTGGTCCGGCGTTTGCGGAGCGTTTTTTAACGCTCGGCAAACGCTCCGCAAACGCCGCATGCGCGGTTTAGCGGCGGTTGCTAGGCGTTTGCCGAGCGTTAATAACGCCCCACAAATGCCTATAATGCAGTTTGAGTGGTGTTACCGCTCCGCAAACGCCCCGCAACCGCGTCGCAACCGCACCGCAAACGCCGGCCGGGCGTTTGCGGAGCGGCACCATAGACAAGAATAGTAGGCTTCAAAGCCTCCTGACTCGTCCAGAGGCGTCCGTTTTGCCGCGACGCGACGCAAACGCTCCCGTTAGAACAGCACCATGTGCTGTAATGTGCAGAATTGGCAGAGGCGTTTGGGAAGCGGTAAAAACGCTTCCCAAACGCCTCTCTGCCGCCTGCACACAAGGCTAGTGTGAACGTAGCCTTATATGGTTTTAGGTCTGTGTGTATTGTCTCATACTGAGGTGATGGTAAACCACGGCGATTGCCCATATGTCAAATTTGTATGTGTAATAAAGCATAATTTTTGGAAATTTTTCTGAGTATCACATTCTGTTCATAATGTAGCCGCTTTCTTTGTGAATCTCTTTTCACAACTCCCCTCTTTTTGCATGCATTTCATGGGGCCCCCTACTGACCCCAGGCCCTCGGGCAGTGCCTGAGTGCTCGAATGGTCAGTCCACCCCTGTTTTCTACAAAGATGTAACAGTCGTATTGTAACCTGCATGGTGACCCTAATAGAAAGACAAGCATTTAACCTTTGCAGTGGAGGGGCGGGGGGTCGGAGTCCCCACAAGGTTTCATTTTAAAATTTCCCCCAGGTTTCAGCTTTAAAGTGCATCTCTTGCTTTGTTCTGAGCACTGCACAGGCTTGCTTTAACCACTTGCCCTCCTGAGGATTTACCCCCCTTCCTGACTAGGCCATTTTTTTGCATTACGGCGCTGTGTTACTTTAACTGAAAATTGCGCGGTCATACAACGCTGCACCCAAATGAAATTTACATCCTTTTTTCCCCACAAATTGAGCTTTCTTTCGGTGGTATTTGATCGCCTGTGCGGTTTTTATTTTTTGCACTATAAAAAAAAAATGTTTGACAATTTTGAGAAAAAAAACAATATGTTTGACTTTTTGCTATTAAACATATCCAGTAAATAAAATTTAAAAAAATCAAATTTTGTCATAAATTTAGGCCAAAATGTATTCTGCTCCATGTCTTTGCTAAAATAAAATCCCAATACGTGTTAATTAATTAGTTTACGTTTAAAGTTATAGTGTTTACAAATGGCGGTATATATACCTGGATTTATTTTTTATTTTTTTTAATGTTTACTAGTAACAGTTCTGACATTGGGGGGAACTGACTTGGTGTCACTGACATCTCCAGTGACACCAATACAAAAGAGCACTGACACTGTACTAATGGCACTTGGCAGGACAGGGTTAACATGAGGGGTAATCAAAGGTTTAACTGTGTGCAGGGTGTGTTTTACTATGTCTGTGTGCTTTAAAGTAAGCACACTGCTTTGGTTGGCTGTGCTGTGCACAGTCATCCAAAGCAGTGTGCCTGAGCTGACAGGGAGGAGAACTGATAGTAAACAAAACAGTTCTCCCTGTCGGTGATCCTCGGTAATCACCGGGCACCGAAGAGTTATCACCAGCTGGGACCTGGTGATTGACAGCTGCGGCCGCAAAATATATATGTGATTTTGCACACCCGTGCCGCCCTGTCGCAGTATTTCTGCTATAGGACGGTCGGGAAGCAATTAAGGTTTGGTACAGGTGTGATGGTGTACATATTTTTTCATGCATTTTCCCTGTGTTCCAGCACACCCCATGTAGGGCACCCCATCCATTTCAATGGGCTACCCTATATGCGAGAAATGCAAAAAAGAAGTCCCCAACCCTTTTCCAAAATCACATTGCACTACACTGTATGATGCTGCGGCACCATGTGGTTTGGTATGCACAAAAAGGCAAGCGTTAGCAGACGCATGGGGGCAACGCGCTTACAACACGCATGGTGTGATCTCAGCCTTACAGTTATGTTCTGATGTTATATGTATAACGAATATAACGAAATTGCATTGTATTGTTTGCTATGTTTAAAAAAGGAAAGCCCTCTGTCTTTTTTCTTTGATGGCATAAGGGAAAGTTTTAAGCGCTGTTTAATATTTGCCATCTGTGTCCCATTGGAGAGACGTCCCTTCACTTCCTGTCCCATAGCCAAAATAGGACGTGAAAGGAAATCCTTCCAAAGTGAAGGAACCCATGGTTGTCACCAGAACTAGTGTCCCCATTGGAAGATTTCCCCTCTATTACTATTCTAAAGAAAACAAAAAATTTGGGATTTTTTGAATTTCACTTTTGGTGATAATGGTAAAAGGCGCCACAGATTGGGTTGCCACATCATCCCTTTAAACCCGAACACAGATTAATAACACAGGTTCTGAGGATAATTTAATGCCGATAAGGCTCTAAATGAGTTTCATTGCCACCTTAATCAGCCACAAAAGCTGTGTAATTCATATGTGTTCCGTTTTAAAGAAATGAGGTGGCAACCCTAGCCACAGACATCAAAAGAAACTGATTGGGGTTCACTCTATTCAAAATTTTAAAAAATGTTTTGTTTTTAAATGCACTTTAAATGAGGGTTGGACCAATTCCGATTACAGGGATTGTAAAGTTAACCTCCCTGGCGGTCTGATTATTTCAGATTTTTGGTGCTGAAAGCGGTACCATTATTTTGCATGGAAATATGTCGTTTTTTTATTGTAGGCTGTAATTTTTAGGAATAACTCACTGAAATCTGTCCGAACAAGAGTCTAGTAAACATCCCCGGTATGATAAAATTTGAAACACAAAATCATAAATTATAATATAATAAATAATCATAAAAAATAATAATATAATAATAATACATTTAATTCAATAATATAATCAAACCAAAAACACTGAAATTTGAAATATAGCGCCAAGTTCGCACATCACTGAGCAAAGTTGCAAAATCGTTTTCAGTGTCTGATGATGAATTTCCCCACAAATCATTATTTCTCAATTCTGCAAGTGGTTCTGATTTACTATCGCTGTTCTCTAGCCGGTCTAAAACCACTTTTGATCTAAAGGGACGCTTTTTGGACGCCATGGACGTTTCTCAGTTTCCAGGCAGAAAGAACAGTAAAAATGCAGGCAGGGGACAGGACATAGCACTCGGGACAAAATGTATGTGAAATGGTTTGAAACAGCAATGTTTTACTATGTAAAATTCGTTTTGAAAAAAATGACATTTTTTTTAAATTTTCAAATTTCCCACCGCCGGCGGCACCCGTACGTCCCGACGTCACAGGGACCGGAACACAGAAGCCGGATGCCGGCATCAGCCGGAGGAGATGGCCGGGGATGCTGCAGGGGACACATCGCGGGAGCGAAGGACAAGGTAATCTCTGCAGGGAATCCCTATGCAGCGCCGCATGGTAAGCCCGAGTGTAGCTCAGGGTTACCGCTTTTGGTACAAAAACTTTACCCCAAGCTACACTTGGGAATACTGCCAGGGAGGCTAATTTTTTTTTTAACTAAAACAAACATGTTATATTTAACTGCTCTGTGTATTGCACAGAGTGGCCCCAAATCTCCTCTTCTGGGGTCTTCCGCCAGCACTCTTGGCTTCTCCTCTTCTGAGTGTCCTGCAGGCTCAATCCCAAAATGGGCTGTGTGTATCTATTAACACACATAGCATGCCCCCCCCTATTTTCACTGGATTTGATTGACAGCAGCAGAAGCCAATGGCTCCCACTGCTCCCAGCCAAGCTCGTGGATGCAAGAGGTACACCTGTACAAATACTACATATGTATGAATGTGAGTTAGGGACCTTAGATTGTACGCTCCTTGAGGGTTAGGGACTGATGTGAATGTACAATATACAGGCGTACCTTGGTTTACAAATTTAATACATTCTCCGGGATGTTTCGTGCTGCGAAAAATTCATAAACTGAAACAAGGTTTCCCATAGGAGAGCATGGAAAACCAATTAATCCATTCCAGAGGTCAGAAAAAAGTAAAAAAAAAAAGTATTTTATCTGTTCAAAACTCTTTATAAAGTGCACTTCAAAGGCATAAATACTGTACAGGGACATGATAAAAAATTTCCAGAATGGCTCCAAAACCACTCCAACACCTCCACACTCGACGCCACGTGCTACCCACAGACTCCAGCATGCACGGGGCTGACACTATAAACCTCCCAGGAGCAATTCATCCTGGGGAAACTTGCTTCATATTGCAAAAAAAACTTGTAAATGCATTGAAAACCAATGAATCAATTCCGGAGGTCAGAAAAAAGTAAAAAAAAAAGTCTTATCTGTTCAAAACTCTTTATAAAGTGCACTTTAAAGGCACGGGGCTGGCGCTATAAACCTCCCAGGCGCAATGCATCCGGGGGAAACTTGCTTCATATTGCAAAAAAAACTTGTAAATGCATTGAAAACCAATTAATCTGTTCCGGAGGTCAGCAAAAAGTTAAATAAAGAGTCTTATCTGTTCAAATCTCTTTATAAAGTGCACTTTAAAGGCACGGGGTCGGCGCTATAAACCTCCCAGGCGCAATACATCCTGGGGAAACTTGCTTTGTATTGCGAAAAAAATTCATAAACCGAGGCATTATTTTCAATGGATCTTCATTTGTAAACCGAAAATTACATTAACCGAGGCGTTCATAAACCGAGGTACGCCTGTATATGTAAAGTGCTGCGTAAACTGATACGCTATATAAGTACTTGAAATAAATAATTTCCAATCAGATCTGGAAGGGCTGAGTCCTGCCAGGGAGTTGGTTGGATGACCTCTCATCCTGCCTTTTGTACATCAACACAGATTGAATGTCTTTGCAAAGTTGTACAAAACATGCGGGTTCTGTGGGCTCGTTTTCTAATCTCTGTATAAATTCCACAATAGTGAAATCCATGGAACAAGGAAACCTGCAAGACGAATGCATTACTAGTTTCATTCACATTCCTGTTCTCTCAGATACAATTGAATGTAAAGCACTGTGTACATTGACAGAGCGACCGTATTTTTTGCTCCATAAGACACACTTTTTCCCTCCATAAAAAGGGGGAAAACGTCAGTGCGTCTTATGGAGCGAATATAAAGCGGCCGGTCCGGTATTTCTGCCACCACCATGTCAGAATACCGGGCCGGCCGCTCAGCTCTTCTCTCCTGCAGGGCCTTACCTGTTCCTCGCTCCAGCGCTGCACAGTCTTCCCGCGCTGGCTTCTCTGACAGCCGGGTGCCCACTGCGCATGCGCTGCGCTTTGTGAATGGTCCAGTGTTTTCTGGGACACATGACAGGTCCCAGAAGGCGCAGGGCCATTCACAAAGCGCAGCGCTTCTCGCGCATGCGCAGTGGGCACCCGGTTGTCACAGAAGCCGGCGCGGTTAGAAGAGGGAAAGACAGCGCCGCAGAAGTGGGAGCGGGTACCTGTCAAATTCAGGTACCCGCTCCCCCTCCCTCCCCAAAGGTCAGCAGTCTCTGGTCATCTCCTTTACTGTCTGCAGTCTCTGGTCATCTCCTGTACTGTGTCTGCAGTCTCTGGTCATCTCCTTTACTGTCTGCAGTCTCTGATCATCTCCTGTACTGTGTCTGCAGTCTCTGGTCATCTCCTGTACTGTGTCCGCAGTCTGGTCATCTCCTGTACTGTGTCCGCAGTCTCTGACTGTCTCCTCTAGTTTGTCTGCAGTCTCTGACCATCCCTGTACTGTGTCCGCAGTCTCTGGTCATCTCCTGTACTGTGTCCGCAGTCTCTGGTCATCTCCTGTACTGTGTCCGCAGTCTCTGGTCATCTCCTGTACTATGTCCGCAGTCTCTGGTCATCTCCTGTACTGTGTCCGCAGTCTCTGGTCATCCCCTGTACTGTGTCCGCAGTTTCTGGTCATCTCCTGTACTGTGTCTGCAATCTCTGGTCATCCCCTGTACTGTGTCCGCAGTCTCTGGTCATCTCCTGTACTGTGTCCGCAGTCTCTGGTCATCTCCTGTACTGTGTCCACAGTCTCTGGTCATCTCCTGTACTGTGTCCGCAGTCTCTGGCCATCTCCTGTACTTTGTCCGCAGTCTCTGGTCATCTCCTGTACTGTGTCCGCAGTCTCTGGTCATCTCCTGTACTATGTCTGCAGTCTCTGGTCATCTCCTATAGTACATCCGCAGTCTCTGGTCATTCCCTCTACTATGTCTGCAGTCCATTGGTTCAGAATATTTTTTTTTCTTGTTTTTCGCCTCTAAAACCTAGGTGTGTCTTATGGAGCGAAAAATACGGTATATAAGTACCTGAAATAAATAAACATTGTGCCATTCTATAGTCCACTATCCTCCAACCACCTCTGCTCTTCAACCTGCAGCATTTTGTATATTTTTTAATTTGGTGCAGGTCTGTGTGGCTCCAATCATAGAACTGCATCACCCATTCACAGATCCATTCACAAGGATCTGTGAATGGAACAACTACAAGTCCCATCAACAACCGCGGCAGACAGACTCACGGTTCTCAATAAAGTGAGAGAGATTCTGCACAACAGAATCAAATGATCAATAAATGGGTTTACACTATGGGGCTTCTCTCTTTCTGGATCCTCACTATATGGTCCATACGGAGGAGAATTTAACCAGATAGGATGGGGAACATATATCCATTACTCTGCCACCATCCATCCCATTTGGAGATTCTTAGCAATAATTAATTAATTAGCGGGATATGACCCGGGGCAGGGGCGGACTGACCATTTGGAAACTAGGGCACTGCTCGAGGGCCCGGGGTCAGTAGGGGGCCCCATGAGATGCCCCTGGTACCTTTTTCATAGGCTTTTTTGAGTTTGGGCAAGGACACAGGGGCCCCATGATCCCCTATTGCCGGGGGGCCCCATGAGTTGTCAGTCCGCCCCTGATAGCGCCGTCAATTTACGCAGCATAATGAAGTATATGTGACTTGTGTCCATAGTAAGAAACCATGAACTACAGTGCACCTCCCTCTAAACATACAATTCCTTGAAAAGTATATATCAGATAAATCACCATTGGGTACATATCATAGTGGGTAAACGTGTTAAATCCACAGAAAAGTCTTTGAGTCTTGTGAAAGAATGTCAAGGAATTGTATGTTTAGAGGGAGGTGCACTATAGTTCATGGTTTCTTACTATGGACACAAGTCACATATACTTCATTATGCTGCGTAAATTGACGGCACTATTAGGGGCGGACTGACAACTCATGGGGCCCCCGGGCAATAGGGGAACATGGGGCCCCTGTGTCCTTGCCCAAACTCAAAAAAGCCTATGAAAAAGGTACCAGGGGCATCTCATGGGGCCCCCTACTGACCCCGCGCCCTCGGGCAGTGCCCGAGTTTCCAAATGGTCAGTCTGCCCCTGGGCACTATATAAGTACCTGTAATAAATAAATAATAATGCAAAGACAAGACAATTTGCCTTGAGTCCTATGAGATTTGTTCACACTGCTGTGCTTCTGTCAAAAAAAAAAAAGTTGCATTTTTGTGTAGTGCGTCCTGACGCGCTGTAATGCATCGCAATACGCCGCAGTGCATAAGAATTACATACAGCCAGGAGAATAAGCAACAGAAGCGTGGGATCACAGCGCACACCGACGTGCGGGTTATACATGCATTATATTGTGCGCTGTGGTGTAAATGAGTCCTAAATGGTCTATAATATCAGTTTCTTTAGTAGCGGCCACCTTTTCAATAGAATATGATAGGACAGAAATATTGGCCATCCTAGTGCTAAGGATGCATTGTAATATTTGATTGCTACAGAAGGCTCAGTATAGGTGAGGTCCCATGTCCCAGCCTTGGCCCCGCTCATCCAAAGACCCCCCTCAACGCAGCGCTCCCACCGGGGACTCCAGCACAAACTTTAAGTCAGCAGAAAGTTCAGCCGGGGCTTTGCTCACTCACCCTGTCCTGGATGACGTGGAGCTCCCAGCAGAAGAGACGGGAAATAAGAAGCATGGGGAGAGGGAAAATGCTTTTTAACAGATCCTTTATCTGGGAGAGGAGAAGGCAGGATCCAGGGAGGAGTCTGGGACAGTCACACCACAATGACTACAGCCTGGGTGACTCTGATCACCTGAGGGTTGGCTGCAAACCTTTTTTTTTTTAAATGGGGCCAGCTTAACCTGATTGGCCCTTTAGTTGTCCTCTGCTTGAATTGAAACATCTGGAAGGAGGAGCCGTTTATGCTGGGAGGGACTTTGCACCCCTCAGCTCTGGCAGCACATCTGGGAAAGCAGAGGCTTGCTAGCATTGCGAAGAGAATGATGTATGAAAGGCAAATTCCACCTTCTGCAATAAAGAAAAAAAAACTTGCACCCCGATTGATTCATAAAAAATGTGCATCAATGGATTGCGGGAGCAATGCAAAGACCCCTGCAGACTATTCCTCCAGCCACAGGTCTGTATGGCGATACGGAACTTCAGATGTTTGCGGGTGCAAATCTCAGGCTCCTGCAGACTATTCCTCCAGCCACATGTCTGTAGGGTGATACAGACCTTCAGATGTTTGCGGGTGCAAATCTCAGGCTCCTGCAGACTATTCCTCCAGCCACAGGTCTGTAGGGTGATACGGAACTTCAGATGTTTGCGGGTGCAAAGCTCAGGCTCCTGCAGACTATTCCTCCAGCCACAGGTCTGTAGGGCGATACGGAACTTCAGATGTTTGTGGGTGCAAAGCTCAGGCTCCTGCAGACTATTCCTCCAGCCACAAATCTGTAGGGCGATACGGACTTTCAGAAGTTCACGGGTGCAAAGCTCAGGCTCCTGCAGACTATTCCTCCAGCCACAGATCTGTAAGGCGATACAGACATTCAGAAGTTCGGGGGTGCAAAGCACAGGCTCCTGCAGACTATTCCTCCAGCCACAGGTCTTAAGGGAGATACGGACCTTGAGAAGTTCACAGGTGAAAAGCACAGGCTCCTGCAGACTATAAATAAATAAATAAAGAAAAAAAAAAACTTGCACCCCGATTGATTCATAAAAAATGTGCATCAATGGATTGCGGGAGCAGTGCAAAGACCTCTACAGACTATTCCTCCAGCCACAGGTCTGTATGGCGATACGGAACTTCAGATGTTTGCGGGTGCAAATCTCAGGCTCCTGCAGACTATTCCTCCAGCCACATATCTGTAGGGTGATACAGACCTTCAGATGTTTGCGGGTGCAAATCTCAGGCTCCTGCAGACTATTCCTCCAGCCACAGGTCTGTAGGGCGATACGGAACTTCAGATGTTTGTGGGTGCAAAGCTCAGGCTCCTGCAGACTATTCCTCCAGCCACAGATCTGTAAGGCGATACAGACATTCAGAAGTTCGGGGGTGCAAAGCACAGGCTCCTGCAGACTATTCCTCCAGCCACAGGTCTTAAGGGAGATACGGACCTTGAGAAGTTCACAGGTGAAAAGCACAGGCTCCTGCAGACTATAAATAAATAAATAAAGAAAAAAAAAACTTGCACCCAGATTGATTCATAAAAAATGTGCATCAATGGATTGTGGGTGCAGTGCAAAGACCCCTGCAGACTATTCCTCCAGCCACAGGTCTGTAGGGCGATACGGACCTTCAGATGTTTGCGGGTGCAAAGCTCAGGCTCCTGCAGACTATTCCTCCAGCCAGAGGTCTGTAGGGCGATATGGAACTTCAGATGTTTGCGGGTGCAAAGCTCAGGCTCCTGCAGACTATTCCTCCAGCCACAGGTCTGTAGGGCGATACGGACCTTCAGATGTTTGCGGGTGCAAAGCACAGGCTCCTGCAGATTATTCCTCTAGCCACAGGTCTGTAGGGCGATACGGACCTTCAAAGTTTGCGGGTGCAAAGCTCAGGCTCTTGCAGACTATTCTTCCAACCGCAGCTCTGTAACAAAATTCTGACCTTCAGTAATGGGGCTGGCAGAAGTATCAATGGACTACAAGTACGGTCATATCACCATTGAAAACTACGAGCCCCTCTGTTGTGGTGGTAGATGGGATTTGTAGTTCTTGCAGACTCCTGTGAATACATGATGCAGCCAAGCACAGCAGCAGCAAATAAAAAAAAATTAAAAGAGGGGAGAAGAACCCCCCCCCCATCCTGTAAGGAAGTGGGGGGGGGGAGAACAGTTTGTTGGTTGCTGTAGACTGTGACTAGATATGTGCAGTTCATTTAATTACAAATCAAATTTAGATGAAATTTTGTTTTTCAGAGATTCGAATGAATCTGAATTTCCAAATCACAATAGTAACGAATTTTAACGAATCCCAAATAAATTATAACGAAACAGATTATTTGAATTTGAAATAGAAACATATTGCAATAAACACAGTAAGGTGTATAAGTGAAATAAGATGACTCCTACTTAGGCTGCACTCTGACTGGGGGGGGAGGAAGTGGCAGAACCAGAAAGCAATCGGGTGTACTGCATGTAACTACTATGCTGACAAAGAACATGATGATAGGAGTAGAGAGCAGAGTGAGCGGAGGGATGACTTCATTGGTTTCCAGCTGCTCTTTCACTGCCCAGCCAGAAATGGTGGACAGTTGGCACCACTGTACCCATTACAAACTCCATGACTGTGACAGAGAAAGTGGTTTCCTCTGTCTGGCTGTACTGCCTCCAAACCAACATACTCAAAGAGGACCTGGAAACTTTCAGACTTGCAAGTGTAGTCAGATCAAAAGGTAAACTTCAAACAAGCTTAGTAGATCTGTTGAGGTGGCTCCCACACAGCAAGATTTCCTCGATGGGCACCAGTGGTGTGTTTTGGTTTTGTCATGCCCTAGCAAGTCTAAAATCGGGCGTCCCTCCTTCTAAATTTGTCCAACCCCTTCCTGTTCCTGTTTAAGATATACCCATTCATCTGTAAACTTCACCCCTTCCTCTTTAGGCTCCACCTCTTCCTATTAGCGCTCCACCTCTTCCTCTCTATACATTAAAAGCGGATAATGACTGCATATATTTTGTTGTTTTATGTATCATTCCAAATATTGTATATATTATTTTAAGATATATTTATATAACATAATGAAAAGTGTAAATTCAACAATTTTTACTTTATTTTAAAGTGTTACTAAACCCAGGACCCTGCATTTACTATATCTGGTCTCCCACAGTACACAAAACATGGAAATGCAATTATTTTAGTAAGGAAGTAATTAAAGTATTACTAAACCCACAACAGTAAAATCAGTCTGTATATGCAGTAAAGCATGCTTGTTGTACTTACTGTGGAACATAAGGGGTCAGGGGCGGGCTGACAACTCATGGGGCCCCGGGCAATAGGGGATCATGGAGCCCCTGTGTCCTTGCCCACACTAAAAGCCTATAAAAGGTACCAGGGGCATTTCATGGGGCCCCCTACTGACCCTGCAGGACCCCTGACCTTCTGTCTGGACAGTGCTGATTGGCCCTGTGCTGATCACATGCACTCTCTCAAGGAAAAAAAAAACCTCTAGCAATACACACCAAACTGAGCATGTGCATGTGAGCAGGGGTTCAGTCTGTATCAGGTGGTTATTTCAACAAGAGGAGGGGCAGAGAAGACAGGATCAAACAGCCTTTTTATACAATGTAGAGGATTAACCCCTTAGGTTCCACAGTGAGTATAACAAGCATGCTTTACTGCATTAACAGACTGATTTTACTGTTGTGGGTTTAGTAACACTTTAACCTCCCTGGCGGTCTGATTCTTTCCGATTTTTTGTGCTGAAAGCGGTACCATTTTTTTGCATGGAAATATGTAGTTTTTTATTGTAGGCTGTAATTTTTAGGACTAACTCACTGAAATCTGTCCAAACAAGAGTCTAGTAAACATCCCGGGTATGATAAAACTTGAAACACAAAATCATAAATTATAATTTAATAAATAATCATAAAAAATAATAATATAATAATAATAAATTTAATTCAATAATATAATCAAACCAAAAACACTGAAATTTGAAATACAGAGGCAAATTCGCACATCGCTGAGCAAAGCTGCAAAATCGTTTTCAGTGTCTGATGATGAATTTCCCCACGAATCATTATCACTCAATTCTACAAGTGGTTCTAATTTACTATCGCTGTTCTCTAGCTGGTCTAAAACCGCTTATGACATAAAGGGACGCTTTTTGGACGCCATGGACTTTTCTAAGTTTCCAGGCAGAAAGAACAGTCAAAATGCAGGCAGGGGACAGGACAAAGCAGTAGGGACAAAATGTATGTGAAATGCATTGAAACAGCAATGACAGCAAAAATGAAATTTTTAAAAAATTTCAAATTTCCCGCCGGTTCCGGCCCCCGTACGTCCCGATGTCACAGGGACCGGAACACGGAAGCCGGATGCCGGCATCGGCCGGAGGAGATGACCGGGGACACTGCAGGGGACACATCGCGGGAGCGAAGGACAAGGTAAGTGCTGCAGGGACCCCCTGAGCAACGCCGCATGGTAAGCCCGAGTGTAGCTCGGGGTTACTGCTCTTGGTATTGAAATTTTACCCCGAGCTACACTCGGGAATACCGCTAGGGAGGTTAAGTAAATAAACATATAAATATTTTAAATTTAAATGTAACTAGTTGAATCTGAGAGGATGTCATTCAGTGTAGTTTCATATACAAGGCCACTTGCGTTCTATTATTATAATAAATATTATTGTCCAGTCCTGTGCCTCTCTTTGGATGTGTCTGTCAGAATCCTGTGCTCCTTTATCTGATAGAGCAATACAATAAAAATAAAAAACACCTACAAAAAACAGAAAGCGCATTCTCTTGTGTAATTAGCCTTTAGCCAAGAATGTGATAGTAATCACACTGTCAAAGATAAAAACAAAGACAACTTCTTTACAGTACTCAGCAGGTCTGTCTCAGTCCTCATGCACACTGGATGTTTTTACAGGGGCTGTTTATGGCTTTTGACATGTTTGATGTTTTTTTCTACAGCCAGTAAACCCCCCAGCATGTTATCCTATGTTTCCATGCACACATAGACTGAAATCAACATATTTTAGCAGGGACATGTTTTGGCTGGGAAAAAAACCCAGGACTAGTTGTTTTCTAGAGTTTTTTTGCTGTAAAAACTCTCTAACGCTGAAAAACGCTTCAAAACCTGGTAAACCAATGCAAACCAGCGTTTTTGGATTTTGACCAAAAATATATTTTTTTTTGTAAAAAAAAAACCCGCTGAGGACCACAAACGTGGAAAAGCGCCACTAAATGCTAATGCAAAAACGCTAAAAAAAAGCTGAAAAACTCACATTGTTAACATGAATTTACACAGCTAACATTACCAGCGTTATCAAAACGCCCCGTGTGCATGGAGCCTCAAGTCTACAAAAACAATAACAGTATGCCCAATGTGCATGATCCGCTCACCAATCATGCTGGATACCAAAAGCCACATGGCTGAGCGCTTTCCAGGACCGTCCCCCTACAAGTCCAATCTTTAACAAACTCATGCAGACTCCACCTCCGCAACATCGCCAAAATCCGCACGTTCCTAACCCCAGAAACCACTAAACAGCTCATCCACTCCCTCATCATATCACGACTCGACTACTGCAACTCCCTCCTCGCTGGCCTGCCTCGCCGCTGGCTATCCCCGCTTCAGTCGATCCTGAATACGGCTGCCAGACTCATTCACCTTTCCAACCGCTCCGTTTCCGCCACCCCCCTCTGCCAATCCCTCCACTGGCTTCCGATTGCGCAACGGATCAAATTCAAAATCCTAACGCTGACGTACAAAGCTTTCCACCATACTGCCCCGAACTACATCACTGACCTAATATCCAAGTACCGCCCAACACGCGCACTCCGCAACTCACAAGACCTCCTTCTCTCTAGTTCCCTGGTCTCCTCCTCCCATGCCTGCCTCCAGGACTTCTCCAGGGTGTCACCCATCCTCTGGAACTCCCTGCCCCAACCCATCAGATTATCACCTACTCTCCTCTCCTTTAGGTGCACCCTTAAAACCCATCTCTTCAGGGAAGCCAACCCCACCCCCTGCTAACTTGCCGACCTCCTCCACTCTTCCCACCACTCCATCCCCCACAGCTATCTCCTCCTGTGCCACCATCCACTCCCTCATCATATCACGACTCGACTACTGCAACTCCCTCCTCGCTGGCCTGCCTCGCCGCTGGCTATCCCCGCTTCAGTCGATCCTGAATACGGCTGCCAGACTCATTCACCTTTCCAACCGCTCCGTTTCCGCCACCCCCCTCTGCCAATCCCTCCACTGGCTTCCAATTGCGCAACGGATCAAATTCAAAATCCTAACGCTGACGTACAAAGCTTTCCACCATACTGCCCCGAACTACATCACTGACCTAATATCCAAGTACCGCCCAACACGTGCACTCCGCTCCTCACAAGACCTCCTTCTCTCTAGTTCCCTGGTCTCCTCCTCCCATGCCCGCCTCCAGGACTTCTCCAGGGTGTCACCCATCCTCTGGAACTCCCTGCCCCAACCCATCAGATTATCACCTACTCTCCTCTCCTTTAGGTGCACCCCGAAAACCCATCTCTTCAGGGAAGCCAACCCCACCCCCTGCTAACTTGCCGACCTCCTCCACTCTTCCCACCACTCCATCTCCCACAGCTATCTCCTCCTGTGCCACCATCCCCTCCCTCCTAGATTGTAAGCTCGAAAGAGCAGGCCCCTCGATCCCCTCATGTTTTGCATCATATTGGTATTGTTCTGTCACATGTTCTGTCCCCCTTTGTAATGTACAGCGCTGAGCGAACTATTGGCGCTTTATAAATACTGTATAATAATACTTCAGAGCCAAAATAAATAAAACTATAAACACGTCTAACGTAAAGGATAAGTTCCAGTTTCATATCATGTTACATGTTACACCCTGAATATGTTATGATCAGACCGGCCCCTGCTAGCGGGGGATCTTCTGCAAAAAAAGTGCATTTATTATTTTTCTGTATAAAGGTGAACTTATCCTTTAACCGCTTCCCGACTGCCCTATAGCGGAAATAATGCTACAGGGTGGCAGAGCTACACAAAATCACATATATACATATATATATTTATATATATATATATATATATATGTGATTTTGTATTTCCTGGTGGCTAAAGCTGTCGATCACCAAGTCCAGAGATTTCCCGCCGGCACCCAGCGATCACCGAGGAACACTGACAGGGGAGAGGTCTGTATGTAAGTAAACAATACAGATCTCTCCCCTGTCAGCACCAGCACCCTGCTTTGTATTACTCTGCATAGCAGAGCAATACAAAGCAACATGCTTGCACTGTAAAACGCCCCAGATGTTAACCCCTTCCTGCCCAGTTTCATTAGTATAGTGTCAGTGCTTTTTATTAGCACTGATCACTGCATTAGTTTCACTGGGGATGTCAGTGACGGTTAGTCAGTCCCCCCCCCCAGTGTCAGAATGCCTGCCACAGTCCTGCAGTCCCTTTATAAGTCGCTGATCGCCACTATTACTAGTATAAAACAAATTAAAAATTCCAGTATATATACCGCCATTTATAGACGCTATAACATTCACGTAAACCAATAAATTTACACGTATCGGGATTTTTTTTGGAAAAGACGTAGCAGAATACATTTTGGCCTAAATTAATGATGAAATTTAATTTTTGTTTTACTGGATATGTTTTATAGCAAAAAGTCAAAAATATATATTTTTTTTTTCAAAAGTGTCGGTCTTTTTTTGTTTATAGCGCAAAAAATAAAAAACACAATCAAATACCACCTAAAGAAAGCTCTATTTGTGGGAAAAAAGGACAGAAATTTCATTTGGGTGCAGCGTTGCATGACCGTGCAATTGTCAGTTAAAGTAACGCAGCGCCGTATTGCAAAAAATGGCCTGGTCAGGAAGGGGGGGGGGGGTAAATCCTCTGGAGGGCAAGTGGTTAACCACTTGCCCTCCAGAGGATTTACCCCCCTTAATGACCAGGCCTCTTTTTGCTACTCGGCGCTGCACTAATTCATCTGATAATTGCGCGGTCATGCAATGCTGCACCCAAACAAAATTAACGTCCTTTTTTTCACACCAATAGAGATTTCTTTTGGTGGTATTTGATCACCTGTGCGCTTTTTATTTTTCACGCTATGAACAAAAAAAGGCAAAAAATTTTGAAGAAAAACAATATTTTTTACTTTCAGCTATAAAAAATATATAGTAAACTCAAAGTTGGTTATAAATTTAGGCCAAAATGTATTCTGCTACATGTTTTTGGTAAAAAAATCCCAATAAGTGTATATTGATTGCTTTGTGTGGAAGTTATAGCGTCTACAAACTATGGTATAGATACTGCAATTTACGCCATTTTTTTGCTATACAGCGCTGCGCTAGTTTAATGGACAATTGCGCGGTCATGCAATACGGTACATAAATGAAGTTTACATCCTTTTTTTTCCCACAAATTGAGCTTTCTTTCAGTGGTATTTGATCGCCTGTGCGGTTTTTATTTTTTGCGCTATAAAAAAAAAGGCTGACAATTTTGAGGGAAAAAACCTATATTTTGGACTTTTTGCTATAAAACATGTCCAGTAAAAAAAAATGTAAAAATCAAATTTAGTCATAAATTTCTGCCAAAATGCATTCTGCGACATCTTTGCTAAAAAAAAAAAAACAATACGTGTAAATTAATTGGTTTACGTGAAAGTTATAGCGTTTACAAATGGCGGGAAAGATACTGGGATTTTTAGGTTTTTTATATACTAATAATGGCGGCAATCAGTGACTTATGGCGGCGATCAGTGACTTATGGTGGCAATCAGCGGCTTATGGCGGAACTGCGGGACTGTGGCGGACATTCTGACATTGGGGGGTACTGACTTGGGGTCACTGACATCCCCAGTGACACCAATACAGTGATCAGTGCAAAAAAAAAAAACACTGACACTGTACTAATGGCACTGGGGAGGAAGGGGTTAAGTTTATTTTTCAGGGAAAGGGTTAACTGTGTGAGGGGAGTGTTTTACTAGGGGGCGGGGGTGTGTGCTGCAGGGAACACCGCTGATCGGGAGAGAGAAACGCTTCTGTCCCGATCAGCATGTCTTGGAGCTGTCAGGGAATTGACAGAAAGCACAGCTACTGCAGCTGTGCTCTCTGTCAGCGATTGCCGCCGATCGCCGGGACATAGCCGGTAACGACCAGCTGTGACCCGGCGACTGACATCTGCGGCTGTGATCGGCGGGACAGGTAGGGCGGGGACGCGCCTCGCGCGCGTCTCCTACCTGTTTACAAAACGCACGTTTTAAAACGTGCTTTTGCCCAGCCGTGCCACCCTGCCGCCATATTTATACTGTGGCTGGGCAGCATGTGATTAAATAAATGCAAACTGTTTAATGTTAAACTAAAGATTTTATGTGGAATATCTAATTCAAACCTGTAAACTAAAGTGACTTTTGACGAACTCTCTGTGTGGCAAAGCTGTTGATAAGCTCATCATAGTCCAAAGATTTTGTGAGTTCAGACTCAATTGCCAGCACAGCCAGGGAGTTCAATCTTTCCTCTCCCATTCTGGATTGCAAGTAGTTTTTCACATGTTTTAAAATTGAAAAAGAACGCTCAGCTGAGCAGTTAGTTGCTGCTGTGCACAAAAACATTCTTAGAACAATGTCCGCATTTAAATAAATACTTTGCAATGCTCTCTGATCATTCGGGACATAGCTAGAACAGAAGTATGTTCTGCAGAAGAACTTATGAGGTATGAACGAAAGTGGAGGCACTCATCAACAAAACATTCCTGTTCCAAGTCTTTGCTGTAGAAATTACAAAGGTTATTTGCATTCTGTGATATTGCTGATGGTTCAGTTTTTGATAGGTCGGTAACGAATATAACATTTCCAAAGAAAGAGTCATATGCAATTTTTCTTCTTTCAAGCTCGGCAACCAGGTTGTCACAAATTATATAAAAGGGGATTATCTAGAAATTTTCTCCAGCTTCCTCTGCTTGTGTCTTGATGGAAGTTGCTGAACCTCAATTGTTTACCTTCCCTCTTGATCCCACACCATTACACCACCACCACCCTGAACTGTTGATACAAGGCAGGATGGATCCATGCTTTCATGGTGTTTATGCTAAATTCTGACCCTACCATCTGAATGTCACAGCTGGAACCGAAACTCATAAGACCAGGCATCGTTTTTCCAATCTTCTATTGTCCAATTTTGGTGAGCCTGTGCAAATTATAGCCTCTTAGCTGACAGGAGTGACACCCGGTGTGGTCTTTTTCTGCTGATGTAGCCCATCTGCTTCAAGGTTCGACCTGTTGTATATTCAGAGATGGTATTCTGCATACCTTGGTTGTAACAAGTAGTTATTTGAGTTACTATTGCCTTTCTATCATCTCCAACCAGTCTTCTCATTCTCCTCTGGCTTCTGACATCAACAAGCCATTTCTGTTCACACAACTGCTGCTCACTGGATATTTTCTCTTTCTTCGGACCATTCTCTGTAAACCTTAGAGATAGCAGCACAAGAAAATCCTAGTAGATTAGCAGTTTTTGAAATACTTAGTACCAAATTAAAAAAGAAAAAAGCGCCATATTACAAAAAACACCAAAGTGTCAGCAGCATATCCCACCCAAAATAAATTTTGGCAACAATAATCCTAATTAAAAGGTATGGGCTAATAACAAACTTATACAAAGGTGTATATCATCATCCAAAAAAACATTTAGTGTTTTAAATAAATAATTATAGTGTCCAAACATAAATTAGTGTCCAAAAAAAAAAATATATATATCTTCAGTGACTTGAACCAATGAAATACTTAGGCCTGCCCGTCTGACACCAACAACCAGGCCAAGCCACTTCAATCCCCTTTCTTCCCTTGCCCCCCGCTTAATTTGAACATCGGGGAGTCATCCTCACCACATCTAGATGCCTAAATGCATTGAGTTGCTGTCATGTGATTGGCTGATTAGCAAATTTTGTTACCAAGCAATTGAATAGGTGTACCTAATAAAGTGGCAGGTGAGTGTATAATTAGAACATGTAAATAATTATAATCTAAATAATAAAAATCCTAATATGTAAATAATAACATATAAATAATAAATAATATTTAATATATGTACATAATAAATAAAAAATAGTAAAAAATCACAGATCACTATTATTTTGGACTGTCATGAATAGAGATGAGCGAAGTATTCAAAAATTCGATTCGACTGATTCGGCGAATTCGTGGAAAAATTTTGATTCGAGTCGAATATGTTCGCTGCGAATTTAACTTATAAAAGGGTGTTTCTAGGCTTCAGAGAGCCTTTATATTAGTGCAGAACACTGTACCTTTAATTTAAATGCCCTTGGAGTCTGCTGGGGAAGAGAAATAATACTGACAGTCAGTATGACATGCAGATGAGTGCCGTCGATCTTAGAATCACCGCACACTTCACTCATATGGGCAGTCACGGGGCCAAAACCAGAGTGTGGAGCCACAGTGTGGCGGTGGCGGCAGCAGCAATGGGAGGCCATACAGCACCCTATGACAAAAATGGAAACCACCAGCAGTGTGAGGAGACCTGAAAGTGGCACATGGCAGAGTGTGGCGATGGAGACAGCAGCAATGGGAGGCCGTACAGGGACCCATGACACACTCTGGACCTGGCAGCAGCATGAGGAGGCTGTACAGGGGCCCATGACAGATTACGGGCCTGGCAGCAGCATGAGGAGTTGGTACGGGGGCCCATGGCAGATTACGGGCCTGGCAGCAGCAATGGGAGGCCGTACAGGGACCCATGACACACTCTGGACCTGGCAGCAGCATGAGGAGGCGGTACAGGGGCCCATGACAGATTACGGGCCTGGCAGCAGCATGAGGAGTCGGTACGGGGGCCCATGACACACTCTGGACCTGGCAGCAGCATGAGGAGGCGCTATAGGGGCGCATGACAGATTACGAGCCTGGCAGCAGCAACTTGGACAGGAGGACGTTCAGCTTCTGCACTGTCGGGTGCGTGCTCGCAAACTGTTGTCTCTTGGAAACGGATTCCAAGAAAGACTGCTGACGGAATCCGTGAAGAGGAGTAGCAGGAGAAGGAGCATCTGAACGAGCGGAATATGCCAACAAGCGACAACAGGGGCCCATGACAGATTACGGGCCTGGCAGCAGCATGAGGAGTCGGTACGGGGGCCCATGGCAGATTACGGGCCTGGCAGCAGTGGGAGGCCCGTAATCTGCCAGCACCCTATGACAAAAAATGGAACACACCAGCAGTGTGTGAGGAGACCTGAAAGTGGCACATGGCAGAGTGTGGCGATGGAGACAGCAGCAATGGGAGGCCGTACAGGGACCCATGAGAGACTCTGGACCTGGCAGCAGCATGAAGAGGTGGTACAGGGGCCCATGGCAGATTAGGGGCCTGGCAGCAGCTATGGGAGGCCCGTAATCTGCCAGCACCCTATGACAAAAAATGGAACCCACCAGCAGTGTGAGGAGACCTGAAAGTGGCACATGGCAGAGTGTGGCGATGGAGACAGCAGCAATGGGAGGCCGTACAGGGACCCATGAGAGACTGTGGACCTGGCAGCAGCATGAGGAGGCGGTACTGGGGCCCATGGCAGATTACGGGCCTGGCAGCAGCAATGGGAGGCCCGTAATCTGCCAGCACCCTATGACAAAAAATGGAACACACCAGCAGTGTGAGGAGACCTGAAAGTGGCACATGGCAGAGTGTGGCGATGGAGACAGCAGCAATGGGAGGCCGTACAGGGACCCATGACACACTCTGGACCTGGCAGCAGCATGAGGAGGCGGTACAGGGGCCCATGACAGATTACGGGCCTGGCAGCAGCATGAGGAGTTGGTACGGGGGCCCATGGCAGATTACGGGCCTGGCAGCAGCAATGGGAGGCCGTACAGGGACCCATGACACACTCTGGACCTGGCAGCAGCATGAGGAGGCGGTACAGGGGCCCATGACAGATTACGGGCCTGGCAGCAGCAATGGGAGGCCGTACAGGGACCCATGACACACTCTGGACCTCGCAGCAGCATGAGGAGGCGGTACAGGGGCGCATGACAGATTACGAGCCTGGCAGCAGCAACTTGGACAGGAGGACGTTCAGCTTCTGCACCGTCGGGTGCGTGCTCGCAAACTGTTGTCTCTTGGAAACGGATTCCAAGAAAGACTGCTGACAGAATCCGTGAAGAGGAGTAGCAGGAGAAGGAGCATCTGAACGAGCGGAATATGCCAACAAGCGACAACAGGGGCCCATGACAGATTACGGGCCTGGCAGCAGCATGAGGAGTCGGTACGGGGGCCCATGGCAGATTACGGGCCTGGCAGCAGCTATGGGAGGCCCGTAATCTGCCAGCACCCTATGACAAAAAATGGAACACACCAGCAGTGTGTGAGGAGACCTGAAAGTGGCACATGGCAGAGTGTGGCGATGGAGACAGCAGCAATGGGAGGCCGTACAGGGACCCATGAGAGACTCTGGACCTGGCAGCAGCATGAGGAGGCGGTACAGGGGCCCATGGCAGATTACGGGCCTGGCAGCAGCAATGGGAGGCCCGTAATCTGCCAGCACCCTATGACAAAAAATGGAACACACCAGCAGTGTGAGGAGACGTGAAAGTGGCACATGTTTGGGGCATGATTCATGGCGGATTTAGTCAGTTGTGTCAGGAACTGGTGGTTTGAAATCCAGACTAATCCACGCCTGATTCATTTTCACAAACGTGAGTCTCTCCACACTTTGGGTGGACAGTCGTGTCCTCCGCGGAGTTACAATACCTCCTGCCGCACTAAACACGCGCTCCGATGCCACGCTACTGGCCGGGCATGACAGCCTTTCAAGGGCAAATTCAGCTAGTTGGGGCCAAAGGTCAAGTTTCATTGCCCAGTAGTCAAGGGGATTGTCTACCTCGGTTGGCAGGGTGCTGTCCAAGTAGGCCTAAGCCTGTTGTTTGAGGTCCTGCTCCAGGTCCACCTGATGCTGCTGCGGCATCGTTAGTAGTTTCCTCACTGCGCTGGTGAAGAAAGCTACTCATCATCGACTGCAGACTGAGGCAGCCGCTGCTGGTGGAGCTGCCACTGCTCCTACCACCCCACCCCTCCCCTGCTGCCATGGCAGCGGAACGCGAGCGCACAGGGCCCACAGTGTCTGAGGATGGACGTTGGCGCAGAAAGGCAGAGACCAGCTGACTACATAGGTGGTTTTTATAGTACGTTATTTTGGCCTCCCTCTCAGCAGGTGTGAAAAAGGCCACCATTTTTGAACGGTAGCGAGGGTCCAACAAGGTGGACAGCCAAAAGTCATCCCTCTGTCTGATGGTTATTATTCGGCTGTCGCTACGCAAGCAAGCGAGCATGCTATGGGCCATTTGTGCCAAGGAATGCGAGGGACTCCCTGTCTCCATCTCCACAGCATACTGCCACGGTGCGTTTGGGTCCTCTGTCTCCTCCTCCTCCTCCTCTACCAGATGCTCCTGCTCCTCCACTGCTGTCCGCTGAGTGGAAAAACCACCCATTTCACTCAATAATTCCTGAGCACCAATGTCCTCCTCTACCTCCTCCTCTTCTTCCTGTCCTGCCCCCACAGGGGTCATGTGGCGTTGAGATCTGTGCGCCACGTCTACCGCACCCTGACCAGCCATTGTTAACAGCATTTGTTCCAGGACGTGCAACAGAGGAATGACGTCGTTCATCCCATAGTCCTGCCGACTCACGAATAGCGCGGCCTCCTCAAAGGGCCTGAGCAAGCGCAGGTGTCACGCATTAGCTGCCAATGGCTGACATCTAAGTTACACAGGGAGTACCTTTATCCGCTTGTAACATCAGGAAATCTGTGATGGCCTTTCGCTGTTTGTAAAGGCGGTCTAACATATGTAGGGTTGAATTCCACCTTGTTGCAACGTCACAGCATGAGGAGTCGGTACGGGGGCCCATGGCAGATTACGGGCCTGGCAGCAGCTATGGGAGGCCCGTAATCTGCCAGCACCCTATGACAAAAAATGTAACACACCAGCAGTGTGAGGAGATCTGAAAGTGGCACATGGCAGAGTGTGGCGATGGAGACAGCAGCAATGGGAGGCCGTAAAGGGACCCATGAGAGACTCTGGACCTGGCAGCAGCATGAGGAGGCGGTATAGGGGCCCATGGCAGATTAGGGGCCTGGCAGCAGCTATGGGAGGCCCGTAATCTGCCAGCACCCTATGACAAAAAATGGAACACACCAGCAGTGTGAGGAGACCTGAAAGTGGCACATGGCAGAGTGTGGCGATGGAGACAGCAGCAATGGGAGGCCGTACAGGGACCCATGAGAGACTCTGCACCTGGCAGCAGCATGAGGAGGCGGTATAGGGGCCCATGGCAGATTAGGGGCCTGGCAGCAGCTATGGGAGGCCCGTAATCTGCCAGCACCCTATGACAAAAAATGGAACACACCAGCAGTGTGAGGAGACCTGAAAGTGGCACATGGCAGAGTGTGGCGATGGAGACAGCAGCAATGGGAGGCCGTACAGGGACCCATGAGAGACTCTGGACCTGGCAGCAGCATGAGGAGGCGGTATAGGGGCCCATGGCAGATTAGGGGCCTGGCAGCAGCTATGGGAGGCCCGTAATCTGCCAGCACCCTATGACAAAAAATGGAACACACCAGCAGTGTGAGGAGACCTGAAAGTGGCACATGGCATGAGAGACTGTGGACCTGGCAGCAGCATGAGGAGGCGGTACAGGGGCCCATGGCAGATTAGGGGCCTGGCAGCAGCTATGGGAGGCCCGTAATCTGCCAGCACCCTATGACAAAAAATTGAACACACCAGCAGTGTGTGAGGAGACCTGAAAGTGGCACATGGCAGAGTGTGGCGATGGAGACAGCAGCAATGGGAGGCCGTACAGGGACCCATGAGAGACTCTGGACCTGGCAGCAGCATGAGGAGGCGGTATAGGGGCCCATGGCAGATTAGGGGCCTGGCAGCAGCTATGGGAGGCCCGTAATCTGCCAGCACCCTATGTCAAAAAATTGAACACACCAGCAGTGTGAGGAGACCTGAAAGTGGCACATGGCATGAGACACTGTGGACCTGGCAGCAGCATGAGGAGGCGGTACAGGGGCCCTTGGCAGATTAGGGGCCTGGCAGCAGCTATGGGAGGCCCGTCATCTGCCAGCACCCTATGACAAAAAATTGAACACACCAGCAGTGTGTGAGGAGACCTGAAAGTGGCACATGGCAGAGTGTGGCGATGGAGACAGCAGCAATGGGAGGCCGTACAGGGACCCATGAGAGACTCTGGACCTGGCAGCAGCATGAGGAGGCGGTATAGGGGCCCATGGCAGATTAGGGGCCTGGCAGCAGCTATGGGAGGCCCGTAATCTGCCAGCACCCTATGTCAAAAAATTTAACACACCAGCAGTGTGAGGAGACCTGAAAGTGGCACATGGCATGAGACACTGTGGACCTGGCAGCAGCATGAGGAGGCGGTACAGGGGCCCATGGCAGATTAGGGGCCTGGCAGCAGCTATGGGAGGCCCGTAATCTGCCAGCACCCTATGACAAAAAATGTAACACACCAGCAGTGTGTGAGGAGACCTGAAAGTGGCACATGGCAGAGTGTGGCGATGGAGACAGCAGCAATGGGAGGCCGTACAGGGACCCATGAGAGACTCTGGACCTGGCAGCAGCATGAGGAGGCGGTATAGGGGCCCATGGCAGATTAGGGGCCTGGCAGCAGCTATGGGAGGCCCGTAATCTGCCAGCACCCTATGTCAAAAAATTGAACACACCAGCAGTGTGAGGAGACCTGAAAGTGGCACATGGCATGAGACACTGTGGACCTGGCAGCAGCATGAGGAGGCGGTACAGGGGCCCATGGCAGATTAGGGGCCTGGCAGCAGCTATGGGAGGCCCGTAATCTGCCAGCACCCTATGACAAAAAATGGAACACACCAGCAGTGTGAGGAGACCTGAAAGTGGCACATGGCAGAGTGTGGCGATGGAGACAGCAGCAATGGGAGGCCGTACAGGGACCCATGAGAGACTCTGGACTTGGCAGCAGCATGAGGAGGTGGTATAGGGGCCCATGGCAGATTAGGGGCCTGGCAGCAGCTATGGGAGGCCCGTAATCTGCCAGCACCCTATGACAAAAAATGGAACACACCAGCAGTGTGAGGAGACCTGAAAGTGGCACATGGCATGAGAGACTGTGGACCTGGCAGCAGCATGAGGAGGCGGCACAGGGGCCCATGGCAGATTAGGGACCTGGCAGCAGCTATGGGAGGCCCGTAATCTGCCAGCACCCTATGTCAAAAAATTGAACACACCAGCAGTGTGTGAGGAGACCTGAAAGTGGCACATGGCAGAGTGTGGCGATGGAGACAGCAGCAATGGGACGCCGTACAGGGACCCATGAGAGACTCTGGACTTGGCAGCAGCATGAGGAGGCGGTATAGGGGCCCATGGCAGATTAGGGGCCTGGCAGCAGCTATGGGAGGCCCGTAATCTGCCAGCACCCTATGACAAAAAATTGAACACACCAGCAGTGTGAGGAGACCTGAAAGTGGCACATGGCAGAGTGTGGCGATGGAGACAGCAGCAATGGGAGGCCGTACAGGGACCCATGAGAGACTCTGGACTTGGCAGCAGCATGGGGAGGCGGTATAGGGGCCCATGGCAGATAAGGGGCCTGGCAGCAGCTATGGGAGGCCCGTAATCTGCCAGCACCCTATGACAAAAAATGGAACACACCAGCAGTGTGAGGAGACCTGAAAGTGGCACATGGCATGAGAGACTGTGGACCTGGCAGCAGCATGAGGAGGCGGTATAGGGGCCCATGGCAGATTAGGGGCCTGGCAGCAGCTATGGGAGGCCCGTAATCTGCCAGCACCCTATGACAAAAAATGGAACACACCAGCAGTGTGTGAGGAGACCTGAAAGTGGCACATGGCAGAGTGTGGCGATGGAGACAGCAGCAATGGGAGGCCGTACAGGGACCCATGAGAGACTCTGGACCTGGCAGCAGCATGAGGAGGCGGTACAGGGGCCCATGGAAGATTAGGGGCCCGGCAGCAGCTATGGGAGGCCCGTAATCTGCCAGCACCCTATGACAAAAAATTGAACACACCAGCAGTGTGTGAGGAGACCTGAAAGTGGCACATGGCAGAGTGTGGCGATGGAGACAGCAGCAATGGGAGGCCGTACAGGGACCCATGAGAGACTCTGGACTTGGCAGCAGCATGAGGAGGCGATACAGGGACCCATGGCAGATTAGGGGCCTGGCAGCAGCTATGGGAGGCCCGTAATCTGCCAGCACCCTATGACAAAAAATGGAACACACCAGCAGTGTGAGGAGACCTGAAAGTGGCACATGGCATGAGAGACTGTGGACCTGGCAGCAGCATGAGGAGGCGGTACAGGGGCCCATGGCAGATTAGGGGCCTGGCAGCAGCTATGGGAGGCCCGTAATCTGCCAGCACCCTATGTCAAAAAATTGAACACGCCAGCAGTGTGTGAGGAGACCTGAAAGTGGCACATGGCAGAGTGTGGCGATGGAGACAGCAGCAATGGGACGCCGTACAGGGACATATGAGAGACTCTGGACTTGGCAGCAGCATGAGGAGGCGGTATAGGGGCCCATGGCAGATTAGGGGCCTGGCAGCAGCTATGGGAGGCCCGTAATCTGCCAGCACCCTATGACAAAAAATTGAACACACCAGCAGTGTGAGGAGACCTGAAAGTGGCACATGGCAGAGTGTGGCGATGGAGACAGCAGCAATGGGACGCCGTACAGGGACCCATGAGAGACTCTGGACTTGGCAGCAGCATGAGGAGGCGGTATAGGGGCCAATGGCAGATTAGGGGCCTGGCAGCAGCTATGGGAGGCCCGTAATCTGCCAGCACCCTCTGACAAAAAATTGAACACACCAGCAGTGTGTGAGGAGACCTGAAAGTGGCACATGGCAGAGTGTGGCGATGGAGACAGCAGCAATGGGAGGCCGTACAGGGACCCATGAGAGACTCTGGACCTGGCAGCAGCATGAGGAGGCGGTACAGGGGCCCATGGCAGATTAGGGGCCTGGCAGCAGCTATGGGAGGCCCGTAATCTGCCAGCACCCTATGACAAAAAATTGAACACACCAGCAGTGTGTGAGGAGACCTGAAAGTGGCACATGGCAGAGTGTGGCGATGGAGACAGCAGCAATGGGAGGCCGTACAGGGACCCATGAGAGACTCTGGACCTGGCAGCAGCATGAGGAGGCGGTATAGGGGCCCATGGCAGATTAGGGGCCTGGCAGCAGCTATGGGAGGCCCGTAATCTGCCAGCACCCTATGTCAAAAAATTGAACACACCAGCAGTGTGAGGAGACCTGAAAGTGGCACATGGTATGAGACATTGTGGACCTGGCAGCAGCATGAGGAGGCGGTACAGGGGCCCATGGCAGATTAGGGGCCTGGCAGCAGCTATGGGAGGCCCGTAATCTGCCAGCACCCTATGACAAAAAATTGAACACACCAGCAGTGTGTGAGGAGACCTGAAAGTGGCACATGGCAGAGTGTGGCGATGGAGACAGCAGCAATGGGAGGCCGTACAGGGACCCATGAGAGACTCTGGACCTGACAGCAGCATGAGGAGGCGGTATAGGGGCCCATGGCAGATTAGGGGCCTGGCAGCAGCTATGGGAGGCCCGTAATCTGCCAGCACCCTATGTCAAAAAATGGAACACACCAGCAGTGTGTGAGGAGACCTGAAAGTGGCACATGGCAGAGTGTGGCGATGGAGACAGCAGCAATGGGAGGCCGTACAGGGACCCATGAGACACTGTGGACCTGGCAGCAGCATGAGGAGGCGGTACAGGGGCCCATGGCAGATTAGGGGCCTGTCAGCAGCTATGGGAGGCCCGTAATCTGCCAGCACCCTATGACAAAAAATGGAACACACCAGCAGTGTGAGGAGACCTGAAAGTGGCACATGGCAGAGTGTGGCGATGGAGACAGCAGCAAAGGGAGGCCGTACAGGGACCCATGAGAGACTCTGGACTTGGCAGCAGCATGAGGAGGCGGTATAGGGGCCCATGGCAGATTAGGGGCCTGGCAGCAGCTATAGGAGGCCCGTAATCTGCCAGCACCCTATGACAAAAAATGGAACACACCAGCAGTGTGAGGAGACCTCAAAGTGGCACATGGCATGAGACACTGTGGACCTGGCAGCAGCATGAGGAGGCGGTACAGGGGCCCATGGCAGATTAGGGGCCTGGCAGCAGCTATGGGAGGCCCGTAATCTGCCAGCACCCTATGACAAAAAATGGAACACACCAGCAGTGTGAGGAGACCTGAAAGTGGCACATGTTTGGGGCATGATTCATGGCGGATTTAGTCAGTTGTGTCAGGAACTGGTGGTTTGAAATCCAGACTAATCCACGCCTGATTCATTTTCACAAACGTGAGTCTCTCCACACTTTGGGTGGACAGTCGTGTCCTCCGCGGAGTTACAATACCTCCTGCCGCACTAAACACGCGCTCCGATGCCACGCTACTGGCCGGGCATGACAGCCTTTCAAGGGCAAAGTCAGCTAGTTGGGGCCAAAGGTCAAGTTTCGTTGCCCAGTAGTCAAGGGGATTGTCTACCTCGGTTGGCAGGGTGCTGTCCAAGTAGGCCCAAGCCTGTTGTTTGAGGTCCTGCTCCAGGTCCACCTGATGCTGCTGCTGCTGCTGCGGCTGGTTAGTAGTTTCCTCACTGCGCTGGTGAAGAAAGCTACTCATCATCGACTGCAGACTGAGGCAGCCGCTGCTGGTGGAGCTGCCACTGCTCCAACCACCCCACCCCTCCCCTGCTGCCATGGCAGCGGAACGCGAGCGCACAGGGCCCACAGTGTCTGAGGATGGACGTTGGCGCAGAAAGGCAGAGACCAACTGACTACATAGGTGGTTTTTATAGTACGTTATTTTGGCCTCCCTCTCAGCAGGTGTGAAAAAGGCCACCATTTTTGAACGGTAGCGAGGGTCCAACAAGGTGGACAGCCAAAAGTCATCCCTCTGTCTGATGGTTATTATTCGGCTGTCGCTACGCAAGCAAGTGAGCATGCTATGGGCCATTTGTGCCAAGGAATGTGAGGGACTCCCTGCCTCCATCTCCACAGCATACTGCCACGGTGCGTTTGGGTCCTCTGTCTCCTCCTCCTCTACCAGATGCTCCTGCTCCTCCACTGCTGTCCGCTGAGTGGAAAAACCACCCATTTCACTCAATAATTCCTGAGCACCAATGTCCTCCTCTACCTCCTCCTCTTCTTCCTGTCCTGCCCCCACAGGGGTCATGTGGCGTTGAGATCTGTGCGCCACGTCTACCGCACCCTGACCAGCCATTGTTAACAGCATTTGTTCCAGGACGTGCAACAAAGGAATGACGTTGTTCATCCCATAGTCCTGCCGACTCACGAATAGCGTGGCCTCCTCAAAGGGCCTGAGCAAGCGGCAGGTGTCACGCATGAGCTGCCAATGGCTGACATCGAAGTTACACAGGGGAGTACCTTTATCCGCTTGTAACATCAGGAAATCGGTGATGGCCTTTCGCTGTTCGTAAAGGCGGTCTAACATGTGTAGGGTTGAATTCCACCTTGTTGCAACGTCGCAGATCAGGCGATGCTGTGGAATTCCATTCTGCCGCTGCTGCTCAAGGAGGGTGTGCTTTGCGGTGTAGGAATGGCTGAAATGCATGCAAAGTTTACGTGACATTTTAAGGATGTCTTGCAGTGGGATGGTGGATTTTAGGAACCGCTTGACTACCAGATTGAACACGTGAGCCATGCATGGCGCATGGCACAACCTTCCTTGACGCAGAGCAGACACCATGTTCTTTCCGTTGTCGGTCAACATGGTTCCGATTTTAAGTTTGCGCGGAGACAGCCATCTGTCGATTTCTCTGTTCATTACACTGAGAAGTTCCTCCCCTGTGTGACTACGTTCGCCAAGGCATACCAGGTGCAGCACAGCGTGACACCGTTGCGCCCTGCACATGTGATATGCCGGTCGGGTAATGGGACTTGGCACGGGGGTGGCGGCTGAGGACACGGCGGAAGAAGAGGTGGTAGAGGCGGACATCTTTGCCGGACCAAGGACGTGCAAACGTGGAGGCAAAAGCGGCGTGACCTGTCCAAGTTGCTGGTGCGGCTGTGACGGCACCACGTTCACCCAGTGGGCCGTAAATGACATGTACTGTCCCTGACGGTAGTTACAGCAACTTGGACAGGAGGACGTTCAGCTTTTGCACCGTCGGGTGCGTGCTCGCAAACTGTTGTCTCTTGGAAACGGATTGCAAGAAAGACTGCTGACGGAATCCGTGAAGAGGAGTAGCAGGAGAAGGAGCATCAGAACGAGCGGAAGATGCCAATGAGCGACAACTCCCCTCAGCAGAGGTGTTGGAGCCTTGACTGGCTGATAGAGGGCGATTGACGTCGGGTGACGGAGCAAGTAACGGAGCGGGTGATGGAGCGGGGGCTGGGGCGGGCAGAACCGCCGTATCTTTATCACGGTTTTCCCAGGCCACCAAATGGCGACGCTGCATATGCTGCCGCAACGCTGTAGTCCCAACATGGGCCCCCTGGCCACGCTTGACTTTCTGGCCACGTAGTCGACATACGGCTACGTTTACTTCCTCGGGCGGCTTGACAAAAAATTGCCACACCGCCGAGTAGGAAACTTTGCCCCCGATACTCCTCACTGGCTGACTGCTACTTCCTCCGTGCACGCCGGCACCACTACTGGCCGTGGTGGTAGGCTGCAGTGGAGCTGGTGCTGTACTCCGTGGCCGTTTGCCTCCACTGACACTGCTGCGACCCTGCTGCCTCCTGGGCAACCCACCGACTGTTTTGCTCGCTGCCAAGCTGCCACCCTCTTCTCCTGATGATGCGGAAGCAATAGCCTGATGACGACGAGGCTGCCAAGTGCGATCAGCCTCATCATCATAAATTAGGGTCTCCGCCTCACTACTAGCCCCCTCGGCTGCGTCTGGGTCAGGAGACAGACCTGTCTCTAGACCGGCTACCGAGCCACTCTCCTCGCCACTACTTCTTCGCCTGGCTGCTGAAGAGGCGGATGTCTCCCCCCATTCCTGACCGCCCTCTGTTAGCTCTTCCTCACTGTACAGTGGGGCTGAGCCCACAGCATGCGATACTTTGCTTGGTGAGGGAACACCACAGGACAGGGGCAGGTAGAAGACACATGATTTCAGTGGGCTTGCTCCCAGGCCATGCCAACTAACGGTTGTGTCTGACGTACCCACCGACCGTTGGCTGTAGGTGTCAGAGGTGACCTGGGAAGAGGAAGACGACCGAGCCAACCAATCGATGACGGCAGGGTTGTCGGTGGAGACACGACCGCTGGATGACACCGGGAGCACTGGCCTCTGGCTGCGAATAGTGCTGCCTCGACCCCTTCCTCTGCTGCCACGTCTGCTCGCTCCTAAAACATTGCCTCCTCTGCCACTCCTCTGCATGTTGTCTGACATACTCTTTAATTAAACGATTCTGTGTCCCTGAGTAACAATTCTGTGTCTGTCCCTGAGTAACAATTCTGTGTCCCTGAGTAACGTTTCTGTGGCCCTAAGTAACAGTTCTGTGGCCCTCAGTAACAATTCTGTGTCCCTCAGTAACAATTCTGTGTCTGTCCCTGAGTAACAATTCTGTGTCTGTCCCTGAGTAACAATTCTGTGTCCCTGAGTAACGTTTCTGTGGCCCTAAGTAACAGTTCTGTGGCCCTCAGTAACAATTCTGTGTTCCTCAGTAACAATTCTGTGTCTGTCCCTCAGTAACAATTCTGTGTCCCTCAGTAACAATTCTGTGTCCCTCAGTAACAATTCTGTGTCCCTCAGTAACAATTCTGTGTCTGTCCCTGAGTAACAATTCTGTGTCTGTCCCTGAGTAACAATTCTGTGTCCCTGAGTAATGTTTCTCTGGCCCTAAGTAACAGTTCTGTGGCCCTCAGTAACAATTCTGTGTCCCTCAGTAACAATTCTGTGTCTGTCCCTGAGTAACAATTCTGTGTCCCTCAGTAACAATTCTGTGTCCCTCAGTAACAATTCTGTGTCCCTGAGTAACAATTCTGTGTCCCTCAGTAACAATTCTGTGTCCCTCAGTAACAATTCTGTGTCCCTGAGTAACAATTCGGTGTCTGTCCCTGAGTAACATTTCTGTGTCTGTCCCTGAGTAACAATTCTGTGTCCCTAAGTAACGTTTCTGTGGCCCTAAGTAACGGTTCTGTGGCCCTCAGTAACAAATCTGTGTCCCTCAGTAACAATTCTGTGTCTGTCCCTGAGTAACAATTCTGTGTCCCTAAGTAACGTTTCTGTGGCCCTAAGTAACGATTCTGTGGCCCTAAGTAACGTTTCTGTAGCCCTAAGTAACGCTTCTGTGGCCCTAAGTAACGTTTCTGTGGCCCTAAGTAACAGTTCTGTGGCCCTCAGTAACAGTTCTGTGGCCCTCAGTAACAATTCTGTGTCCCTCAGTAACAATTCTGTGTCTGTCCCTGAGTAACAATTCTGTGTCCCTAAGTAACGTTTCTGTGTCCCTAAGTAACGTTTCTGTGGCCCTAAGTAACGATTCTGTGGCCCTAAGTAACGATTCTGTGGCCCTAAGTAACGTTTCTGTAGCCCTAAGTAACGTTTCTGTAGCCCTAAGTAACGTTTCTGTGGCCCTAAGTAACGTTTCTGTGGCCCTAAGTAACGGTTCTGTGTCCCTCAGTAACAATTCTGTATCCCTCAGTAACAATTCTGTGTCTGTCCCTGAGTAACAATTCTGTGTCCCTAAGTAACGTTTCTGTGGCCCTAAGTAACGGTTCTGTGGCCCTCAGTAACAATTCTGTGTCCCTCAGTAACAATTCTGTGTCTGTCCCTAAGTAACAATTCTGTGGCCCTAAGTAACGTTTCTGTGGCCCTAAGTAACGTTTCTGTGGCCCTAAGTAACGTTTCTGTGTCCCTCAGTAACAATTCTGTATCCCTCAGTAACAATTCTGTGTCTGTCCCTGAGTAACAATTCTGTGTCCCTAAGTAACGTTTCTGTGGCCCTAAGTAACGGTTCTGTGGCCCTCAGTAACAATTCTGTGTCCCTCAGTAACAATTCTGTGTCTGTCCCTAAGTAACAATTCTGTGGCCCTAAGTAAAGTTTCTGTGGCCCTAAGTAACGTTTCTGTGGCCCTAAGTAACGATTCTGTGGCCCTAAGTAACGTTTCTGTGGCCCTCAGTAACAATTCTGTGTCCCTCAGTAACAATTCTGTGTCTGTCCCTAAGTAACAATTCTGTGGCCCTAAGTAACGTTTCTGTGGCCCTAAGTAACGTTTCTGTGGCCCTAAGTAACGTTTCTGTGTCCCTCAGTAACAATTCTGTATCCCTCAGTAACAATTCTGTGTCTGTCCCTGAGTAACAATTCTGTGTCCCTAAGTAACGTTTCTGTGGCCCTAAGTAACGGTTCTGTGGCCCTCAGTAACAATTCTGTGTCCCTCAGTAACAATTCTGTGTCTGTCCCTAAGTAACAATTCTGTGGCCCTAAGTAAAGTTTCTGTGGCCCTAAGTAACGTTTCTGTGGCCCTAAGTAACGATTCTGTGGCCCTAAGTAACGTTTCTGTGGCCCTAAGTAACGTTTCTGTGGCCCTAAGTAACAAATCTGTGTCCCTCAGTAACAATTCTGTGTCTGTCCCTAAGTAACAATTCTGTGGCCCTAAGTAACGTTTCTGTGGCCCTAAGTAACGGTTCTGTGTCCCTCAGTAACAATTCTGTATCCCTCAGTAACAATTCTGTGTCTGTCCCTAAGTAACAATTCTGTGGCCCTAAGTAAAGTTTCTGTGGCCCTAAGTAACGTTTCTGTGGCCCTAAGTAACGATTCTGTGGCCCTAAGTAACGTTTCTGTGGCCCTAAGTAACGTTTCTGTGGCCCTCAGTAACAAATCTGTGTCTCTCAGTAACAATTCTGTGTCTGTCCCTAAGTAACAATTCTGTGGCCCTAAGTAACGTTTCTGTGGCCCTAAGTAACGGTTCTGTGTCCCTCAGTAACAATTCTGTATCCCTCAGTAACAATTCTGTGTCTGTCCCTGAGTAACAATTCTGTGTCCCTAAGTAATGTTTCTGTGGCCCTAAGTAACGGTTCTGTGGCCCTCAGTAACAATTCTGTGTCCCTCAGTAACAATTCTGTGTCTGTCCCTAAGTAACAATTCTGTGGCCCTAAGTAACGTTTCTGTGGCCCTAAGTAACGTTTCTGTGGCCCTAAGTAACGATTCTGTGGCCCTAAGTAACATTTCTGTGGCCCTAAGTAACGTTTCTGTTAGCCCTCAGTAACAAATCTGTGTCCCTCAGTAACAATTCTGTGTCTGTCCCTAAGTAACAATTCTGTGGCCCTAAGTAACGTTTCTGTGGCCCTAAGTAACGGTTCTGTGGCCCTCAGTAACAATTCTGTGTCCCTCAATAACAATTCTGTGTCTGTCCCTAAGTAACAATTCTGTGGCCCTAAGTAACGTTTCTGTGGCCCTAAGTAACATTTCTGTGGCCCTCAGTAACAAATCTGTGTCCCTCAGTAACAATTCTGTGTCTGTCCCTAAGTAACGTTTCTGTGGCCCTAAGTAACGTTTCTGTGGCCCTAAGTAACGATTCTGTGGCCCTCAGTAACAATTCTGTATCCCTCAGTAACAATTCTGTGTCTGTCCCTGAGTAACAATTCTGTGTCCCTAAGTAACGTTTCTGTGGCCCTAACTAACGATTCTGTGGCCCTAAGTAACGTTTCTGTGGCCCTAAGTAACGTTTCTGTGGCCCTCAGTAACAAATCTGTGTCCCTCAGTAACAATTCTGTGTCTGTCCCTAAGTAACAATTCTGTGGCCCTAAGTAACGTTTCTGTGGCCCTAAGTAACGGTTCTGTGGCCCTCAGTAACAATTCTGTGTCCCTCAATAACAATTCTGTGTCTGTCCCTAAGTAACAATTCTGTGGCCCTAAGTAACGTTTCTGTGGCCCTAAGTAACGTTTCTGTGGCCCTAAGTAACGATTCTGTGGCCCTCAGTAACAAATCTGTGTCCCTCAGTAACAATTCTGTGTCTGTCCCTAAGTAACAATCATGTGGCCCTAAGTAACGTTTCTGTGGCCCTAAGTAACGATTCTGTGGCCCTCAGTAACAATTCTGTATCCCTCAGTAACAATTCTGTCTGTCCCTGAGTAACAATTCTGTGTCCCTAAGTAACGTTTCTGTGGCCCTAACTAACGATTCTGTGGCCTTAAGTAACGTTTCTGTGGCCCTAAGTAACGTTTCTGTGGCCCTAAGTAACGATTCTGTGGCCCTAACTAACGTTTCTGTGTCCCTAAGTAACGTTTCTCTGTCCCTAACTCTCTCCCTGAATACAGCCAGGTCTGCCTCTGTTGAATGACTGGAGGCAAATGGAGAATTCTAAAATGGCCGCCATTTATAGCTCGACCATTACACTGTGCTGGCTGGCTGGCTGCTGATTGGCTAATGCGATCACATGTCATGAATGAATGCATTATGGGTCAGCGCGCCTTGTCTGCGCGCCTTCCCAGACATCCCCGCTCCGTCGCCGCACATGTCGCCGCCATTTTAGGAAAAATTTCGATTCGCGCATCCGAAGTATGCTTATTTTCGGATTCGACGCGAATCGAAATTTTCCTAATATTCGAAACGAATTCCACTTCGCCTACTTCGATTCGCTCATCTCTAGTCATGAACTGTCATATCATGTCACTGAACCCATTCATGACAGTTCAAAGCAAGCGTTGAATTGCAGAGGAGCAATAATCTTTATTGCTCCTGCAATGCAAAGTGTAAATAAATAAATAAATGTATTTATTTTATTTATTTCAGGTACTTATATAGTGCTGTCAATTTCCTCAGCGCTTTACATATATATTGTACATTCACATCAGTCCCTAACCCTCAAGGGGCGTACAATCTAAGGTCTCTAACTGACATTCATACATACACATATTAGGGCCAATTTGGACAGGAGCCAATTAACCTACCAGCATGTCTTTGGAGTGCGGGAGGAAACTAGAGTACCCAGAGGAAACCCACGCAGGCACAGGGAGAACATGCAAACTCCAGGCAGGTGGTGCCGTGGTCGGGATTTATAAATCTCTAATCACCTCCCCCCAGAGCAGTACAATGTTACTATGGTAACATTGTACTACTCTGATTAAAGTATTTTCTTAAATAGTAAAAAAACAAAACAAATGAAATATAATGTTAAAAAATAAAACTAAAATATTGATATTTTTAAAATAAAATTTCTACGTTTTTGCTTTTTAACTACTTGCCGCCCGCCCGCAAAATGTGTGAGCAAATGACAATTCTGGGCAAAGTGACATACTCTTTTGTTGCTTTCTATTTCCGGGTGTGAGTGCACAACCCCCCCTCCAGGGAAAGAAGAGATAACACCACACTGTTAGTAAAAGCACTACACATACACAGTAGATAAGCACATTTAACCCTTTGATTGCTCCTAATAACCTTTTGATCACCTCTGTCACCCAGCCAATGCCATTATTACAGTGTCAGTATATAGAATTTTTCACTGATCACTGTATTACTGCCACTAGCGACATCAGATAGCGTTAGGGTCAGTTAGCACCCCTCCCAGCCAGGGTCAGCTAGCATTAGATTGCCCGCACACTATCGCACTCACGCTATGGGTCACTGATCACCGCCATTACTAGTTTAGCGTTTTTACAGATCAATATATTAATCACGAACAGAACTATACTAGTGACTCCTTTGTATAGTGTCCCCAAAAATGCAGTGTTAGCAGGATCAGCCTGTCCGCTGCCTGCACTAGCGTTTAGCCACTCTGCTGTTTTTCACAGAAGATTTGTATCAGTTTATTGTGGTCCAAAGCAATTTATACGCACAACAATACATTGCCGGCTGACCATAGAGCTGATCGGAAAACTGAATGTCTCCAATCATCTCTATGGTCTAAGAAACCAGAAGCAACAAGCATTTCATCATGTCGGTTTTGCAGGATATAAACAGCGCCATTTTAAAATTGGGAAAGCATCTGATCATACCGATCTTGGTGTGATCAGATGTTTTAAGAGTAGATGAGAGATCTAGAGTCTAATAGACGCCAGATTTCTCAGAAAAGAGTACCTGTCACTGCCTATTACTATAACAATGGATATGTACTGTACATTCCTTGTGGTAATAAAGGTGATCCAAAAAATAAATAAATAAATGAAAGGGACAGTGTAAAAAAAAAAAAAGCAAAATAAATTATTTTAAAAAATCACCCCTGCCCCCCCCCCCCCCCCCAATGCTTGCATGCAAAGGTGAGCGCAAGAATCGGTCCAAAAAATGTGTGTTTTAAAAATTGTTGAGCGAATACTGTCTGACATAAAAAATTGCAGCACACACTATTTTATTCTCTAGGGCCTCTGCTTTAACAAAATATAATGTTTGGGGGTTCAAAGTAATTTTCTTGCAAAAAAAGTTTTTTTCATGTAAACAAAAAGTGCCATAGTTTGTAGACTCTATAACTTTCACACAAACCAATTAATATACATGTGTTGGGATTTTTTTTTTACCAAAGACATGTAGCAGAATACATTTTGGCCTAAATTTATGACTAAATTTGAGTTTATTGGATATTTTTTATAACAGAAAGTAGAAATTTCACAATTTTTGGTCTTTTTATATTTATATAAAAAAATATTTAAAAAATCCAGTGGTGATCAAATAACACCAAAAGAAAGCTCTATTTGTGTGAAAAAGAGGACATACATTTTGTTTGGGTACGGTGTTGCATGACAACGCAATTACCAGGTGAAACAGTGCAGCGGCGAATAACAAAAAATGGCCTGGTCAGGAAGGGGGGAAACCTTCCACGGCTGAAGTGTTTAATTGTAGATTAAAAGTCATATAAAAACATTCAATGTGTTTCAAAAGCAACGCCCTTCCCTCTTCATCAGGGCTCAGCAGACGATAGAACTTGAATGGATATTGAATGGATATTGACTTCGCAGTTCTGTATTAGAACCAATATTGAACTCTCCCCATGGAGCTACAACTTGGCAGCAGTTGCTGAGCATGTTTTATCCTTTGTTGAGCTGTGATGACCAGAGAGTGGTGTTGCCCCAAAATGCGTTGATTGTTTATATATGACTTTTTACAAAAAAATTACCTTTTATCAGGTTGTGGTTTGGTGCTCCTTTCTGTATTTCAATGGTTTAAGCCAGGCATCACTAAATGGCGGACGACAGTCCAGATCCAGACCAAGCCACTGTTCCATCCGGACCCATGGTCAGGCCATTTACGAGCCACTTCTTTCCACCAGCTTCCATGGGAGATAGAACATTTGTGAATGGAGTATGGGAGTCACAACACACCATTGAACGGAGTGCGGAGAAGGAGTTGCCAGGGTTAACTTTCAAGTTAACCAGCAGGTGATTGGATGCAGGGAGGTCCTAGCAGCCAATCACCTGTTGGTTAATAAATAAAGTTTCCCCCGGCAGCCCCCGCACTCTGTCCAGTGCAATGCTGTGACTCCCACACTCCATCCAGAAATGTCTCCCACTCTGTCTAAGTTAGGGGGGCAGAGGACATTACTCTGCCTGTGTGTGTGTGGGGGGGGGGGAGGATGATGTGACGAGGGCTTGGGGAGAGGGTGGTGCTGTGGGGTTGAGATGTGAGATGGGCAGAGCATACTACTGCGGGGGGGGGGGGGATTGTGATGTGAAGGGGGCAGTACTTTGGGTGAAGGTGTGAAGAGATGCAGTGCTGTGGGGTGGGTGTTTGATGTGAAGAGGGCAGAGCACACTAGTGCTGGGGGGACTTATGATGTGGGGGGGGGGGCAGCACTGTTTGGGAGGGGTATATAAAGGGGGGGGGGGTGTTGTGGGGGTGATGTGAAGGGGCAAAGTTCTGCTGGGGGTGATGTAAAGGGGAAGAGGACAGAACTGTGGGGGAGGGATGTGAAGGGTCAGAGGGCAGTACTGTGGGGGAGGGATGTGAAGGGGGCAGAGGACTGTACTGTGGGGGAGGGATGTGAAGGGGCAGAGGACAGTACTGTGGGGGAGGGATGTGAAGGGGCAGAGGACAGTACTGTGGGGGAGGGATGTGAAAGGTAAGAGGACAGTACTGTGGGGGAGGGATGTGAAGGGGAAGAAGAGGACAGTACTGTGGGGGAGGCATGTGAAGGGGGCAGAGGACAGTACTGTGGGGGAGGGATGTGAAGGGGGCAGAGGACAGTACTGTGGGGGAGGGATGTGAAGGGGAAGAAGAGGACAGTACTGTGGGGGAGGGATGTGAAGGGGGCAGAGGATAGTACTGTGGGGGAGGGATGTGAAGGGGCACAGGACAGTATTGTGGGGGAGGGATGTGAAGGGGCAGAGGAAAGTACTGTGGGGGAGGGATGTGAAGGGGCAGAGGACAGTACTGTGGGGGAGGGATGTGAAGGGGCAGAGGACAGTACTGTGGGGGAGGGATGTGAAGGGGCAGAGGACAGTACTGTGGGGGAGGGATGTGAAGGGGAAGAAGAGGAAAGTACTGTGGGGGAGGGATGTGAAGGGGCAGAGGACAGTACTGTGGAGGAGGGATGTGAAGGGGCAGAGGAAAGTACTGTGGGGGAGGGATGTGAAGGGGCAGAGGACAGTACTGTGGGGGAGGGATGTGAAGGGGCAGAGGACAGTACTGTGGGGGAGGGATGTGAAGGGGCAGAGGACAGTACTGTGGGGGAGGGATGTGAAGGGGAAGAAGAGGAAAGTACTGTGGGGGAGGGATGTGAAGGGGCAGAGGACAGTACTGTGGGGGAGGGATGTGAAGGGGCAGAGGAAAGTACTGTGGGGGAGGGATGTGAAGGGGCAGAGGACAGTACTGTGGGGGAGGGATGTGAAGGGGCAGAGGACAGTACTGTGGGGGAGGGATGTGAAGGGCAAGAGGACAGTACTGTGGGGGAGGAATGTGAAGGGGGCAGAGGACAGCACTGTGGATGAGGGATGTGAAGGGGGCAGAGGAAAGTACTGTCGGGAGGGGGGGGGTGATGATTTGAAGGGGGGTTGAGGACTGCTGTGAATAAAGGGTGTGTGTGATGTGAATGGTGTTCAGTACACTATTGTAAAGGGAGTGGGGGTGATGTGCAGAGGGCTTGCAAACACTATTGTGTAAGGGATTGTGATATAGGAAGAGAGGGCTGAAAAAACATGCGATTCAGACCTCTGCTGGACAAATATTTTACTGGTCGGACCTTCATGAATTTTAATTCAATAGCCCTGGTTTAAGCAAATGTTGGGTGCCCATCAAGGGAAGCCTTGCTTGTTGGAAAAAAAGTGATATAAAAACAGTCAACGCATTTCAGTGGCAACACCCATTCCTGATGATGACGGTTCAACACAGGATAAAACTTGGATGGTCTCAGTTGATCGCAGTTGCTGAACAGCAATAGAACCTCCACTGCTGTCAAGTTGTTACTCTAATTACTTCTAATACAAAACTGTGAAGTCAATATCCCTACCAAGTTTAGAGCTGATCCCTGAAGAAGAGGGCTGGTGTTGCTACTGGTGGTGTTGCTTTTTTTATTTTATCAACAATTGAAGTCAATATTCAACAATTAAAGCCAAGATACCTCCCAATATCTCTCTCGAGTTTTATCTTGAGTTGAGACCTGATGAAGGGGGGTGGTGCCACCGAAATGAGTTGGCTGATTATTATGACTTTTTTTTTATCCAACAATTAAAATTATTTTGGAATCTTTTATCCAGTTTTCAGTCTAGCACTCCTTATTTATTTCTATGGATTACTGTCTGACAGAGCTGTGTAAATCTCAGGACTGTGTGGACAGTTCCCTTATATGCATTTCACCTTTGTATCTAGATGTGTCTGAAGTTCAACTTAAAACATTTTAAAAAGCCCAGCGGTTCAGTGAGATCCTTGTGCAGGGTTCATTCCACACCCTCTTTGCACCCTGACATACATGATGAGACATAATCCAGCACTGCAAATATAGAAGCTGTGATAAATACCACCTTAACCCCAGTAAGATAGCGTGCTTTGTAGTGATGGCTCATGACTTACACTGACATTATCTCTTCATACAGTTACATAAAGCAAAGAGTAAACCAAACAGTCAAGGGACAGGGTGACAGCTCGGTCTGTTTCTGCTGCTGCTACTGTTCACACAGGTGCTGATTACCTACAAACGGGTCTAGCTATGGATCTGTCCAAAGATCAACAGCTACTGTATTCCTTTCATTTCTGTGAATAGTAGTCAGGATATTATGTGTTACAGTGTTATACAGCGAACCTAATAAAGATTAGAGTGTATCTGTACCCTAAACATGTTATTTCATTTATGAAAAAAGTCGGGGATGGTAAACCATTTGCCTACCAGCACTCTCCCCCCTTCCTGCCCAGGCAAATTTTTAGCTTTCAGTGCTGTCGCAATTTGAATGACAATTGTGCGGTCATGCAACGCTGTACCCAAGCAAACATTTTAAAAAAATTTTGAGACAGATAGAGCTTTCTTTTGGTGGTATTTGATCACCACTGGGGTTTTTTATTTTATGCTAAACAAACTAAAAAAGACTGAAAATTTTAAAAAATATATATTTTTTTCGTAGTTTCTGTTATTAAATTTTGTAAATAAGTAATTTTACTCCTTCACTGATGTGCGCTAATGAGGCTGCAGTGATGGGCACTGATGAGAAGGTACTGATAGGTGCAGGGGCGGACTGACCATTTGGAAACTCAGGCACTGCCCGAGGGCCAGTAGGGGGCCCCATGAGATGCCCCTGGTACCTTTTTCATAGGCTTTTTGGAGTTTGGGCAAGGACACAGGGGCCCAATGATCCCCTATTGCCCGGGGGCCCCATGAGTTGTCAGTCTGCCCCTGGATAGGTGGCACTAATGGGCACTGATAGGTGGCACTGGTGGGCATTGACAGGCATCACTGGTGGGCAGTGACAGGCATCACTGATGGACACTGAAAGGTGGCACTGATGAACACTGACAGGTGACACTGACTGGCACTGATAGGCTGCCCTGATGGTCACTGATAGGTCACTGATAGGCGGTACTAACTGGCACTGATAGGCAGCACTGACTGGCACTGATAGTTGGCACTGAAAGGCAGCTCTGATGGGCACTGATACGTGGCATTGATGTGCAGTGGTAGGCACTGATATGTGGCATTGATGGGCACTGATAATCAGGGAACTGATGATCAGTGTACATGTCCCCTGTGAGGAATGTCGCTTACCGGCTCTCCTTTCCTCACGCGCTGTCAGCGTGAGGAGAGTACTGCCGATAACCAGCATTTCCTATTTACATGGAACCATCTGTGATTGGAAACAGCTGATTACATGATAGAGCCTGTGTCATCGGCGCTTTACTGCGATCGGTGATCCGCTGAGTCCCAGGGACACAGTGCACCACCAATCACCGCGCCGCTCACCCCTGGGGGCACGCATGCGCAGCTAGAGTGGGAGGACGTCGGTGTTACACATGATGATCTGCATGTAAATACAGCCTGCTTAGGAATGCTCACTCCTCCAGACTGATATTAAAGCATTTTGATATTTGCATAATCCATAAGAGCCCATGCACACACTGCTTTTACAGGCATTTGAGCTTCTTTTTTTTTTTTCTCTGCCTCTAAACACCCCTCCAGGTTAGCCTATGTATCCAAGCACTGTATAGGCATTTACAGGAATTAGAGGCAGAAAAAAATCCCCACCAAAGTCAGGAGAGAAGCCTTTGAGCAAAAAGAAAGCTCAAAAATGCCTGAACGTGCATTAGGCTAGGTTCACACCTATGTAGGTTGCGTTTGAGCCATTTCTGCATTGCGTTTTGCATTTTTGTACTTTTTTGATCCATTTTGCGTTTTTTTTATTTTTATTGTTGCTAGGCAGATTTAAAATGCAAAATGCATAAAAAAAAGCATGAAAAACTCACTACATGCTTTTCTGCAGCATTTCCATTGAAGTCTATAGAACCAAAAACCCAAGTTTTTTCATTCAGAAAAGTCTCTGACCCTTTCCAATAAACACACCGGGTGAAAACGCGGAGATGTGAACCTGTCCCATGGGAAATCATGTTAAATTGACTGTATTGCGTTTCTGAAAAATGCAAAATGCTGCAGAAAATGCTTAGGTGTGAACTTAGGGTTAACGCCAGGATCATTTATGCATGTTCGTGCATTCATGCATTCTAATAGCCAGAATAAATTCTTACCAACAGAATGCATCAATGTCAGATGTGTGTACGTGTTTTTATTTTTTTATTTACGTGTATAAAAGCATATGCAAAAATGTATTTTTTTTACAGCATTTTTCTGCTACTGATCCTCTGTAGGGGAAAAGGCGTCATAGAGAACACAGTGTGCATGTTGCCTTACAATTGTCAGGGTTGAGGGCTCTTGAGAGGAGCACTGAGGCAGGGTGCTGTGATGTTTTCAGTAGTGATGGGTCAGCAGGGCCGGACTGACCATTTGGAAACTCGGGCACTGCCCGAGGTCAGTAGAGGGCCCAATGAGATGCCCCTGGTACCTTTTTCATAGGCTTTTTTGTGTTTGGGCAAGAACACAGGGGCCCCATGATCCCCTATTGCCCGGGGGCCCCATGAGTTGTCAGTCCGCCCCTGGTTGTGGGGGTCTGTGGGCAGGGGGCTTATCGGAATCTGGAAGCCCGCAGATACTGCCCCCCCATGTGAATGAGTATGCAGACAGGAGACAGTCTTTGACAAGTCCTTTACTAAAAACAAAAATAAAAAAAATGTCCCCTGAAGTAGATGCGATGTCAATCACAACGTCCACTGCTATGCAAAAAGAAAAGGAGGCGTTCTACTCTTGACTCTGGCTCCCAGCAGTCTGACAGCAGTGCCGCAATGACAATTCTTAAATATTGTAATGACATCACAAGGGGGCAGGATTACCCCCACTCCCTTGTGACGTCATCATGCACTGTGACCTGTGGCCAATCACAATGCACTGTCAGGATGCAGTGCATTGTGCGTCGCAGCGGGCGAACAAAACATATATGTTCATCAACAATTCATTATAATATAAAGGTCCATATAACTCAATCGTGAAGATAGTCCATCCACCAAGCTGTATAAACAAATAGTGATCAGTCCGTGTATCAAATAAATTGAGAATACTCTTGTGCTTCAATCCACACGGTTGTGAATATGACCCGGTGAAATAAAAGCTTCTTACCAGAAGCCAAGACCTAATACACAAGGTCTAATAGCGCTTTAGAGAAATCCCATTCAGAGATGGATGAATCAACACTTGGATTCCAATGGCAGTCAGCCCCTGATAATACAGCTTCACTCGCAATACCGCCGTCAGGTTCACAATCCAACTCAAGAATGGAACGGTCAGCATACCCACATGTGAAAAGGAAGGGGATCGCTCATGGTGCAATAATTAAAAAACATTTTATTACAAAATAGACTTGTACATACAAACAGACAAAGATATAAGGCACATCAAATTCAAAGCTTTGACCGCTCCAGCGGGTATGATGATGTCACTGCTAAGTCTCCACCTAATCGGATCACCCATGTGATAGGGGCCTTAAAGGTCTCACTTAAACGCCAAACTTTCGGCATTAACAGATGGCTAACATGTCACAACCCTCTACTACTGCTATGACCAAAAAAGGTTTTGGCTATAGATACACTTTCTAAATCCAAAAAGGCAGAATTTTGGGGAAACAGCTATATACACATTTAGAATGAATAAAAGGGAGCTAATTTACCTTCCAAAGGAATTGCAATCCACCACAGATCGCTTTTCAAAGTTGCAGCAACGTCAGCCATGCGTCTAAACTCAGCCTAAATGGAAAATACAGACGCTCATTGTTTTTGTATCGTAAGCCAAATGTACAGTAGATGCAATTAGAAATGTATTTGAATCTCAATATAGTAAAAACTTTTTACAAGCTGGTAGTAATATATGAGTGTGATGTGTTTATCTCAACCTTGATATATTAGTAAAGATTGTTACAGTTCTTCAATTGTATCTGAGAGAACAGGAATGTGAATGAAACTAGTAATGCATTCGTCTTGCAGATTTCCTTGTTCCATGGATTTCACTATTGTGGCATTTATACAGAGATTAGAAAACGAGCCCACAGAACCCGCATGTTTTATACAACTTTGCAAAGACATTCAATCTGTGTTGATATAAAAAAGGCAGAAGGAGAGGTCATCCAACCAACTCTCTGGCAGGACTCAGCACTTCCAGATCTGATTGGAAATTATTTATTTCAAGTACAGTATTTTCTGGCGTATAAGACAACTTTATATACTTAAAAATATACCCCAAAAATTGGGGGTGGTCTCATACGCGGGGTATAAAATGTGAACCTTGAGTTTGTTTGGGTCAAGTTGGCTGGATGTGTGGTAATACTGTACATACAGTATACCGTGCTGAGCCAAGCTGGCTCAAAACAAATGTCCCTATGACAGATTAATCTGTCAGCCTGCTGGATGTGCGGTATATACAGTATACTGCGTTGAGCCAAGCGGTTTCAAAACATACCGGTACGTCCCTACTGTAATCAGCCCGCTGGATGCGTGTATGTACGGTAACTACGGTTACATACAGTATACACTGGGCCAATCACAGCGAGTGATGTATTCTACTAATGAATACAAAGCCTGCTCGGATTGGCTGAGTCAGAGGAGGGCTGATGATGTCACGTTCTGAGAGGACGTCATATGACGCCCTCCCAGAACTGGCCGGCCGCAGTCTACGCGTCATGTTTGGGCAGCCCATTAATTTCAATGGACTGCGCTATGCACAAGAAATGTACAAAATAATTCCCTGGCCTCTATTAAAAATCGCACCACGCTAAAATGTAATAAAGTACCATATGTTTTGGCGCACATGAATGTACACGCATTAGCGTGGCGCATGGAGGTGCCATTAAAAATTATTAGTAATGCTGTGCACCTGATAAAGGGCTGCAAAGTGCGCAATTGTGCATGTGTTCCCACAATGGACAAGTGAGAACAGAGCCTTTGGATACATGAACACATTTGGACTGCAGGCTTCCCATTTGCACTTGGGAGTAATACATAGATTTCTGTATCGGTTGCCATGAGTGAATCTGGTTTACCTATACAGAGAACTGACACTCCTTGTTGAACCATAACTAACAGAGACCCAACCAGATTCGCTGCAATTATTGATGCATGCGATGGCTACTGCCCAGCCGCTGCAGCTCCAAGACACTTGATGCAGATTGCCATAGAGCCTGCTCTTTACACTGCAGAGGGGTTTTCTAATTATACCGCCTCTCCAGCTGCAATCCGCTGCAAGCTGTTCACCATGCCTCCATCTTGTTTACTTACATCGAGTAGCCGCTGTGTCTTCCGGATTCTTGTAGCCGTCCCCCTGATGGCATGCACGTGCCACAGTGTAACATCAGGGATACAGCTGCAAGAACCAGGAAGAGACAGCCAGAGCCCCGATGATGCAGAGCAGCGCATGCGTTGTACAGGACCCCAAGGCTTCCTGGAATGCTCCTGGCAGTGGCGGGAAAGGACAAGAAAAAAGGTATTAGCACAAAAAATTTTCATACAAAATGCAAAAAAAGTAGAATAAGAAATTAAAAAATATTCAATTGTAACAGTGGAGGGGGTAGGAGTGCAATTATACAAAGTGGGTGGGGAGGGTGAAGGTTCCCTTTAAACAGAACTTTTTTTAAAAAACGTTACAAACTGTCCATAGAAAGCAGATTTTATTATCATTATCACTTGTAAATGTACATTTCTATAGGAATGCTTGTGCATACAGAGCTAGATTCCCTCTGAGTTCCCCCATAGATCAGAGTCCCCCTCCCCATAGATCAGCACAGCTCCTATCACGGCACCCATTATACCTGACAAGTCCTTGTAGCCAGCCAGGCAGGGGCAGGAACTAGAGGAGAGAAGCATGCCGCAGGGGGTGGAGCAAATGGGGCTTCATCAATTGCTAAAGAAACCCCTAGCAACCATTCACTGCTGCTTAGCGGGAATCCGGTGCTGCTGATTGGCAGGCTGACAGTCTAGGTCTGCCCTTTATTGAAGAATCTTCAGGAAATGTATTGGTCAACGGAGCCTGAGTGACAGGTGGAGCCAAGGACAACTTACGAGTTTAATCAGGGTCAATTGCAAAAGTGTCCCTCACATTGGTGGTCAGTAGGAAGAATGCACCCCTTACCTCATGTCATGCTGTAGTCTGGTGTCACACATGGAACTAACTAGGCACCATCAAGTAGGAGGTCAATTAACTAGCTGCCGACCGCAGATAGCCGAATGACGGCTGCACTGCGGCCGGCCAGTTCTGGGTGGACGTCATATGACGTCCTCCCAGAACGCGCTCTCCTACGGACACAGCTGATCACGTGATGTGGTAAAAAGCCAATCACAGTGGCCTTTTACCACGTGATCAGCGGTGTCCAATGACACGCTGATCAGAGGAAAATGCAAGTGACGGTTCTCGGTTGCACTTTCCTCACGCTGTCAGATCGTGAGGAAAGTACTGCCGAGAACCTGCAGTTGTCAGAGCGGGGATCGGCACCGATCATCAGGGCACAGATGATCAGTGCCCTGATGATCGATGCCCAGCAGTGCCACCCGCAAGCTCCGCCCACCAGTGCCCAGCAGATCACCCACCTGTGCCCAGCAGTGCAGCCACCTGTGCCACTCTGCAGTGTCACACACCTGTGCCCAGAAGTGCCACCCACCTGTGCCCAGCAGTGCCACCCACCTGTGCCCACCCACCTGTGCCCACCCACCTGTGCTGCCAGTCAGTGCCACCAGTCAGTGCCCAGGGGTTGTGCCAGTCAGTGCCGCCAGTCAGTGCCCAGCAGTGATGCCAGTCAGTGCCGTCTATCACTACCCATCATCAGTGTCACCTATCAGTGCCGCCTATCAGTGCTGCATATTAGTGCCGCCTATCCGTGACACCTCATTAGTGCTGTCTATCAGTGCCGCCTATCCGTGCCACCTCATTAGTACTGCCTATCAGTGCCCTTTAGTGCTGCCTATCAGTGCCGCCTATCAGTGCCCATCAGTGCTGCCTCATCAACGCACATCAGTGAAGGAGAAAAATTACCTGTTTGAAAAATTTTATAATAGAAACAAAGAAACTTTTTTTTTTTTTTCAAATTTTTTGCAATTTTCGTATTTATAGCGCAAAAAGTAAAGCGCCCAGTGGCGATTAAATACCACCAAAAGAAAGCTCTATTTGTGAGAAAAAAATGATCAAAATTTCATATGGGTACAATGTTGCATAACCGCGCAATTGTCAATCAAAGTGCGGCAGCGCTGAAAGCTGAAAATTGGCCTGGTAAATAAGGGGGTATAAGTGCCTGGTAGGCAAGTGGTTAAAGGAGAACTTTGGGGTTCTCAAAAAACAAACATTTATACTCCCCACCACACTGCAGCATCAGTCTGAGATGTATGGGGATACTAAAAAAAAACATACCCCCCTCTATGCTGCAGAATTGCAGGTGCCCCATTCAGAGCACCCCCATAGATCAGAGTACCCCCATAGATCAGGTGCCCCAATCAGAGTACCCCCACAGATCAGGTGCCCCAATCAGAGTACCGCCATAGAGTGCTTCTACAGATCAGAGTACCCCCACAAATCAGAGTACCCACAAAGATCAGTTGCCCTCATCAGAGTACCCCCATAGATCAGGTGCTCCAATCAGAGAACCCCATAGAGTGCATCTACAGATCAGAGTACCCCCACAAATCAGGTACCCCAGTCAGAGTATCCCCATAGATTAGAGTGCCCACATACATCAGAGTACCCCCACAGATCATTTGCATCATCAGAATACCCCCCATAGATCAGAGTTCCCTCATAGATCAAAGTAGCCCCATAGATCAGTAAAGCCCATCACAGTGCCCAGTGCCTGATCAATATGTCCCTGAAGAAGGGCAGACAGGAGACGGGAACTGGGAGGAAGTGTGCTGCAGGGGACAAGGCATATACAAGACACCATTGGTTGTTAAGAAGTTGCTAAGTACGCTGGCGTTCCTAGCAATCATTGACCGCTGCTCAGTGGGGATCCAGCGCTGCAGATTGGCGGGCTGACAGTCCAGGTCTGCCATTTTCTGAAGAGCTTTCAGTAAGTTTGAAGGATTACAGAGCCTGAGTGAGAGGTGGAGCCAAGGATGGGAGGTGGAGCCAAGGATGGGAGGTGGAGCTGAGCACTCCAGCGGCCATCTCTTTTATGGTAAAGTGACCCTTTCACTCCAATGTCTGGTGTTGGCAGCAGGGAATGTGGTGCAGATCAGTAATAGCTGCAATACACCCCGGGGGGACCCCTGATGGCTGTTGCCATCATCCATACACATCCATACATCCATGAATAGCAGTTTTGGTACAAAGCTGTGATAATCTGCCAGCCCAGCACAATGTTGCGGGGTGGAGCCGAGCGCTCAGAGCTCTTTGTTCTGGTAAAAGAATGACTTCCTTTATCATTTTTTGTAAGCTATAAAGTACATTCCATGAACGCATGCAAAATCGCATTCATTTCAGTAGGTGGCCCTACACATGACACACGTGCCAAAGTAGCATTAAGCTTTGTGCGTTTTGACACGTCTGCCAAGTGGAACAACACGTGTGTGCTTGCTGTGTTTGTGATGTCATTAACAATGAATGGCACCACAACGTTTCATAAATACACATAAAAAGTTACAATTTTGCTGCGCTCACGAAACAGTCAGGTGTTTTGGTACATCATTAAGGGGCCGCTGTCTCTCCCGGGTTCTTGTAGCCGTCCCCCTGATGGCACGCATTGGACAAAGTGCAGCATCATGGCTACAGCTGCAAGAATCAGGAAGAGACTGCCAGAGCCCTGATGATGCACAGCAGCTCATGCGTTGTACAGGACCCCGAGGCTTCCTGGGATGCATGACATCAGTATTCCAGGAGGATGTCGGAGAGTCCTGCCAGTGGTGGGAGGGGACAAGGAAAATGGTATTACAAAAATTAATAAAGAAATACAAAAAAGGCGAATAATCCATAAAAGAAATACAAAGAAATGTCCATCCGTGACAGTGAGGGGGAGGAGTGCAATAATACAAAGTGTGCGGGGGGGGGGGTCACTTTAAAAGAAAACTGACAAACAAAAGTAGCAAAGTGTCCATAGAAAGCAGAGTGTGATGTCATGATCACCTGTAAATGTGAGGGGACAAGAAAAAAAGATATTACAGCAATAAACAAATTTAAGAAAAAATGCCAAAAAAAGTAGAATAATAAATGGAAAAATGAAATAAAATATCCATCTGTGACAGCGGAGGGGGAGGAGTGCAATGATACAAAGTGTGGGGGGAGGGGGAAGGGTCACTTTATATAAAACCTCTGACAACAAAGTAGTGAAGTGTCCATAGAACGCAGAGTGTGATGTCATGATCACCTGTACATGAGATGACAGACATTTCTATAGCAATGCTTGTGTATACAGAGCTAGATCCCCTCTGAGGTCCCCCATAGATCACAGTCCCCCTCCCCATAGCTCAATACAGCTCCTATCACAACCCCCATTACACCTGACAAGTTCCAGAAGTCAGCCAATCAGGGAGAGGGAACTGGGAGGAGTCAGGCACAGAAGGGGGCGGAGCAAACCTCGGTTGCTAAGTACTCTGGAGTCCCTAGCAACTATTCATTTGCTGCCTTCTTGTCGAGAGGAGTGGACTGCTGGGCTGAAGCTCCACCTCCGTCAGTTATGAAGACACCACAGACTGGGCCATATGAGAGGAGGAGCCAAGGAGAGGCGGAGATGAGTACTATGATGGCCATCTTTGTTAAGGTACAGTGACCTATTCTCCTCTATATACAGTGTGGGCAGCCGTGAATGTCATTCAGAGTAGTAATCGCCACAGTACACTCTGGAGGGGCAGTTCATGCATTTTGTAATGTTTGTACATGTTTGAATGCCGATTTTTATTCAAGTTTCAAAGCTGTCATTAGTTGCTAACCCAGCATCTGTGTGGTTTGAACTGAGGACTTCGGCGGCCATCTTTGTTATGGTAAAAGAACTCATTCCTTTCTATGTACAGTGTGGGCACACCCCAGAGGGACATCTCATGGCTTTTGGGCTGATTATTTATGTACCAATGCTGATTTTGTTTCCTGTTTTAAAGCTGTCATTACTTGCTAAGTAGCTAAATGGGGCGGAGCTGAGGACTCCGGCGGCCATGTTTGTTACGGTGAAGGGACCTATTCCCTTCTAGGTGCAGTGTGGGCAGCTGGGGATGTAATTCAGAGCAGTAGTAGCCACAGAATACCCCAGAGAGACAGCGAACAGCTTCTGGGCTGATAATACATGTATGAATGGCGATTTTGGGTGCAGTTTCAAAACTGTCATTAGCAGCTAAGCCAGCATGTGAGTGGGCGGAGCTGAGCAGTCCACATCTCTTTATCCTGGTAAAGTGCCCCCTTCCTGCCATGTATGGTGTGGGCAGCTGGGACTGTAGTACAGACAAATAATGACACATACTACACCCCAAAGGCCACCCTCATAATTGTAAAAGATTTTTTTCCTTTGTAATTTTTTTTATCCTGTATCTATAAACTGCATTTTGTGGACGCATGTAAAAAAGAGCACTTTTTTGTGTGTATTTGTGTACTACACGCATAGGGCAGATCATTCATTTCAATGGGCTTCCCTACGCACAACACACGCGCCAAAGTAGTTCATGTAGCTTTTTCAGCATTGAACTTTGTGCGTTTTGACATGATTGTTGTGCACTTTTCCACATGCAGAAACATGTCTGCTTACTGCGTTTGAGGTGCCATTACCAGTGAATGGCACCACAAGCGTCACATGCATGTTATGCGCACTTTGTAAATGCATGTACATACTTGGGAGTTTGTGTGCATTTACAAAACGCTCAGGTGTGAATGGGGCCTGCTGAATATGCTGTATACTGAAGATCCTAATGGCTCTGTAACCCTGGAAGAGAGTGGTGATTCCACTCCATCATAAGTATAATACATAGATTTTCACCTCTTGCCTACCGGGCACTTATACCCCCTTCCTGCCCAGGCCAATTTTCAGCTTTCAGCGATGGCACACTTTGAATAACAATTGCATGGTCATGCAACATTGTACCCATATGAAATTTGTATCATTTTTTTCACACAAATAGTGCTTTCTTTTGGTGGTATTTAATTGCCACTGGGTGTTTTATTTTTTGTGCTATAAACAAAAAAAGAGTAAAAATTTTGGAAAAAAAGTTTTTCTTTGTTTCTATTATACAATTTTGTAAACAGGTAATTGTTCTCCTTCACTAATGTGCGTTGATGAGGCTGCACTGATAGGCAGCACTGATGGGCACTGATAGGCAGCACTGATAGGTGGCACTGATGAGGTGGAACGGATAGGCAGCACTGATTGGAACTGATAAGCAGCACTGATAGGCGGCACTGATGAGGCGGCACTGTTATGCAACAATGATGGGCACAGATAGGCGGCACTGATGAGCAGCACTGATGGGTGGCACTGACTGGCAGCACTGATGGGCACAGGTGGGTGGCACTGATGGACACTGGTGGGTGGCACTGATGGGCAGTGGTGGGTGGCACTGATGATCGGTGCTGCTCCGTCCTCTGACAATTGCCAGTTATCGGCAGTACTTTCCTCACGCTGTCACAGCGTGAGGAAAGTGCAGCCGATAACCGGCAACTGCATTTACCAGTGATCTGCTGTGTCATTGGACACGGCTAATCACGTGGTAAAAGGCCACTGTGATTGGCCTTTTACCACATCACGTGATCAGCTGTGTCCAATGGACACAGCGCTCACGGTGATCGCCGGGTGGCGCACCCCTGGGGACACGAGGGAGGGGGCGTTCTGGGAGGACGTCATATGACGCCATCATTTGGCTATCTGCGGTCAGCAAGTGGTTAAACAGAAACTTATGCTTTCTGTGTGTTTCTGTGCGTCATGTTTGGGCAGCCCATTCTGTATCGGTTGCCATGAGTGAATCTAGTTTGAGATTGTAGATCACCGGGTGCGCGCCCCTGGGGGCGTGCGGGAGGGCACGTTCTGAGAGGACGTCATATGACGTCCTCCCAGAACTGGCCGGCCGCAGTCTACGCGTCATGTTTGGGCAGCCCATTAATTTCAATGGACTGCGCTATGCACAAGAAATGTACAAAATAATTCCCTGGCCTCTATTAAAAATCGCACCACGCTAAAATGTAATAAAGTACCATATGTTTTGGCGCACATGAATGTACACGCATTAGCGTGGCGCATGGAGGTGCCATTAAAAATTATTAGTAATGCTGTGCACCTGATAAAGGGCTGCAAAGTGCGCAATTGTGCATGTGTTCCCACAATGGACAAGTGAGAACAGAGCCTTTGGATACATGAACACATTTGGACTGCAGGCTTCCCATTTGCACTTGGGAGTAATACATAGATTTCTGTATCGGTTGCTGTGAGTGAATCTGGTTTACCTATACAGAGAACTGACACTCCTTGTTGAACCATAACTAACAGAGACCCAACCAGATTCGCTGCAATTATTGATGCATGCGATGGCTACTGCCCAGCCGCTGCAGCTCCAAGACACTTGATGCAGATTGCCATAGAGCCTGCTCTTTACACTGCAGAGGGATTTTCTAATTATACCGCCTCTCCAGCTGCAATCCGCTGCAAGCTCTTCACCATGCCTCCATCTTGTTTACTTACATCGAGTAGCCGCTGTGTCTTCCGGATTCTTGTAGCCGTCCCCCTGATGGCATGCACGTGCCACAGTGTAACATCAGGGATACAGCTGCAAGAACCAGGAAGAGACAGCCAGAGCCCCGATGATGCAGAGCAGCGCATGCGTTGTACAGGACCCCAAGGCTTCCTGGAATGCTCCTGGCAGTGGCGGGAAAGGACAAGAAAAAAGGTATTAGCACAAAAAATTTTCATACAAAATGCAAAAAAAGTAGAATAAGAAATTAAAAAATATTCAATTGTAACAGTGGAGGGGGTAGGAGTGCAATTATACAAAGTGGGTGGGGAGGGTGAAGGTTCCCTTTAAACAGAACTTTTTTTAAAAAACGTTACAAACTGTCCATAGAAAGCAGATTTTATTATCATTATCACTTGTAAATGTACATTTCTATAGGAATGCTTGTGCATACAGAGCTAGATTCCCTCTGAGTTCCCCCATAGATCAGAGTCCCCCTCCCCATAGATCAGCACAGCTCCTATCACGGCACCCATTATACCTGACAAGTCCTTGTAGCCAGCCAGGCAGGGGCAGGAAATAGAGGAGAGAAGCATGCCGCAGGGGGTGGAGCAAATGGGGCTTCATCAATTGCTAAAGAAACCCCTAGCAACCATTCACTGCTGCTTAGCGGGAATCCGGTGCTGCTGATTGGCAGGCTGACAGTCTAGGTCTGCCCTTTATTGAAGAATCTTCAGTAAATGTATTGGTCAACGGAGCCTGAGTGACAGGTGGAGCCAAGGACAACTTACGAGTTTAATCAGGGTCAATTGCAAAAGTGTCCCTCACATTGGTGGTCAGTAGGAAGAATGCACCCCTTACCTATCATGCTGTAGTCTGGTGTCACACATGGAACTAACTAGGCACCATCAAGTAGGAGGTCAATTAACTAGCTGCCGACCGCAGATAGCCGAATGACGGCTGCACTGCGGTCGGCCAGTTCTGGGTGGACGTCATATGACGTCCTCCCAGAACGCGCTCTCCTACAGACACAGCTGATCACGTGATGTGGTAAAAGGCCAATCACAGTGGCCTTTTACCACGTGATCAGTGGTGTCCAATGACACGCTGATCAGAGGAAAATGCAAGTGCCGGTTCTCGGCTGCACTTTCCTCACGCTGTCAGATCGTGAGGAAAGTACTGTCGAGAATCGGCAGTTGTCAGAGCGGGGATCGGCACCGATCATCAGGGCACTGATGATCAGTGCCCTGATGATCGGTGCCCAGCAGTGCCACCCGCAAGCTCCGCCCACCAGTGCCCAGCAGTGCGCCCACTAGCTCCGCCCACCTGTGCCCAGCAGATCACCCACCTGTGCCCAGCAGTGCAGCCACCTGTACCCAGCAGTGCAGCCACCTGTGCCACTCTGCAGTGTCACACACCTGTGCCCAGAAGTGCCACCCACCTGTGCCCAGCAGTGCCACCCACCTGTGCCCACCTGTGCCCACCCACCTGTGCCCACCCACCAGTGCCACCCACCAGTGCTGCCAGTCAGTGCCACCAGTCAGTGCCCAGGGGTTGTGCCAGTCAGTGCCGCCAGTCAGTGCCCAGCAGTGATGCCAGTCAGTGCCGTCTATCAGTACCCATCATCAGTGTCACCTATCAGTGCCGCCTATCAGTACTGCATATTAGTGCCGCCTATCCGTGACACCTCATTAGTGCTGTCTATCAGTGCCGCCTATCCATGCCACCTCATTAGTACTGCCTATCAGTGCCCTTTAGTGCTGCCTATCAGTGCCCATCAGTGCCGCCTATCAGTGCCCATCAGTGCTGCCTCATCAACGCACATCAGTGAAGGAGAAAAATTACCTGTTTGAATAATTTTATAATAGAAACAAAGAAACTTTTTTTTTTTCAAATTTTTTGCACTTTTTGTATTTATAGCGTAAAAAGTAAAGCGCCCAGTGGCGATTAAATACCACCCAAAAGAAAGCTCTATTTGTGAGAAAAAAATGATCAAAATTTCATATGGGTACATGGTTGCATAACCGCGCAATTGTCAATCAAAGTGCGGCAGCGCTGAAAGCTGAAAATTGGCCTGGTAAATAAGGGGGTATAAGTGCCTGGTAGGCAAGTGGTTAAAGGAGAACTTTGGGGTTCTCAAAAAACAAACATTTATACTCCCCGCCACACTGCAGCATCAGTCTGAGATGTATGGGGGTACTAAAAAAAAACATACCCCCCTCTATGCTGCAGAATTGCAGGTGCCCCATTCAGAGCACCCCCATAGATCAGAGTACCCCCATAGATCAGGTGCCCCAATCAGAGTACCCCCACAGATCAGGTGCCCCAATCAGAGTACTGCCATAGAGTGCCTCTACAGATCAGAGTACCCCCACAAATCAGAGTGCCCACAAAGTTCAGTTGCCCTCATCAGAGTACCTACATAGATTAGGTGCTCCAATCAGAGAACCCCATAGAGGGCATCTACAGATCAGAGTACCCCCACAAATCAGGTATCCCAATCAGAGTATCCCCATAGATTAGAGTGCCCACATACATCAGAGTACCCCCACAGATCATTTGCATCATCAGAATACCCCCCATAGATCAGAGTTCCCTCATAGATCAAAGTAGCCCCATAGATCAGTAGAGCCCATCACAGTGCCCAGTGCCTGACCAATATGTCCCTGAAGAAGGGCAGACAGGAGATGGGAACTGGGAGGAAGTGTGCTGCAGGGGACAAGGCATATACAAGACACCATTGGTTGTTAAGAAGTTGCTAAGTACGCTGGCGTTCCTAGCAATCATTGACCGCTGCTCAGTGGGGATCCAGCGCTGCAGATTGGCGGGCTGACAGTCCAGGTCTGCCATTTTCTGAAGAGCTTTCAGTAAGTTTGAAGGATTACAGAGCCTGAGTGAGAGGTGGAGCCAAGGATTAGAGGTGAAGCCAAGGATGAGAGGTGAAGCCAAGGATGAGAGGTGGAGCCAACGATGGGAGGTGGAGCCTAGGATGGGAGGTGGAGCTGAGCACTCCAGCGGCCATCTCTTTTATGGTAAAGTGACCCTTTCACTCCAATGTCTGGTGTTGGCAGCAGGGAATGTGGTGCAGATCAGTAATAGCTGCAATACACCCCAGAGGGACCCCTGATGGCTGTTGCCATCATCCATACACATCCATACATCCATGAATAGCAGTTTTGGTACAAAGCTGTGATAATCTGCCAGCCCAGCACAATGTTGCGGGGTGGAGCCGAGCGCTCAGAGCTCTTTGTTCTGGTAAAAGAATGACTTCCTTTATCATTTTTTGTAAGCTATAAAGTACATTCCATGAACGCATGCAAAATCGCATTCATTTCAGTAGGCGGCACTACACATGACACACGTGCCAAAGTAGCATGAAGCTTTGTGCGTTTTGACACGTCTGCCAAGTGGAACAACACGTGTGTGCTTGCTGTGTTTGTGATGTCATTAACAATGAATGGCACCACAACGTTTCATAAATACACATAAAAAGTTACAATTTTGCTGCGCTCACGAAACAGTCAGGTGTTTTGGTACATCATTAAGGGGCCGCTGTCTCTCCCGGGTTCTTGTAGCCGTCCCCCTGATGGCACGCATTGGACAAAGTGCAGCATCATGGCTACAGCTGCAAGAATCAGGAAGAGACTGCCAGAGCCCTGATGATGCACAGCAGTGCATGCGTTGTACAGGACCCCGAGGCTTCCTGGGATGCATGACATCAGTATTCCAGGAGGATGTCGGAGAGTCCTGCCAGTGGTGGGAGGGGACAAGGAAAATGGTATTACAAAAATTAATAAAGAAATACAAAAAAGGCGAATAATCCATAAAAGAAATACAAAGAAATGTCCATCCGTGACAGTGAGGGGGAGGAGTGCAATGATACAAAGTGTGCGGGGGGGGAGGGTCACTTTAAAAGAAAACTGACAAACAAAAGTAGCAAAGTGTCCATAGAAAGCAGAGTGTGATGTCATGATCACCTGTAAATGTGAGGGGACATGAAAAAAAGATATTACAGCAATAAACAAATTTAAGAAAAAATGCCAAAAAAGTAGAATAATAAATGGAAAAATGAAATAAAATGTCCATCTGTGACAGCGGAGGGGGAGGAGTGCAATGATACAAAGTGTGGGGGGAGGGGGAAGGGTCACTTTATATAAAACCTCTGACAACAAAGTAGTGAAGTGTCCATAGAACGCAGAGTGTGATGTCATGATCACCTGTACATGAGATGACAGACATTTCTATAGCAATGCTTGTGTATACAGAGCTAGATCCCCTCTGAGGTCCCCCATAGATCACAGTCCCCCTCCCCATAGCTCAATACAGCTCCTATCACAACCCCCATTACACCTGACAAGTTCCAGAAGTCAGCCAATCAGGGAGAGGGAACTGGGAGGAGTCAGGCACAGCAGGGGGCGGAGCAAACCTCGGTTGCTAAGTACTCTGGAGTCCCTAGCAACTATTCATTTGCTGCCTTCTTGTCGAGAGGAGTGGACTGCTGGGCTGAAGCTCCACCTCCGTCAGTTATGAAGACACCACAGACTGGGCCATATGAGAGGAGGAGCCAAGGAGAGGCGGAGATGAGTACTATGATGGCCATCTTTGTTAAGGTACAGTGACCTATTCTCCTCTATATACAGTGTGGGCAGCCGTGAATGTCATTCAGAGTAGTAATCAACACAGTACACTCTGGAGGGGCAGTTCATGCATTTTGTAATGTTTGTACATGTTTGAATGCCGATTTTTATTCAAGTTTCAAAGCTGTCATTAGTTGCTAACCCAGCATCTGTGTGGTTTGAACTGAGGACTTCGGCGGCCATCTTTGTTATGGTAAAAGAACTCATTCCTTTCTATGTACAGTGTGGGCACACCCCAGAGGGACATCTCATGGCTTTTGGGCTGATTATTTATGTACCAATGCTGATTTTGTTTCCTGTTTTAAAGCTGTCATTACTTGCTAAGTAGCTAAATGGGGCGGAGCTGAGGACTCCGGCGGCCATGTTTGTTACGGTGAAGGGACCTATTCCCTTCTAGGTGCAGTGTGGGCAGCTGGGGATGTAATTCAGAGCAGTAGTAGCCACAGAATACCCCAGAGAGACAGCGAACAGCTTCTGGGCTGATAATACATGTATGAATGGCGATTTTGGGTGCAGTTTCAAAACTGTCATTAGCAGCTAAGCCAGCATGTGAGTGGGCGGAGCTGAGCAGTCCACATCTCTTTATCCTGGTAAAGTGCCCCCTTCCTGCCATGTATGGTGTGGGCAGCTGGGACTGTAGTACAGACAAATAATGACACATACTACACCCCAAAGGCCACCCTCATAATTGTAAAAGATTTTTTTCCTTTGTAATTTTTTTTATCCTGTATCTATAAACTGCATTTTGTGGACGCATGTAAAAAGAGCACTTTTTTGTGTGTATTTGTGTACTACACGCATAGGGCAGATCATTCATTTCAATGGGCTTCCCTACGCACAACACACGCGCCAAAGTAGTGCATGTAGCTTTTTCAGCATTGAACTTTGTGCGTTTTGACACGATTGTTGTGCACTTTTCCACATGCAGAAACATGTCTGCTTACTGCGTTTGAGGTGCCATTACCAGTGAATGGCACCACAAGCGTCACATGCATGTTATGCGCACTTTGTAAATGCATGTACATACTTGGGAGTTTGTGTGCATTTACAAAACGCTCAGGTGTGAATGGGGCCTGCTGAATATGCTGTATACTGAAGATCCTAACGGCTCTGTAACCCTGGAAGAGAGTGGTGATTCCACTCCATCATAAGTATAATACATAGATTTTCACCTCTTGCCTACCGGGCACTTATACCCCATTCCTGCCCAGGCCAATTTTAAGCTTTCAGCGATGGCACACTTTGAATAACAATTGCATAGTCATGCAACATTGTACCCATATGAAATTTGTATCATTTTTTTCACACAAATAGTGCTTTCTTTTGGTGGCATTTAATTGCCACTGGGTGTTTTATTTTTTGTGCTATAAACAAAATAAGAGTAAAAATTTTGGAAAAAAAGTTTTTCTTTGTTTCTATTATACAATTTTGTAAACAGGTAATTGTTCTCCTTCACTAATGTGCGTTGATGAGGCTGCACTGATAGGCAGCACTGATGGGCACTGATAGGCAGCACTGATAGGTGGCACTGATGAGGTGGCACGGATAGGCAGCACTGATTGGAACTGATAAGCAGCACTGATAGGCGGCACTGATGAGGCGGCACTGTTATGCAACAATGATGGGCACAGATAGGCGGCACTGATGAGCAGCACTGATGGGTGGCACTGACTGGCAGCACTGATGGGCACAGGTGGGTGGCACTGATGGACACTGGTGGGTGGCACTGATGGGCAGTGGTGGGTGGCACTGATGATCGGTGCCGCTCCGTCCTCTGACAATTGCCAGTTATCGGCAGTACTTTCCTCACGCTGTCACAGCGTGAGGAAAGTGCAGCCGATAACCGGCAACTGCATTTACCAGTGATCTGCTGTGTCATTGGACACGGCTAATCACGTGGTAAAAGGCCACTGTGATTGGCCTTTTACCACATCACGTGATCAGCTGTGTCCAATGAACACAGCGCTCACGGTGATCGCCGGGTGGCGCACCCCTGGGGACACGAGGGAGGGGGCGTTCTGGGAGGACGTCATATGACGCCATCATTTGGCTATCTGCGGTCGGCGAGTGGTTAAACAGAAACTTATGCTTTCTGTGTGTTTCTGTGCGTCATGTTTGGGCAGCCCATTCTGTATCGGTTGCCATGAGTGAATCTAGTTTGAGATTGTAGATCACCGGGTGCGCGCCCCTGGGGGCATGCGGGAGGGCACGTTCTGAGAGGACATCATATGACGCCCTCCCAGAACTGGCCGGCCGCAGTCTACGCGTCATGTTTGGGCAGCCCATTAATTTCAATGGACTGCGCTATGCACAAGAAATGTACAAAATAATTCCCTGGCCTCTATTAAAAATCGCACCACGCTAAAATGTAATAAAGTACCATATGTTTTGGCGCACATGAATGTACACGCATTAGCGTGGCGCATGGAGGTGCCATTAAAAATTATTAGTAATGCTGTGCACCTGATAAAGGGCTGCAAAGTGCAAAGTACAAAATGCAAAAAAAGTAGAATAAGAAATTAAAAAATATTCAATTGTAACAGTGGAGGGGGTAGGAGTGCAATTATACAAAGTGGGTGGGGAGGGTGAAGGTTCCCTTTAAACAGAACTTTTTTTAAAAAACGTTACAAACTGTCCATAGAAAGCAGATTTTATTATCATTATCACTTGTAAATGTACATTTCTATAGGAATGCTTGTGCATACAGAGCTAGATTCCCTCTGAGTTCCCCCATAGATCAAAGTCCCCCTCCCCATAGATCAGCACAGCTCCTATCACGGCACCCATTATACCTGACAAGTCCTTGTAGCCAGCCAGGCAGGGGCAGGAAATAGAGGAGAGAAGCATGCCGCAGGGGGTGGAGCAAATGGGGCTTCATCAATTGCTAAAGAAACCCCTAGCAACCATTCACTGCTGCTTAGCGGGAATCCGGTGCTGCTGATTGGCAGGCTGACAGTCTAGGTCTGCCCTTTATTGAAGAATCTTCAGGAAATGTATTGGTCAACGGAGCCTGAGTGACAGGTGGAGCCAAGGACAACTTACGAGTTTAATCAGGGTCAATTGCAAAAGTGTCCCTCACATTGGTGGTCAGTAGGAAGAATGCACCCCTTACCTCATGTCATGCTGTAGTCTGGTGTCACACATGGAACTAACTAGGCACCATCAAGTAGGAGGTCAATTAACTAGCTGCCGACCGCAGATAGCCGAATGACGGCTGCACTGCGGCTGGCCAGTTCTGGGTGGACGTCATATGACGTCCTCCCAGAACGCGCTCTCCTACGGACACAGCTGATCACGTGATGTGGTAAAAAGCCAATCACAGTGTCCTTTTACCACGTGATCAGCGGTGTCCAATGACACGCTGATCAGAGGAAAATGCAAGTGACGGTTCTCGGTTGCACTTTTCTCACGCTGTCAGATCGTGAGGAAAGTACTGCCGAGAACCTGCAGTTGTCAGAGCGGGGATCGGCACCGATCATCAGGGCACAGATGATCAGTGCCCTGATGATCGATGCCCAGCAGTGCCACCCGCAAGCTCCGCCCACCAGTGCCCAGCAGATCACCCACCTGTGCCCAGCAGTGCAGCCACCTGTGCCACTCTGCAGTGTCACACACCTGTGCCCAGAAGTGCCACCCACCTGTGCCCAGCAGTGCCACCCACCTGTGCCCACCCACCTGTGCCCACCCACCTGTGCCCACCCACCAGTGCTGCCAGTCAGTGCCACCAGTCAGTGCCCAGGGGTTGTGCCAGTCAGTGCCGCCAGTCAGTGCCCAGCAGTGATGCCAGTCAGTGCCGTCTATCACTACCCATCATCAGTGTCACCTATCAGTGCCGCCTATCAGTGCTGCATATTAGTGCCGCCTATCCGTGACACCTCATTAGTGCTGTCTATCAGTGCCGCCTATCCGTGCCACCTCATTAGTACTGCCTATCAGTGCCCTTTAGTGCTGCCTATCAGTGCCGCCTATCAGTGCCCATCAGTGCTGCCTCATCAACGCACATCAGTGAAGGAGAAAAATTACCTGTTTGAAAAATTTTATAATAGAAACAAAGAAACTTTTTTTTTTTTTTCAAATTTTTTGCAATTTTCGTATTTATAGCGCAAAAAGTAAAGCGCCCAGTGGCGATTAAATACCACCAAAAGAAAGCTCTATTTGTGAGAAAAAAATGATCAAAATTTCATATGGGTACAATGTTGCATAACCGCGCAATTGTCAATCAAAGTGCGGCAGCGCTGAAAGCTGAAAATTGGCCTGGTAAATAAGGGGGTATAAGTGCCTGGTAGGCAAGTGGTTAAAGGAGAACTTTGGGGTTCTCAAAAAACAAACATTTATACTCCCCACCACACTGCAGCATCAGTCTGAGATGTATGGGGATACTAAAAAAAAACATACCCCCCTCTATGCTGCAGAATTGCAGGTGCCCCATTCAGAGCACCCCCATAGATCAGAGTACCCCCATAGATCAGGTGCCCCAATCAGAGTACCCCCACAGATCAGGTGCCCCAATCAGAGTACCGCCATAGAGTGCTTCTACAGATCAGAGTACCCCCACAAATCAGAGTACCCACAAAGGTCAGTTGCCCTCATCAGAGTACCCCTATAGATCAGGTGCTCCAATCAGAGAACCCCATAGAGTGCATCTACAGATCAGAGTACCCCCACAAATCAGGTACCCCAGTCAGAGTATCCCCATAGATTAGAGTGCCCACATACATCAGAGTACCCCCACAGATCATTTGCATCATCAGAATACCCCCCATAGATCAGAGTTCCCTCATAGATCAAAGTAGCCCCATAGATCAGTAAAGCCCATCACAGTGCCCAGTGCCTGATCAATATGTCCCTGAAGAAGGGCAGACAGGAGACGGGAACTGGGAGGAAGTGTGCTGCAGGGGACAAGGCATATACAAGACACCATTGGTTGTTAAGAAGTTGCTAAGTACGCTGGCGTTCCTAGCAATCATTGACCGCTGCTCAGTGGGGATCCAGCGCTGCAGATTGGCGGGCTGACAGTCCAGGTCTGCCATTTTCTGAAGAGCTTTCAGTAAGTTTGAAGGATTACAGAGCCTGAGTGAGAGGTGAAGCCAAGGATGGGAGGTGGAGCCAAGGATGGGAGGTGGAGCTGAGCACTCCAGCGGCCATCTCTTTTATGGTAAAGTGACCCTTTCACTCCAATGTCTAGTGTTGGCAGCAGGGAATGTGGTGCAGATCAGTAATAGCTGCAATACACCCCAGAGGGACCCCTGATGGCTGTTGTCATCATCCATACACATCCATACATCCATGAATAGCAGTTTTGGTACAAAGATGTGATAATCTGCCAGCCCAGCACAATGTTGCGGGGTGGAGCCGAGCGCTCAGAGCTCTTTGTTCTGGTAAAAGAATGACTTCCTTTATCATTTTTTGTAAGCTATAAAGTACATTCCATGAACGCATGCAAAATCGCATTCATTTCAGTAGGCGGCACTACACATGACACACGTGCCAAAGTAGCATGAAGCTTTGTGCGTTTTGACACGTCTGCCAAGTGGAACAACACGTGTGTGCTTGCTGTGTTTGTGATGTCATTAACAATGAATGGCACCACAACGTTTCATAAATACACATAAAAAGTTACAATTTTGCTGCGCTCACGAAACAGTCAGGTGTTTTGGTACATCATTAAGGGGCCGCTGTCTCTCCCGGGTTCTTGTAGCCGTCCCCCTGATGGCACGCATTGGACAAAGTGCAGCATCATGGCTACAGCTGCAAGAATCAGGAAGAGACTGCCAGAGCCCTGAAGATGCACAGCAGCGCATGCGTTGTACAGGACCCCGAGGCTTCCTGGGATGCATGACATCAGTATTCCAGGAGGATGTCGGAGAGTCCTGCCAGTGGTGGGAGGGGACAAGGAAAATGGTATTACAAAAATTAATAAAGAAATACAAAAAAGGCGAATAATCCATAAAAGAAATACAAAGAAATGTCCATCTGTGACAGTGAGGGGGAGGAGTGCAATGATACAAAGTGTGCGGGGGGGGGGGGGAGGGTCACTTTAAAAGAAAACTGACAAACAAAAGTAGCAAAGTGTCCATAGAAAGCAGAGTGTGATGTCATGATCACCTGTAAATGTGAGGGGACAAGAAAAAAAGATATTACAGCAATAAACAAATTTAAGAAAAAATGCCAAAAAAAGTAGAATAATAAATGGAAAAATGAAATAAAATGTCCATCTGTGACAGCGGAGGGGGAGGAGTGCAATGATACAAAGTGTGGGGGGAGGGGGAAGGGTCACTTTATATAAAACCTCTGACAACAAAGTAGTAAAGTGTCCATAGAAAGCAGAGTGTGATGTCATGATCACCTGTACATGAGATGACAGACATTTCTATAGCAATGCTTGTGTATACAGAGCTAGATCCCCTCTGAGGTCCCCCATAGATCACAGTCCCCCTCCCCATAGCTCAATACAGCTCCTATCACAACCCCCATTACACCTGACAAGTTCCAGAAGTCAGCCAATCAGGGAGAGGGAACTGGGAGGAGTCAGGCACAGCAGGGGGCGGAGCAAACCTCGGTTGCTAAGTACTCTGGAGTCCCTAGCAACTATTCATTTGCTGCCTTCTTGTCGAGAGGAGTGGACTGCTGGGCTGAAGCTCCACCTCCGTCAGTTATGAAGACACCACAGACTGGGCCATATGAGAGGAGGAGCCAAGGAGAGGCGGAGATGAGTACTGTGATGGCCATCTTTGTTAAGGTACAGTGACCTATTCTCCTCTATATACAGTGTGGGCAGCCGTGAATGTCATTCAGAGTAGTAATCGCCACAGTACACTCTGGAGGGGCAGTTCATGCATTTTGTAATGTTTGTACATGTTTGAATGCCGATTTTTATTCAAGTTTCAAAGCTGTCATTAGTTGCTAACCCAGCATCTGTGTGGTTTGAACTGAGGACTTCGGCGGCCATCTTTGTTATGGTAAAAGAACTCATTCCTTTCTATGTACAGTGTGGGCACACCCCAGAGGGACATCTCATGGCTTTTGGGCTGATTATTTATGTACCAATGCTGATTTTGTTTCCTGTTTTAAAGCTGTCATTACTTGCTAAGTAGCTAAATGGGGCAAAGCTGAGGACTCCGGCGGCCATGTTTGTTACGGTGAAGGGACCTATTCCCTTCTAGGTGCAGTGTGGGCAGCTGAGGATGTAATTCAGAGCAGTAGTAGCCACAGAATACCCCAGAGAGACAGCGAACAGCTTCTGGGCTGATAATACATGTATGAATGGCGATTTTGGGTGCAGTTTCAAAACTGTCATTAGCAGCTAAGCCAGCATGTGAGTGGGCGGAGCTGAGCAGTCCACATCTCTTTATCCTGGTAAAGTGCCCCCTTCCTGCCATGTATGGTGTGGGCAGCTGGGACTGTAGTACAGACAAATAATGACACATACTACACCCCAAAGGCCACCCTCATAATTGTAAAAGATTTTTTTCCTTTGTAATTTTTTTTATCCTGTATCTATAAACTGCATTTTGTGGACGCATGTAAAAAGAGCACTTTTTTTGTGTGTATTTTTGTACTACTCGCATAGGGCAGCCCATTCATTTCAGTGGGCTTCCCTACGCACAACACACGCGCCAAAGTAGTGCATGTAGCTTTTTCAGCATTGAACTTTGTGCGTTTTGACACGATTGTTGTGTACTTTTCCACATGCAGAAACATGTCTGCTTACTGTGTTTGAGGTGCCATTACCAGTGAATGGCACCACAAGCGTCACATACATGTTATGCGCATTTTGTAAATGCATGTACATACTTGGGAGTTTTTGTGCGTTTACAAAATGCTCAGGTGTGAATGGGACCTACTGAATATGCTGGATACTGAAGATCCTAATGGCTCTGTAACCCTGGAAGAGAGTGGTGATTCCACTCCATCATAAGTATAAGGGCTCGTTCACACTAGGCTCTTTTGCCAACGCTTGCCAAACGCCCCTATAGCTTTTGGCAAGCGTTGGTCCGGCGTTTGCGGAGCGTTATCAACGCTCGGCAAACGCTCCGCAAACGCCGCATGCGCGGTTTAGTGGCGGTTGCTAGGCGTTTGCCGAGCGTTAATAACGCCCCACAAACGTCTATAATGCAGTTTGAATGGTGTTACCGCTCCGCAAACGCCACGCAACCGTGTCGCAACCGCACCGCAAACGCCGGCCGGGCGTTTGCGGAGCGGCACCATAGACGAGAATAGGAGGCTTCAAAGCCTCCTGACTCGTCCAGAGGCGTCCGTTTTGCCGCGACGCAACGCGACGCGACGCAAACGCTCCCGTTAGAACAGCACCATGTGCTGTAATGTGCAGAATTGGCAGAGGCGTTTGGGAAGCGGTAAAAACGCTTACCAAACGCCTCTCTGCCCCCTGCACACAAGGCTAGTGTGAACGTAGCCTAATACATAGATTTTAACCCCTCGCCTACCGGGCACTTATACCCCCTTCCTGCCCAGGCCAATTTTCAGCTTTCAGCAATGGCACACTTTGAATGACAACTGTGCTTTCTTTTGGTGGTATTTAATTGTCATTGGGTGTTTTATTTTTTGTGCTATAAACAAAAAAAGAGTAAAAATTTTGGAAAAAAAGGTTTTTCTTTGTTTCTATTATACGATTTTGCAAACAGGTAATTGTTCTCCTTCACTAATGTGCGTTGATAAGGCTGCACTGATAGGCAGCACTGATAGGCGGCACTAATAGGCGGCACTGATAGGCAGCACTGATGGGCACTGATAAGCAGCACTGATAGGCGGCACTGATGAGGCGGCACTGTTATGCAACAATGATGGGCACAGATAGGCGGCACTAATGAGCAGCACTGATGGGTGGCACTGACTGGCAGCACTGATGGGCACAGGTGGGTGGCACTGATGGGCACTGGTGGGTGGCACTGATGGACACTGATCATCAGGGCACTGATGATCAGTGCTGATCCATCCTCTGACAATTGCCAGTTATCAGCAGTACTTTCCTCACACAACTGCATTTTACCGGTGATCTGCTGTGTCATTGGACAAGGCTAAACATGTGGTAAAAGACCTCTGTGATTGACCTTTTAGCACATCACGTGATCAGCTGTGTCTGTAGGACACAGCACTCACGGTGATCGCTGGGTGGCATGCCCCTGGGGACACGAGGGAGGGTGCGTTTTGGGAGGACGTCATATGACGCCCTCCCAGAACTGGCTGGCCACAGTGAAGCCATCATTTGGCTATCTGCGGTCGGCAAGTGGTTAAACAGAAACTTATGCTTTCTGTGTGTTTCTGTGCGTTATGTTTGGGCAGACCATTCTGTATCGGTTGTCATCAGTGAATCTAGTTTAAGATTGTAGATCGCCGGGTACGCGCCCCTGGGGGCATGTGGGATGGCACGTTCTGAGAGGATGTCATATGACGCCCTCCCAGAACTGGCCGGCCGCAGTCTGCGCGTTAGGTTTGGGCAGCCCATTACTTTCAATGGACTGTGCTATGCACAAGAAATGTACAAAATAATTCCCTGGCCTCTATTAAAAATCGCACCACGCTAAAATGTAATAAAGTACCATATGTTTTGGCGCACATGAATGTACACGCATTAGCGTGGCGCATGGAGGTGCCATTAAAAATTATTATCAATGCTGTGCACCTGATAAAGGGCTGCAAAGTGTGTAATTGTGCATGTGTTCCCACAATGCACAACTGAGAACATAGCCTTTGGATACATGAACACATTTGGACTGCAGGCTTCCTTTTTCCACTTGGGAGTAATACATAGATTTCTGTATCGGTTGCCATGAGTGAATCTGGTTTACCTCACTAACTGTGTATTCTAAACAGTATACGTTACTCCTGGCCCCTTCTCTGCATTGTCTATGCTGTGCATTAAACTCCTCTCTTATCTTTCTATAGTCTGTGTTACACTGTACATTATATTTTGACCCATTCTCTGTGTAGTGTATGTTGTACGTTGCACTCCTGACCTTTTTTCTGTATAGTCTTTATTGTACATTAAAAAGCTGTTTCACATTACACTTCTGACCTCTTCTCAACATATTCTGATTCTTTGATATGAAGGGCTTATGGAGCTTCTATACTGTTCGCAAGTACGTCTTTTAGAGGCTGTTCCCTCCTAACACTGTGATCGACCTAGGAGAGGGATCTGCAAAGAGGTAGATCGCTTCTTAGAGTTCGGAAACGAAGAGTTGGAACTCTGCACTGCTGTCCCGTCGGCGTGCCCAGTCTCGACTGTAAAAGGGGGAAGAAGGTATACCCTTTTACGGAGGATAGACAGCAGGACCTTTTTGCCCTGAATATCAGCTTTACATCCAATCAGCCCTTTTATATTTGATGCATAGAAAAGTAGACAGACAAATATATAGATAGATAGATACCAACCGGGCATCCGCTTTTACCACAGAGTAAACTCAGACCAAATAATGTGCCAGAAAAGTTATCCACTCTGGCCAGAGCACAACACATGTAAAATGGACACAATACTGACAAGAACATTAGACGCCCCACGCTCAACATGTTTCTGGCTGACATATTTTTCATTGCTTATTCACAATCAAAGTAAAAAACTTAAGACCGACAAACATTAACTGTTTACTCTAAACAGTATATGTTACTCCTGGCCCCTTCTCTGCACTGTCTATTGTCTTTGCAATAAACTCCTCTCTTATCTTTCTATAGTCTGTGTTACACTGTACATTATACTTTTGACCCATTCTCTGGATAGTGTATGTTGTACGTTGTACTCCTGACCTTTTTTCTGTATAGACTTTATTGTACATTAAAAAGCTATGTTTCACATTACACTTCTGACCTCTTCTCAGCATATTCTGATTCTTTGATATGAAGGGCTTATGGAGCTTCTATACTGTTCGCAAGTACGTCTCTTAGAGGCTGATCCCTCTTTGCAGATCCCTCTCCTAGGTCGATCACTGTGTAAAGAGGTAAATCGCATCTTAGAGTTCGGAAACGAAGAGTTGGAACTCTGCACTGCTGTCCCGTCGGCGTGCCCAGTCTCGACTGTAAAAGTGGGAAGAAGGTATACCCTTTTACGGAGGATAGACAGCAGGACCTTTTTGCCTGGAGTATCAGTTTTACAGCCAATCAGTCCTTTTATCTTTGATCCATAGAAAAATAGACAGACAAATAGATAGATAGATAGACCCCCACCGGGCATCCGCTTTTACCACAGAGTAAACTCAGACCAAATAATGTACCAGAAAAGTAATTCACTCTGGCCAGAGCACAACACATGTAAAAAACACACAATACTGAGAAGAACATTAGACGCCACGCGCTCAACATGTTTCTGGCTGACATATTTTTCATTGCTTATTCATAATCAAACTAAAAAACTTAAGACCGACAAACACTGTGTATTCTAAACAGTATACGTTACTCCTGGCCCCTTCTCTGCATTGTCTATGCTGTGCATTAAACTCCTCTCTTATCTTTCTATAGTCTCTGTTACACTGTACATTATACTTTTGACCCATTCTCTGGGTAGTGTATGTTGTACATTGTACTCCTGACCTTTTTTCTGTATAGTCTTTATTGTACATTAAAAAGCTATGTTTCACATTACACTTCTGACCTCTTCTCAGCATATTCTGATTCTTTGATATGAAGGGCTTATGGAGCTTCTTTTTTTTTTTTTTTTTTAAATATTTATTTATTTTCAAGTCTTATACATGTCATTTCAACATTTATGTTATTATAATTATCAAAACAGTAATTTATATAATTTATTTGACCATATATATAAACTTCCTTTTCTTACCATCCCCCCTCCCAAAACTCCCCCTTCCCTCCCCTCCCCCCCTTCCCTCTCCCACCCACGCTCCACTTTCCTTTTTCTCTCTTTAACTCCATATCTTTCTATTCTTCCTAAACCCTATTCTAATTCCACTTCCAGGAATATTATCTCCTCATATATTTCATCTTTACTTTATATTCTTCCCAGACTTTCCATTTTTTATTATACAACTCCAACTTGTCCTCATATGTATAATACAATCTTTCTGTCCCGGATAGCTGATTTACTCTACTTATCCAATCCTCCTCAGTTGGCACCTCTCTTTTCTTCCAGAACCTGGGGATCAGACTCTTTGCTGCGTTCAAGTATTGCCATATCCCGAGACTCTTGTATACTTTCGTAGAGAGCTTCGAGATATGGAGGAGACATAGTTCTGGATCCAATCCTATATTGATTTTAGTCATTTTCCCTATTACATAAACTATCTTCCGCCAAAACACCTGTATTTCTGAACGCTCCCACCACATGTGATACCACGTGCCAACCTCACCACATCCTCTCCAACACATCCGTGACATCTCCGTATTCATCTTGTGCTCTACATTAGGGGTAATGTGCCATCTATTCAAACACTTATAATTTACTTCTACTTCCCTCATACTAATATTTTCATGAATTAATGTGAACATTTTCCTCTTCTCCTCCTCCTCTATTTTCCTTCCTATACAGTATCTCTTTCCCATTTCTCTATGTGCATTAATTTTGTGTCAGTGTCAATCTCCAATAATATCTTGTGTATTTTTGCCATTCCGTGTCTACCATTTCCCCGTGTCTCAAATAATCTCTCAAATGGGTTCCAATCCTTTCTAGTTCTTATGGGCTTAGGGAGACTCTCAAAAAAATACTTCAGTTGGTAATATCTTAATCTATCCATCTTATTAAAAACTTCTCCATTTCTGTCTTCCATATCCTTATATGACCCAATTTCCTCCCCTACCAATATATCTCTCAATTGCGCCTCTTGTTTTATAATCCATTTCCTTGCTATACTATCCATACCCGGGATCAAATATTTTGTGTTCCTAAGTGGTATTAATTGTGAATTAAAAACCCACCCTTTTTGTCTGTGTAATAAATCCCATTCTTTTAGAACATTCAAAGTATACTTACTAGTGCTCTCCTCTAATTCCCTATGTTGTGCTGGTACCCAAATACTTTTACTTAAACTTATTCCACTCAGTGCTTTCTCATTTTTAACCCAACTTTTCTCCGGATTATGGATCCAGTCAAAAATTCTCGCAATAATCCCCGCTCTATAATATCTCCTGAAATATGGTACTCCCAATCCTGCTCTCTCTTTACTTCTAGTCAATATCTCCTAGCCTATTCTAGGTTTTTTATTTCTCCATATATATTTTATCATCATTTTCCTAAGTTCTTTAAAATATGTCTCTGGGAGCTTAATTGGGATCATTTGAAATTTGTATAATACTTTAGGGACAATTATCATCTTTATCAGGTTTATGCGTGCCATCCACGATGGGTTTCCATTTCCCACCCTTCTCAGCTCCGCCTTTATCTCATTTATTAGTGCTATATAATTGGCTTTATATAAGTTCGTAGTTGAGGCTGATCATTTTATTCCTAGATATTTTAAATCTTTATCTCTCCAAAGGAAAGGGAATTCCTCTTTTAGTTTTTCCTTTTCTTCATTTTTAAGGTTGATATTTAAAATTTCAGTCTTTGTCGGGTTTATTTTCAGATTCGACAGTTCTCCATACTCACTCAATGCTTTCATTAAATTTAGAAGTGATGTTCTGGGATTTCCTACATAGAACATCAAATGGTCCGCATACGCCGCTACCTTATTTTCTCTATCTCCTATCTTTATTCCTTTTATATCTATATTCTTCCTAATCCTAGACAGCAAGGGCTCCAGTGATAATACATATAACAGTGGGGACAATGGACATCCCTGTCTTGTACCATTTGACATCTTAAAATACTCTGATCTTCCTCCACTTACCATTATGGTGGCGGTAGGCCCTCTATCTAACTCTCCAATCCACCCTCTTATTCTATCTCCCATTCCTAATGCTTCCAGGGTGTCCATCATAAAACCCCAACTTACTCTGTCGAATGCCTTCTCGGCATCTATCGACATCAATATCATTGGGGTTTTCCCTTTCTTGCCCTCTTGTGTAAGCAGCAGTGATCTCAGAGCGTTGTCTCTACCCTCTCTTCCTGGAACAAACCCCACTTGATCTCTATGTATCCACTCCGGCATCAGTTCTTTTAATCTATTTGCCAACACCTTTGCAAATATTTTAGTGTCTACATTCAATAGCGCTATTGGTCGATAACTCGCACATTGCGAGGGATCTTTATCTTCCTTCTGAATCAGTACTATATTAGCCTGTAACGATTCTCCCCTCATCTCCATCCCTTTCCCCAAGGCGTTCATATAACTCTTCATCTTGGGTATTAAAAGCTCTATATATTTTTTATAGTATTTAACTGTGTATCCGTCTGGACCCAGACGTTTCCCTCCCGCCATGCTTTTTAACGCTATTTTTATTTCCTCTGAAGTTATTTCTTCCTCTAAAGAGTTCAGTTGTATTTCTCTTAATTTCGGTAGACCTGCTTCCTCTAGGTATATCTTTCTTTTCCCCCTATTTACTATTTCCATTTTCTTAAACTTATCCTGGGGTATAATATTATACAACTCTTTGTAATGCTCTTTAAATATTCTGGCAATATCCTTAGTTGAGTGTAGAAATTCACCCTTGGGGTTTCTTATTTTCTCAATATAATTTCTATTTTTCTTCTTTCTTAAAGTTCTCATTAAATACTTTCCCGGCCTATCTCCCCATCTATACCTTTCACATGTTATTTTATTAAAGACTCTTCTTTTTTCTTCCTCCATTACATTCTCTAGTTCTTCTTTCTTCTTTATTAACCCCTGCATTATCTCCTTAGATCTTTCCCTTTTATGCACCTGTTCAAGATCATTTATTTCATTTAATAATCTATTTATCTTTTCTTTCCTTTCTTTATTCTTTTTTGCCCCCATTGCAATGAGCAGACCTCTGATGTAAGTTTTATGAGCTTCCCACACCGTTGCTACCGATACATCCTCTGTCTCGTTCTCTTCAAAAAACCACTCAATTTCCCTCTCAATTCTTCGACTAATCTCTTCATCCATGGGGAGTGCCTCATTCATCCGCCACACATATCCCTCTCTCTCTTCTCTACCCCATCTTAACCTCATTTCTACCGGGGCATGATCCGATAGGGTGCTTTCTCCTATTTTTACTTCCCCCACCCATTCTATCATTTGGTGTTCTACTAATATGTAATCTAGTCTAGAATAAGTCTCATGTACTTGGGAAAAGAAAGTATAATCTCTCTCTTTCATATTCCAAATTCTCCAGATGTCCACCAGTTGACACTCATGCATGCTTTTTTTTAACCTTCTCAAGGACTTGCTTTCCTCTCTCCTCACACAGGAAGTGGTATCCATCTTCAGGTCTATACAGAGGTTAAAATAACCCGCCACTAACATACACCCTTTTTTAAAGTCCATCAATCTCTTCAACACTTCTCTCACAAATGTCACTGGCTTCTTATTTGGACTATATATATTTGCTATTGTGCACTCAATTCCCTGTAATTTACCGCTCAAAAATAGGAACCTTCCCTCCGGGTCCTCAAACCTTATATTTTTAGCAAAGCCTATAGCAACTCCTTTTGCTCTTTTAATTGGTGAATCCGCATAAAACCATGTCGGAAAGTATCTGGTTCTCAGTCTAACCTTCGACTCTATCTCTAAGTGTGTTTCTTGCAAGAATATCACTGAGGATTTTCTATGTTGTAGTTCTTTAAATAACCTAAATCTCTTTCCTGGACAATTTAGCCCTTTTACATTATAGGTTATATATTGGATTTCTTCCATCTTACTCTTTTCCTCCTGACTCCTTTTCCTCCTTACTTTCCTCTTTCTTATACCTGTAGAGCGTATTTATCCCGCTAACCTTTTCTCTCCCCTTATTCATCCCCCCCCTCTTCCCACAATCCCTCCCCTTATCCCTCCCCTCCATCCCCTCCCCCCAACCTCACCACCATCCCTCCCCCCCTCCCCCCTCTTTTTAGGCCTTCACTTTGCCTATTCATCATTTGTGGATCTAACATCCACCTTTGATTTGGTCCTTAGGGCTACACTCCTCCCATGGCTAGCCTCCCCTCCATCCAGATCTCCCTATTGACCCCTTTCTATTTGTACTTCTTAACAAAAAGGGGAAGAATTAGAGCAAAGCTAGAGGACTGAAGGATGAAACAGGAGGCAAATTAGGGACACGGAGGGGCAGAGAGAAAAAAAAAAAAAAAAAAAAAACCATCTCTCCCCTCCACCCCCTTCTTTATGGAGCTTCTATACTGTTCGCAAATACGTCTCTTAGAGGCTGATCCCTCTTTGCAGATCCCTCTCCTAGGTCGATCACTGTGTAAAGAGGTAAATCGCATCTTAGAGTTCGGAAACGAAGAGTTGGAACTCTGCACTGCTGTCCCGTCGGCGTGCCCAGTCTCGACTGTAAAAGTGGGAAGAAGGTATACCCTTTTACGGAGGATAGACAGCAGGACCTTTTTGCCCTGAATATCAGCTTTACATCCAATCAGCCCTTTTATCTTTGATGCATAGAAAAGTAGACAGACAAATATATAGATAAATAGATAGATACCAACCGGGCATCCGCTTTTACCACAGAGTAAACTCAGACCAAATAATGTTCCAGAAAAGTAATCCACTCTGGCCAGAGCACAACACATGTAAAAAGGACACAATACTGACAAGAACATTAGACGCCCCACGCTCAACATGTTTCTGGCTGACATATTTTTCATTGCTTATTCACAATCAAAGTAAAAAACTTAAGACCGACAAACACTAACTGTTTATTCTAAACAGTATATGTTACTCCTGGCCCCTTCTCTGCACTGTCTATTGTCTTTGCAATAAACTCCTCTCTTATCTTTCTATAGTCTGTGTTACACTGTACATTATACTTTTGACCCATTCTCTGGGTAGTGTATGTTGTATGTTGTACTCCTGACCTTTTTTCTGTATAGTCTTTATTGTACATTAAAAAGCTATGTTTCACATTACACTTCTGACCTCTTCTCAGCATATTCTGATTCTTTGATATGAAGGGCTTATGGAGCTTCTTTTTTTTTTTTTTTTTATAAATATTTATTTATTTTCAAGTCTCATACATGTCATTTCAACATTTCTATTATTATAATGATCAAAACAGTAATTTATATGATTTATTTGACCATATATATAAACTTCCTTTTCTTACCATCCCCCCTCCCAAAACTCCCCCTCCCCTCCCCCCCTTCCCTCTCCCACCCACGCTCCACTTTCCTTTTTCTCTCATTAACTCCATATCTTTCTATTCTTCCTAAACCCTATTCTAATTCCACTTCCAGGAATATTATCTCCTCATATATTTCATCTTTACTTTATATTCTTCCCAGACTTTCCATTTTTTATTATACAACTCCAACTTGTCCTCATATGTATAATACAATCTTTCTGTCCCGGATAGCTGATTTACTCTACTTATCCAATCCTCCTCAGTTGGCACCTCTCTTTTCTTCCAGAACCTGGGGATCAGACTCTTTGCTGCGGTCAAGTATTGCCATATCCCGAGACTCTTGTATACTTTCGTAGAGAGCTTCGAGATATGGAGGAGACATAGTTCTGGATCCAATCCTATATTGATTTTAGTCATTTTCCCTATTACATAAACTATCTTCCGCCAAAACACCTGTATTTCTGAACACTCCCACCACATGTGATACCACGTGCCAACCTCACCACATCCTCTCCAACACATCAGTGACATCTCCGTATTCATCTTGTGCTCTACATTAGGGGTAATGTGCCATCTATTCAAACAACTTATAATTTACTTCTACTTCCCTCATACTAATATTTTCATGAATTAATGTGAACATTTTCCTCTTCTCCTCCTCCTCTATTTTCCTTCCTATATCTCTTTCCCATTTCTCTATGTGCATTAATTTTGTGTCAGTGTCAATCTCCAGTAATATCTTGTGTATTTTTGCCATTCCGTGTCTACCATTTCCCCGTGTCTCAAATAATCTCTCAAATGGGTTCCAATCCCTTCTAGTTCTTATGGGCTTAGGGAGACTCTCAAAAAAATACTTCAGTTGGTAATATGTTAATCTATCCATCTTATTAAAAACTTCTCCCTTTCTGTCTTCCATATCCTTATATGACCCAATTTCCTCCCCTACCAATATATCTCTCAATTGCGCCTCTTGTTTTATAATCCATTTCCCTGCTATACTATCCATACCCGGGATCAAATATTTTGTGTTCCTAAGTGGTATTAATTGTGAATTAAAAACCCACCCTTTTTGTCTGTGTAATAAATCCCATTGTTTTAGAACATTCAAAGTATACTTACTAGTGCTCTCCTCTAATTCCCTATATTGTGCTGGTACCCAAATACTTTTACTTAAACTTATTCCACTCAGTGCTTTCTCAATTTTAACCCAACTTTTCTCCGGATTATGGATACAGTCAAAAATTCTCGCAATAATCCCCGCTCTATAATATCTCCTGAAATCTGGTACTCCCAGTCCTCCTCTCTCTTTACTTCTAGTCAATATCTCATAGCCTATTCTAGGTTTTTTATTTCTCCATATATATTTTATCATCATTTTCCTAAGTTCTTTAAAATATGTCTCTGGGAGCTTGATTGGGATCGTTTGAAATTTGTATAATACTTTAGGGACAATTATCATCTTTATCAGGTTTATGCGTGCCATCCACGATGGGTTTCCATTTCCCACCCTTCTCAGCTCCGCCTTTATCTCATTTAATAGTGCTATATAATTGGCTTTATATAAGTTTGTAGTTGAGGCTGATAATTTTATTCCTAGATATTTTAAATCTTTATCTCTCCAAAGGAAAGGGAATTCCTCTTTTAGTTTTTCCTTTTCTTCATTTTTAAGGTTGATATTTAAAATTTCAGTCTTTGTCGGGTTTATTTTCAGATTCGACAGTTCTCCATACTCTCTCAATGCTTTCATTAAATTTGGAAGTGATGTTCTGGGATTTCCTACATAGAACATCAAATCGTCCGCATACGCCGCTACCTTATTTTCTCTATCTCCTATCTTTATTCCTTTTATATCTATATTCTTCCTAATCCTAGACAGCAAGGGCTCCAGTGATAATACATATAACAGTGGGGACAATGGACATCCCTGTCTTGTACCATTTGACATCTTAAAATACTCTGATCTTCCTCCATTTACCATTATGGTGGCGGTAGGCCCTCTATCTAACTCTCCAATCCACCCTCTTATTCTATCTCCCATTCCTAATGCTTCCAGGGTGTCCATCATAAAACCCCAACTTACTCTGTCGAATGCCTTCTCGGCATCTATCGACATCAATATCATTGGGGTTTTCCCTTTCTTGCCCTCTTGTGTAAGCAGCAGTGATCTCAGAGCGTTTTCTCTACCCTCTCTTCCTGGAACAAACCCCACTTGATCTCTATGTATCCACTCCGGCATCAGTTCTTTTAATCTATTTGCCAACACCTTTGCAAATATTTTAGTGTCTACATTCAATAGCGCTATTGGTCGATAACTCGCACATTGCGAGGGATCTTTATCTTCCTTCTGAATCAGTACTATATTAGCCTGTAACGATTCTCCCCTCATCTCCATCCCATTCCCCAAGGCGTTCATATAACTCTTCATCTTGGGTATTAAAAGCTCTATATATTTTTTATAGTATTTAACTGTGTATCCGTCTGGACCCGGACTTTTCCCTCCCGCCATGCTTTTTAATGCTATTTTTATTTCCTCTGAAGTTATTTCTTCCTCTAAAGAGTTCAGTTGTATTTCTCTTAATTTCGGTAGACCTGCTTCCTCTAGGTATATCTTTCTTTTCCCCCTATTTACTATTTCCATTTTCTTAAACTTATCCTGGGGTATAATATTATACAACTCATTGTAATACTCTTTAAATATTCTGGCAATATCCTTAGTTGAGTGTAGAAATTCACCCTTGGGGTTTCTTATTTTCTCAATATAATTTCTATTTTTCTTCTTTCTTAAAGTTCTCATTAAATACTTTCCCGGCCTATCTCCCCATCTATACCTTTCACATGTTATTTTATTAAAGACTCTTCTTTTTTCTTCCTCCATTACATTCTCTAGTTCTTCTTTCTTCTTTATTAACCCCTGCATTATCTCCTTAGATCTTTCCCTTTTATGCACCTGTTCAAGATCATTTATTTCATTTAATAATCTATTTATCTTTTCTTTCCTTTCTTTATTCTTTTTTGCCCCCATTGCAATGAGCAGACCTCTGATGTAAGCTTTATGAGCTTCCCACACCGTTGCTACCGATACATCCTCTGTCTCGTTCTCTTCAAAAATCCACTCAATTTCCCTCTCAATTCTTCGACTAATCTCTTCATCCATGAGGAGTGCCTCATTCATCCGCCACACATATCCCTCTCTCTCTTCTCTACCCCATCTTAACCTCATTTCTACCGGGGCATGATCCGATAGGGTGCTTTCTCCTATTTTTACTTCCCCCACCCATTCTATCATTTGGTGTTCTACTAATATGTAATCTAGTCTAGAATAAGTCTCATGTACTTGGGAAAAGAAAGTATAATCTCTCTCTTTCATATTCCAAATTCTCCAGATGTCCACCAGTTGACACTCATGCATCCTTTTTTTTAACCTTCTCAAGGACTTGCTTTCCTCTCTCCTCACACAGGAAGTGGTATCCATCTTCAGGTCTATACAGAGGTTAAAATCACACGCCACTAACATACACCCTTTTTTAAAGTCCATCAATCTCTTCAACACTTCTCTCACAAATGTCACTGGCTTCTTATTTGGACTATATATATTTGCTATTGTGCACTCAATTCCCTGTAATTTACCTCTCAAAAATAGGAACCTTCCCTCCGGGTCCGTCAATCTCTCCTCAACCTCAAACCTTATATTTTTAGCAAAGCCTATAGCAACTCCTTTTGTTCTTTTAATTGGTGAATCCGCATAAAACCATGTCGGAAAGTATCTGGTTCTCAGTCTAACCTTCGACTCTATCTCTAAGTGTGTTTCTTGCAAGAATATCACTGAGGATTTTCTATGTTGTAGTTCTTTAAATAACCTAAATCTCTTTCCTGGACAATTTAGCCCTTTTACATTATAGGTTATATATTGGATTTCTTCCATCTTACTCTTTTCCTCCTGACTCCTTTTCCTCCTTACTTTCCTCTTTCTTATACCTGTAGAGCGTATTTATCCCGCTAACCTTTTCTCTCCCCTTATCCCTCCCCCCCTCTTCCCACAATCCCTCCCCTCTCCCTCCATCCCCTCCCCCCAACCTCACCACCACCCCCCCTCCCCCCTTTTTAAGGCCTTCACTTTGCCTATTCATCATTTGTGGAACTAACATCCACCATTGATTTGGTCCTTAGGGCTACACTCCTCCCATGGCTAGCCTCCCCTCCATCCAGATCTCCCTATTGACCCCTTTCTACTTGTACTTCTTAACAAAAAGGGGAAGAATTAGAGCAAAGCTAGAGGACTGAAGGATGAAACAGGAGGCAAATTAGGGACACGGAGGGGCAGAGAGAAAAAAAAAAAAAAAAACATCTCTCCCCTCCACCCCCTTCTTTATGGAGCTTCTATACTGTTCACAAGTACGTCTCTTAGAGGCTGATCCCTCTTTGCAGATCCCTCTCCTAGGTCGATCACTGTGTAAAGAGGTAAATCGCATCTTAGAGTTCGGAAACGAAGAGTTGGAACTCTGCACTGCTGTCCCGTCGGCGTGCCCAGTCTCGACTGTAAAAGTGGGAAGAAGGTATACCCTTTTACGGAGGATAGACAGCAGGACCTTTTTGCCCTGAATATCAGCTTTACATCCAATCAGCCCTTTTATCTTTGATGCATAGAAAAGTAGACAGACAAATAGATAGATAGATAGATAGATAGATAGATAGATACCAACCGGGCATCTGCATTTTCCACAGAGTAAACTCAGACCAAATAATGTTCCAGAAAAGTAATCCACTCTGGCCAGAGCACAACACATGTAAAAAGGACACAATACTGACAAGAACATTAGACGCCCCACGCTCAACATGTTTCTGGCTGACATATTTTTCATTGCTTATTCACAATCAAAGTAAAAAACTTAAGACCGACAAACACTAACTGTTTATTCTAAACAGTATATGTTACTCCTGGCCCCTTCTCTGCACTGTCTATTGTCTTTGCAATAAACTCCTCTCTTATCTTTCTATAGTCTGTGTTACACTGTACATTATACTTTTGACCCATTCTCTGGGTAGTGTATGTTGTATGTTGTACTCCTGACCTTTTTTCTGTATAGTCTTTATTGTACATTAAAAAGCTATGTTTCACATTACACTTCTGACCTCTTCTCAGCATATTCTGATTCTTTGATATGAAGGGCTTATGGAGCTTCTTTTTTTTTTTTTTTTTATAAATATTTATTTATTTTCAAGTCTCATACATGTCATTTCAACATTTCTATTATTATAATGATCAAAACAGTAATTTATATGATTTATTTGACCATATATATAAACTTCCTTTTCTTACCATCCCCCCTCCCAAAACTCCCCCTCCCCTCCCCCCCTTCCCTCTCCCACCCACGCTCCACTTTCCTTTTTCTCTCATTAACTCCATATCTTTCTATTCTTCCTAAACCCTATTCTAATTCCACTTCCAGGAATATTATCTCCTCATATATTTCATCTTTACTTTATATTCTTCCCAGACTTTCCATTTTTTATTATACAACTCCAACTTGTCCTCATATGTATAATACAATCTTTCTGTCCCGGATAGCTGATTTACTCTACTTATCCAATCCTCCTCAGTTGGCACCTCTCTTTTCTTCCAGAACCTGGGGATCAGACTCTTTGCTGCGGTCAAGTATTGCCATATCCCGAGACTCTTGTATACTTTCGTAGAGAGCTTCGAGATATGGAGGAGACATAGTTCTGGATCCAATCCTATATTGATTTTAGTCATTTTCCCTATTACATAAACTATCTTCCGCCAAAACACCTGTATTTCTGAACACTCCCACCACATGTGATACCACGTGCCAACCTCACCACATCCTCTCCAACACATCCGTGACATCTCCGTATTCATCTTGTGCTCTACATTAGGGGTAATGTGCCATCTATTCAAACAACTTATAATTTACTTCTACTTCCCTCATACTAATATTTTCATGAATTAATGTGAACATTTTCCTCTTCTCCTCCTCCTCTATTTTCCTTCCTATATCTCTTTCCCATTTCTCTATGTGCATTAATTTTGTGTCAGTGTCAATCTCCAATAATATCTTGTGTATTTTTGCCATTCCGTGTCTACCATTTCCCCGTGTCTCAAATAATCTCTCAAATGGGTTCCAATCCTTTCTAATTCTTATGTGCTTAGGGAGACTCTCAAAAAAATACTTCAGTTGGTAATATGTTAATCTATCCATCTTATTAAAAACTTCTCCCTTTCTGTCTTCCATATCCTTATATGACCCAATTTCCTCCCCTACCAATATATCTCTCAATTGCGCCTCTTGTTTTATAATCCATTTCCCTGCTATACTATCCATACCCGGGATCAAATATTTTGTGTTCCTAAGTGGTATTAATTGTGAATTAAAAACCCACCCTTTTTGTCTGTGTAATAAATCCCATTGTTTTAGAACATTCAAAGTATACTTACTAGTGCTCTCCTCTAATTCCCTATATTGTGCTGGTACCCAAATACTTTTACTTAAACTTATTCCACTCAGTGCTTTCTCAATTTTAACCCAACTTTTCTCCGGATTATGGATACAGTCAAAAATTCTCGCAATAATCCCCGCTCTATAATATCTCCTGAAATCTGGTACTCCCAGTCCTCCTCTCTCTTTACTTCTAGTCAATATCTCATAGCCTATTCTAGGTTTTTTATTTCTCCATATATATTTTATCATCATTTTCCTAAGTTCTTTAAAATATGTCTCTGGGAGCTTGATTGGGATCGTTTGAAATTTGTATAATACTTTAGGGACAATTATCATCTTTATCAGGTTTATGCGTGCCATCCACGATGGGTTTCCATTTCCCACCCTTCTCAGCTCCGCCTTTATCTCATTTAATAGTGCTATATAATTGGCTTTATATAAGTTTGTAGTTGAGGCTGATAATTTTATTCCTAGATTTTTTAAATCTTTATCTCTCCAAAGGAAAGGGAATTCCTCTTTTAGTTTTTCCTTTTCTTCATTTTTAAGGTTGATATTTAAAATTTCAGTCTTTGTCGGGTTTATTTTCAGATTCGACAGTTCTCCATACTCTCTCAATGCTTTCATTAAATTTGGAAGTGATGTTCTGGGATTTCCTACATAGAACATCAAATCGTCCGCATACGCCGCTACCTTATTTTCTCTATCTCCTATCTTTATTCCTTTTATATCTATATTCTTCCTAATCCTAGACAGCAAGGGCTCCAGTGATAATACATATAACAGTGGGGACAATGGACATCCCTGTCTTGTACCATTTGACATCTTAAAATACTCTGATCTTCCTCCATTTACCATTATGGTGGCGGTAGGCCCTCTATCTAACTCTCCAATCCACCCTCTTATTCTATCTCCCATTCCTAATGCTTCCAGGGTGTCCATCATAAAACCCCAACTTACTCTGTCGAATGCCTTCTCGGCATCTATCGACATCAATATCATTGGGGTTTTCCCTTTCTTGCCCTCTTGTGTAAGCAGCAGTGATCTCAGAGCGTTTTCTCTACCCTCTCTTCCTGGAACAAACCCCACTTGATCTCTATGTATCCACTCCGGCATCAGTTCTTTTAATCTATTTGCCAACACCTTTGCAAATATTTTAGTGTCTACATTCAATAGCGCTATTGGTCGATAACTCGCACATTGCGAGGGATCTTTATCTTCCTTCTGAATCAGTACTATATTAGCCTGTAACGATTCTCCCCTCATCTCCATCCCATTCCCCAAGGCGTTCATATAACTCTTCATCTTGGGTATTAAAAGCTCTATATATTTTTTATAGTATTTAACTGTGTATTCGTCTGGACCCGGACTTTTCCCTCCCGCCATGCTTTTTAATGCTATTTTTATTTCCTCTGAAGTTATTTCTTCCTCTAAAGAGTTCAGTTGTATTTCTCTTAATTTCGGTAGACCTGCTTCCTCTAGGTATATCTTTCTTTTCCCCCTATTTACTATTTCCATTTTCTTAAACTTATCCTGGGGTATAATATTATACAACTCATTGTAATACTCTTTAAATATTCTGGCAATATCCTTAGTTGAGTGTAGAAATTCACCCTTGGGGTTTCTTATTTTCTCAATATAATTTCTATTTTTCTTCTTTCTTAAAGTTCTCATTAAATACTTTCCCGGCCTATCTCCCCATCTATACCTTTCACATGTTATTTTATTAAAGACTCTTCTTTTTTCTTCCTCCATTACATTCTCTAGTTCTTCTTTCTTCTTTATTAACCCCTGCATTATCTCCTTAGATCTTTCCCTTTTATGCACCTGTTCAAGATCATTTATTTCATTTAATAATCTATTTATCTTTTCTTTCCTTTCTTTATTCTTTTTTGCCCCCATTGCAATGAGCAGACCTCTGATGTAAGTTTTATGAGCTTCCCACACCGTTGCTACCGATACATCCTCTGTCTCGTTCTCTTCAAAAAACCACTCAATTTCCCTCTCAATTCTTCGACTAATCTCTTCATCCATGGGGAGTGCCTCATTCATCCGCCACACATATCCCTCTCTCTCTTCTCTACCCCATCTTAACCTCATTTCTACCGGGGCATGATCCGATAGGGTGCTTTCTCCTATTTTTACTTCCCCCACCCATTCTATCATTTGGTGTTCTACTAATATGTAATCTAGTCTAGAATAAGTCTCATGTACTTGGGAAAAGAAAGTATAATCTCTCTCTTTCATATTCCTAATTCTCCAGATGTCCACCAGTTGACACTCATGCATGCTTTTTTTTAACCTTCTCAAGGACTTGCTTTCCTCTCTCCTCACACAGGAAGTGGTATCCATCTTCAGGTCTATACAGAGGTTAAAATAACCCGCCACTAACATACACCCTTTTTTAAAGTCCATCAATCTCTTCAACACTTCTCTCACAAATGTCACTGGCTTCTTATTTGGACTATATATATTTGCTATTGTGCACTCAATTCCCTGTAATTTACCGCTCAAAAATAGGAACCTTCCCTCCGGGTCCTCAAACCTTATATTTTTAGCAAAGCCTATAGCAACTCCTTTTGCTCTTTTAATTGGTGAATCCGCATAAAACCATGTCGGAAAGTATCTGGTTCTCAGTCTAACCTTCGACTCTATCTCTAAGTGTGTTTCTTGCAAGAATATCACTGAGGATTTTCTATGTTGTAGTTCTTTAAATAACCTAAATCTCTTTCCTGGACAATTTAGCCCTTTTACATTATAGGTTATATATTGGATTTCTTCCATCTTACTCTTTTCCTCCTGACTCCTTTTCCTCCTTACTTTCCTCTTTCTTATACCTGTAGAGCGTATTTATCCCGCTAACCTTTTCTCTCCCCTTATTCATCCCCCCCTCTTCCCACAATCCCTCCCCTTATCCCTCCCCTCCATCCCCTCCCCCCAACCTCACCACCATCCCTCCCCCCCTCCCCCCTCTTTTTAGGCCTTCACTTTGCCTATTCATCATTTGTGGATCTAACATCCACCTTTGATTTGGTCCTTAGGGCTACACTCCTCCCATGGCTAGCCTCCCCTCCATCCAGATCTCCCTATTGACCCCTTTCTATTTGTACTTCTTAACAAAAAGGGGAAGAATTAGAGCAAAGCTAGAGGACTGAAGGATGAAACAGGAGGCAAATTAGGGACACGGAGGGGCAGAGAGAAAAAAAAAAAAAAAAAAAAAACCATCTCTCCCCTCCACCCCCTTCTTTATGGAGCTTCTATACTGTTCGCAAATACGTCTCTTAGAGGCTGATCCCTCTTTGCAGATCCCTCTCCTAGGTCGATCACTGTGTAAAGAGGTAAATCGCATCTTAGAGTTCGGAAACGAAGAGTTGGAACTCTGCACTGCTGTCCCGTCGGCGTGCCCAGTCTCGACTGTAAAAGTGGGAAGAAGGTATACCCTTTTACGGAGGATAGACAGCAGGACCTTTTTGCCCTGAATATCAGCTTTACATCCAATCAGCCCTTTTATCTTTGATGCATAGAAAAGTAGACAGACAAATATATAGATAAATAGATAGATACCAACCGGGCATCCGCTTTTACCACAGAGTAAACTCAGACCAAATAATGTTCCAGAAAAGTAATCCACTCTGGCCAGAGCACAACACATGTAAAAAGGACACAATACTGACAAGAACATTAGACGCCCCACGCTCAACATGTTTCTGGCTGACATATTTTTCATTGCTTATTCACAATCAAAGTAAAAAACTTAAGACCGACAAACACTAACTGTTTATTCTAAACAGTATATGTTACTCCTGGCCCCTTCTCTGCACTGTCTATTGTCTTTGCAATAAACTCCTCTCTTATCTTTCTATAGTCTGTGTTACACTGTACATTATACTTTTGACCCATTCTCTGGGTAGTGTATGTTGTATGTTGTACTCCTGACCTTTTTTCTGTATAGTCTTTATTGTACATTAAAAAGCTATGTTTCACATTACACTTCTGACCTCTTCTCAGCATATTCTGATTCTTTGATATGAAGGGCTTATGGAGCTTCTTTTTTTTTTTTTTTTATAAATATTTATTTATTTTCAAGTCTCATACATGTCATTTCAACATTTCTATTATTATAATGATCAAAACAGTAATTTATATGATTTATTTGACCATATATATAAACTTCCTTTTCTTACCATCCCCCCTCCCAAAACTCCCCCTCCCCTCCCCCCCTTCCCTCTCCCACCCACGCTCCACTTTCCTTTTTCTCTCATTAACTCCATATCTTTCTATTCTTCCTAAACCCTATTCTAATTCCACTTCCAGGAATATTATCTCCTCATATATTTCATCTTTACTTTATATTCTTCCCAGACTTTCCATTTTTTATTATACAACTCCAACTTGTCCTCATATGTATAATACAATCTTTCTGTCCCGGATAGCTGATTTACTCTACTTATCCAATCCTCCTCAGTTGGCACCTCTCTTTTCTTCCAGAACCTGGGGATCAGACTCTTTGCTGCGGTCAAGTATTGCCATATCCCGAGACTCTTGTATACTTTCGTAGAGAGCTTCGAGATATGGAGGAGACATAGTTCTGGATCCAATCCTATATTGATTTTAGTCATTTTCCCTATTACATAAACTATCTTCCGCCAAAACACCTGTATTTCTGAACACTCCCACCACATGTGATACCACGTGCCAACCTCACCACATCCTCTCCAACACATCCGTGACATCTCCGTATTCATCTTGTGCTCTACATTAGGGGTAATGTGCCATCTATTCAAACAACTTATAATTTACTTCTACTTCCCTCATACTAATATTTTCATGAATTAATGTGAACATTTTCCTCTTCTCCTCCTCCTCTATTTTCCTTCCTATATCTCTTTCCCATTTCTCTATGTGCATTAATTTTGTGTCAGTGTCAATCTCCAATAATATCTTGTGTATTTTTGCCATTCCGTGTCTACCATTTCCCCGTGTCTCAAATAATCTCTCAAATGGGTTCCAATCCTTTCTAATTCTTATGTGCTTAGGGAGACTCTCAAAAAAATACTTCAGTTGGTAATATGTTAATCTATCCATCTTATTAAAAACTTCTCCCTTTCTGTCTTCCATATCCTTATATGACCCAATTTCCTCCCCTACCAATATATCTCTCAATTGCGCCTCTTGTTTTATAATCCATTTCCCTGCTATACTATCCATACCCGGGATCAAATATTTTGTGTTCCTAAGTGGTATTAATTGTGAATTAAAAACCCACCCTTTTTGTCTGTGTAATAAATCCCATTGTTTTAGAACATTCAAAGTATACTTACTAGTGCTCTCCTCTAATTCCCTATATTGTGCTGGTACCCAAATACTTTTACTTAAACTTATTCCACTCAGTGCTTTCTCAATTTTAACCCAACTTTTCTCCGGATTATGGATACAGTCAAAAATTCTCGCAATAATCCCCGCTCTATAATATCTCCTGAAATCTGGTACTCCCAGTCCTCCTCTCTCTTTACTTCTAGTCAATATCTCATAGCCTATTCTAGGTTTTTTATTTCTCCATATATATTTTATCATCATTTTCCTAAGTTCTTTAAAATATGTCTCTGGGAGCTTGATTGGGATCGTTTGAAATTTGTATAATACTTTAGGGACAATTATCATCTTTATCAGGTTTATGCGTGCCATCCACGATGGGTTTCCATTTCCCACCCTTCTCAGCTCCGCCTTTATCTCATTTAATAGTGCTATATAATTGGCTTTATATAAGTTTGTAGTTGAGGCTGATAATTTTATTCCTAGATTTTTTAAATCTTTATCTCTCCAAAGGAAAGGGAATTCCTCTTTTAGTTTTTCCTTTTCTTCATTTTTAAGGTTGATATTTAAAATTTCAGTCTTTGTCGGGTTTATTTTCAGATTCGACAGTTCTCCATACTCTCTCAATGCTTTCATTAAATTTGGAAGTGATGTTCTGGGATTTCCTACATAGAACATCAAATCGTCCGCATACGCCGCTACCTTATTTTCTCTATCTCCTATCTTTATTCCTTTTATATCTATATTCTTCCTAATCCTAGACAGCAAGGGCTCCAGTGATAATACATATAACAGTGGGGACAATGGACATCCCTGTCTTGTACCATTTGACATCTTAAAATACTCTGATCTTCCTCCATTTACCATTATGGTGGCGGTAGGCCCTCTATCTAACTCTCCAATCCACCCTCTTATTCTATCTCCCATTCCTAATGCTTCCAGGGTGTCCATCATAAAACCCCAACTTACTCTGTCGAATGCCTTCTCGGCATCTATCGACATCAATATCATTGGGGTTTTCCCTTTCTTGCCCTCTTGTGTAAGCAGCAGTGATCTCAGAGCGTTTTCTCTACCCTCTCTTCCTGGAACAAACCCCACTTGATCTCTATGTATCCACTCCGGCATCAGTTCTTTTAATCTATTTGCCAACACCTTTGCAAATATTTTAGTGTCTACATTCAATAGCGCTATTGGTCGATAACTCGCACATTGCGAGGGATCTTTATCTTCCTTCTGAATCAGTACTATATTAGCCTGTAACGATTCTCCCCTCATCTCCATCCCATTCCCCAAGGCGTTCATATAACTCTTCATCTTGGGTATTAAAAGCTCTATATATTTTTTATAGTATTTAACTGTGTATTCGTCTGGACCCGGACTTTTCCCTCCCGCCATGCTTTTTAATGCTATTTTTATTTCCTCTGAAGTTATTTCTTCCTCTAAAGAGTTCAGTTGTATTTCTCTTAATTTCGGTAGACCTGCTTCCTCTAGGTATATCTTTCTTTTCCCCCTATTTACTATTTCCATTTTCTTAAACTTATCCTGGGGTATAATATTATACAACTCATTGTAATACTCTTTAAATATTCTGGCAATATCCTTAGTTGAGTGTAGAAATTCACCCTTGGGGTTTCTTATTTTCTCAATATAATTTCTATTTTTCTTCTTTCTTAAAGTTCTCATTAAATACTTTCCCGGCCTATCTCCCCATCTATACCTTTCACATGTTATTTTATTAAAGACTCTTCTTTTTTCTTCCTCCATTACATTCTCTAGTTCTTCTTTCTTCTTTATTAACCCCTGCATTATCTCCTTAGATCTTTCCCTTTTATGCACCTGTTCAAGATCATTTATTTCATTTAATAATCTATTTATCTTTTCTTTCCTTTCTTTATTCTTTTTTGCCCCCATTGCAATGAGCAGACCTCTGATGTAAGTTTTATGAGCTTCCCACACCGTTGCTACCGATACATCCTCTGTCTCGTTCTCTTCAAAAAACCACTCAATTTCCCTCTCAATTCTTCGACTAATCTCTTCATCCATGGGGAGTGCCTCATTCATCCGCCACACATATCCCTCTCTCTCTTCTCTACCCCATCTTAACCTCATTTCTACCGGGGCATGATCCGATAGGGTGCTTTCTCCTATTTTTACTTCCCCCACCCATTCTATCATTTGGTGTTCTACTAATATGTAATCTAGTCTAGAATAAGTCACATGTACTTGGGAAAAGAAAGTATAATCTCTCTCTTTCATATTCCTAATTCTCCAGATGTCCACCAGTTGACACTCATGCATGCTTTTTTTTAACCTTCTCAAGGACTTGCTTTCCTCTCTCCTCACACAGGAAGTGGTATCCATCTTCAGGTCTATACAGAGGTTAAAATAACCCGCCACTAACATACACCCTTTTTTAAAGTCCATCAATCTCTTCAACACTTCTCTCACAAATGTCACTGGCTTCTTATTTGGACTATATATATTTGCTATTGTGCACTCAATTCCCTGTAATTTACCGCTCAAAAATAGGAACCTTCCCTCCGGGTCCTCAAACCTTATATTTTTAGCAAAGCCTATAGCAACTCCTTTTGCTCTTTTAATTGGTGAATCCGCATAAAACCATGTCGGAAAGTATCTGGTTCTCAGTCTAACCTTCGACTCTATCTCTAAGTGTGTTTCTTGCAAGAATATCACTGAGGATTTTCTATGTTGTAGTTCTTTAAATAACCTAAATCTCTTTCCTGGACAATTTAGCCCTTTTACATTATAGGTTATATATTGGATTTCTTCCATCTTACTCTTTTCCTCCTGACTCCTTTTCCTCCTTACTTTCCTCTTTCTTATACCTGTAGAGCGTATTTATCCCGCTAACCTTTTCTCTCCCCTTATTCATCCCCCCCTCTTCCCACAATCCCTCCCCTTATCCCTCCCCTCCATCCCCTCCCCCCAACCTCACCACCATCCCTCCCCCCCTCCCCCCTCTTTTTAGGCCTTCACTTTGCCTATTCATCATTTGTGGATCTAACATCCACCTTTGATTTGGTCCTTAGGGCTACACTCCTCCCATGGCTAGCCTCCCCTCCATCCAGATCTCCCTATTGACCCCTTTCTATTTGTACTTCTTAACAAAAAGGGGAAGAATTAGAGCAAAGCTAGAGGATTGAAGGATGAAACAGGAGGCAAATTAGGGACACGGAGGGGCAGAGAGAAAAAAAAAAAAAAAAAAAAACCATCTCTCCCCTCCACCCCCTTCTTTATGGAGCTTCTATACTGTTCGCAAATACGTCTCTTAGAGGCTGATCCCTCTTTGCAGATCCCTCTCCTAGGTCGATCACTGTGTAAAGAGGTAAATCGCATCTTAGAGTTCGGAAACGAAGAGTTGGAACTCTGCACTGCTGTCCCGTCGGCGTGCCCAGTCTCGACTGTAAAAGTGGGAAGAAGGTATACCCTTTTACGGAGGATAGACAGCAGGACCTTTTTGCCCTGAATATCAGCTTTACATCCAATCAGCCCTTTTATCTTTGATGCATAGAAAAGTAGACAGACAAATATATAGATAAATAGATAGATACCAACCGGGCATCCGCTTTTACCACAGAGTAAACTCAGACCAAATAATGTTCCAGAAAAGTAATCCACTCTGGCCAGAGCACAACACATGTAAAAAGGACACAATACTGACAAGAACATTAGACGCCCCACGCTCAACATGTTTCTGGCTGACATATTTTTCATTGCTTATTCACAATCAAAGTAAAAAACTTAAGACCGACAAACACTAACTGTTTATTCTAAACAGTATATGTTACTCCTGGCCCCTTCTCTGCACTGTCTATTGTCTTTGCAATAAACTCCTCTCTTATCTTTCTATAGTCTGTGTTACACTGTACATTATACTTTTGACCCATTCTCTGGGTAGTGTATGTTGTATGTTGTACTCCTGACCTTTTTTCTGTATAGTCTTTATTGTACATTAAAAAGCTATGTTTCACATTACACTTCTGACCTCTTCTCAGCATATTCTGATTCTTTGATATGAAGGGCTTATGGAGCTTCTTTTTTTTTTTTTTTTATAAATATTTATTTATTTTCAAGTCTCATACATGTCATTTCAACATTTCTATTATTATAATGATCAAAACAGTAATTTATATGATTTATTTGACCATATATATAAACTTCCTTTTCTTACCATCCCCCCTCCCAAAACTCCCCCTCCCCTCCCCCCCTTCCCTCTCCCACCCACGCTCCACTTTCCTTTTTCTCTCATTAACTCCATATCTTTCTATTCTTCCTAAACCCTATTCTAATTCCACTTCCAGGAATATTATCTCCTCATATATTTCATCTTTACTTTATATTCTTCCCAGACTTTCCATTTTTTATTATACAACTCCAACTTGTCCTCATATGTATAATACAATCTTTCTGTCCCGGATAGCTGATTTACTCTACTTATCCAATCCTCCTCAGTTGGCACCTCTCTTTTCTTCCAGAACCTGGGGATCAGACTCTTTGCTGCGGTCAAGTATTGCCATATCCCGAGACTCTTGTATACTTTCGTAGAGAGCTTCGAGATATGGAGGAGACATAGTTCTGGATCCAATCCTATATTGATTTTAGTCATTTTCCCTATTACATAAACTATCTTCCGCCAAAACACCTGTATTTCTGAACACTCCCACCACATGTGATACCACGTGCCAACCTCACCACATCCTCTCCAACACATCCGTGACATCTCCGTATTCATCTTGTGCTCTACATTAGGGGTAATGTGCCATCTATTCAAACAACTTATAATTTACTTCTACTTCCCTCATACTAATATTTTCATGAATTAATGTGAACATTTTCCTCTTCTCCTCCTCCTCTATTTTCCTTCCTATATCTCTTTCCCATTTCTCTATGTGCATTAATTTTGTGTCAGTGTCAATCTCCAATAATATCTTGTGTATTTTTGCCATTCCGTGTCTACCATTTCCCCGTGTCTCAAATAATCTCTCAAATGGGTTCCAATCCTTTCTAATTCTTATGTGCTTAGGGAGACTCTCAAAAAAATACTTCAGTTGGTAATATGTTAATCTATCCATCTTATTAAAAACTTCTCCCTTTCTGTCTTCCATATCCTTATATGACCCAATTTCCTCCCCTACCAATATATCTCTCAATTGCGCCTCTTGTTTTATAATCCATTTCCCTGCTATACTATCCATACCCGGGATCAAATATTTTGTGTTCCTAAGTGGTATTAATTGTGAATTAAAAACCCACCCTTTTTGTCTGTGTAATAAATCCCATTGTTTTAGAACATTCAAAGTATACTTACTAGTGCTCTCCTCTAATTCCCTATATTGTGCTGGTACCCAAATACTTTTACTTAAACTTATTCCACTCAGTGCTTTCTCAATTTTAACCCAACTTTTCTCCGGATTATGGATACAGTCAAAAATTCTCGCAATAATCCCCGCTCTATAATATCTCCTGAAATCTGGTACTCCCAGTCCTCCTCTCTCTTTACTTCTAGTCAATATCTCATAGCCTATTCTAGGTTTTTTATTTCTCCATATATATTTTATCATCATTTTCCTAAGTTCTTTAAAATATGTCTCTGGGAGCTTGATTGGGATCGTTTGAAATTTGTATAATACTTTAGGGACAATTATCATCTTTATCAGGTTTATGCGTGCCATCCACGATGGGTTTCCATTTCCCACCCTTCTCAGCTCCGCCTTTATCTCATTTAATAGTGCTATATAATTGGCTTTATATAAGTTTGTAGTTGAGGCTGATAATTTTATTCCTAGATATTTTAAATCTTTATCTCTCCAAAGGAAAGGGAATTCCTCTTTTAGTTTTTCCTTTTCTTCATTTTTAAGGTTGATATTTAAAATTTCAGTCTTTGTCGGGTTTATTTTCAGATTCGACAGTTCTCCATACTCTCTCAATGCTTTCATTAAATTTGGAAGTGATGTTCTGGGATTTCCTACATAGAACATCAAATCGTCCGCATACGCCGCTACCTTATTTTCTCTATCTCCTATCTTTATTCCTTTTATATCTATATTCTTCCTAATCCTAGACAGCAAGGGCTCCAGTGATAATACATATAACAGTGGGGACAATGGACATCCCTGTCTTGTACCATTTGACATCTTAAAATACTCTGATCTTCCTCCATTTACCATTATGGTGGCGGTAGGCCCTCTATCTAACTCTCCAATCCACCCTCTTATTCTATCTCCCATTCCTAATGCTTCCAGGGTGTCCATCATAAAACCCCAACTTACTCTGTCGAATGCCTTCTCGGCATCTATCGACATCAATATCATTGGGGTTTTCCCTTTCTTGCCCTCTTGTGTAAGCAGCAGTGATCTCAGAGCGTTTTCTCTACCCTCTCTTCCTGGAACAAACCCCACTTGATCTCTATGTCTCCACTCCGGCATCAGTTCTTTTAATCTATTTGCCAACACCTTTGCAAATATTTTAGTGTCTACATTCAATAGCGCTATTGGTCGATAACTCGCACATTGCGAGGGATCTTTATCTTCCTTCTGAATCAGTACTATATTAGCCTGTAACGATTCTCCCCTCATCTCCATCCCATTCCCCAAGGCGTTCATATAACTCTTCATCTTGGGTATTAAAAGCTCTATATATTTTTTATAGTATTTAACTGTGTATTCGTCTGGACCCGGACTTTTCCCTCCCGCCATGCTTTTTAATGCTATTTTTATTTCCTCTGAAGTTATTTCTTCCTCTAAAGAGTTCAGTTGTATTTCTCTTAATTTCGGTAGACCTGCTTCCTCTAGGTATATCTTTCTTTTCCCCCTATTTACTATTTCCATTTTCTTAAACTTATCCTGGGGTATAATATTATACAACTCATTGTAATACTCTTTAAATATTCTGGCAATATCCTTAGTTGAGTGTAGAAATTCACCCTTGGGGTTTCTTATTTTCTCAATATAATTTCTATTTTTCTTCTTTCTTAAAGTTCTCATTAAATACTTTCCCGGCCTATCTCCCCATCTATACCTTTCACATGTTATTTTATTAAAGACTCTTCTTTTTTCTTCCTCCATTACATTCTCTAGTTCTTCTTTCTTCTTTATTAACCCCTGCATTATCTCCTTAGATCTTTCCCTTTTATGCACCTGTTCAAGATCATTTATTTCATTTAATAATCTATTTATCTTTTCTTTCCTTTCTTTATTCTTTTTTGCCCCCATTGCAATGAGCAGACCTCTGATGTAAGTTTTATGAGCTTCCCACACCGTTGCTACCGATACATCCTCTGTCTCGTTCTCTTCAAAAAACCACTCAATTTCCCTCTCAATTCTTCGACTAATCTCTTCATCCATGGGGAGTGCCTCATTCATCCGCCACACATATCCCTCTCTCTCTTCTCTACCCCATCTTAACCTCATTTCTACCGGGGCATGATCCGATAGGGTGCTTTCTCCTATTTTTACTTCCCCCACCCATTCTATCATTTGGTGTTCTACTAATATGTAATCTAGTCTAGAATAAGTCTCATGTACTTGGGAAAAGAAAGTATAATCTCTCTCTTTCATATTCCTAATTCTCCAGATGTCCACCAGTTGACACTCATGCATGCTTTTTTTTAACCTTCTCAAGGACTTGCTTTCCTCTCTCCTCACACAGGAAGTGGTATCCATCTTCAGGTCTATACAGAGGTTAAAATAACCCGCCACTAACATACACCCTTTTTTAAAGTCCATCAATCTCTTCAACACTTCTCTCACAAATGTCACTGGCTTCTTATTTGGACTATATATATTTGCTATTGTGCACTCAATTCCCTGTAATTTACCGCTCAAAAATAGGAACCTTCCCTCCGGGTCCTCAAACCTTATATTTTTAGCAAAGCCTATAGCAACTCCTTTTGCTCTTTTAATTGGTGAATCCGCATAAAACCATGTCGGAAAGTATCTGGTTCTCAGTCTAACCTTCGACTCTATCTCTAAGTGTGTTTCTTGCAAGAATATCACTGAGGATTTTCTATGTTGTAGTTCTTTAAATAACCTAAATCTCTTTCCTGGACAATTTAGCCCTTTTACATTATAGGTTATATATTGGATTTCTTCCATCTTACTCTTTTCCTCCTGACTCCTTTTCCTCCTTACTTTCCTCTTTCTTATACCTGTAGAGCGTATTTATCCCGCTAACCTTTTCTCTCCCCTTATTCATCCCCCCCTCTTCCCACAATCCCTCCCCTTATCCCTCCCCTCCATCCCCTCCCCCCAACCTCACCACCATCCCTCCCCCCCTCCCCCCTCTTTTTAGGCCTTCACTTTGCCTATTCATCATTTGTGGATCTAACATCCACCTTTGATTTGGTCCTTAGGGCTACACTCCTCCCATGGCTAGCCTCCCCTCCATCCAGATCTCCCTATTGACCCCTTTCTATTTGTACTTCTTAACAAAAAGGGGAAGAATTAGAGCAAAGCTAGAGGACTGAAGGATGAAACAGGAGGCAAATTAGGGACACGGAGGGGCAGAGAGAAAAAAAAAAAAAAAAAAAAACCATCTCTCCCCTCCACCCCCTTCTTTATGGAGCTTCTATACTGTTCGCAAATACGTCTCTTAGAGGCTGATCCCTCTTTGCAGATCCCTCTCCTAGGTCGATCACTGTGTAAAGAGGTAAATCGCATCTTAGAGTTCGGAAACGAAGAGTTGGAACTCTGCACTGCTGTCCCGTCGGCGTGCCCAGTCTCGACTGTAAAAGTGGGAAGAAGGTATACCCTTTTACGGAGGATAGACAGCAGGACCTTTTTGCCCTGAATATCAGCTTTACATCCAATCAGCCCTTTTATCTTTGATGCATAGAAAAGTAGACAGACAAATATATAGATAAATAGATAGATACCAACCGGGCATCCGCTTTTACCACAGAGTAAACTCAGACCAAATAATGTTCCAGAAAAGTAATCCACTCTGGCCAGAGCACAACACATGTAAAAAGGACACAATACTGACAAGAACATTAGACGCCCCACGCTCAACATGTTTCTGGCTGACATATTTTTCATTGCTTATTCACAATCAAAGTAAAAAACTTAAGACCGACAAACACTAACTGTTTATTCTAAACAGTATATGTTACTCCTGGCCCCTTCTCTGCACTGTCTATTGTCTTTGCAATAAACTCCTCTCTTATCTTTCTATAGTCTGTGTTACACTGTACATTATACTTTTGACCCATTCTCTGGGTAGTGTATGTTGTATGTTGTACTCCTGACCTTTTTTCTGTATAGTCTTTATTGTACATTAAAAAGCTATGTTTCACATTACACTTCTGACCTCTTCTCAGCATATTCTGATTCTTTGATATGAAGGGCTTATGGAGCTTCTTTTTTTTTTTTTTTTATAAATATTTATTTATTTTCAAGTCTCATACATGTCATTTCAACATTTCTATTATTATAATGATCAAAACAGTAATTTATATGATTTATTTGACCATATATATAAACTTCCTTTTCTTACCATCCCCCCTCCCAAAACTCCCCCTCCCCTCCCCCCCTTCCCTCTCCCACCCACGCTCCACTTTCCTTTTTCTCTCATTAACTCCATATCTTTCTATTCTTCCTAAACCCTATTCTAATTCCACTTCCAGGAATATTATCTCCTCATATATTTCATCTTTACTTTATATTCTTCCCAGACTTTCCATTTTTTATTATACAACTCCAACTTGTCCTCATATGTATAATACAATCTTTCTGTCCCGGATAGCTGATTTACTCTACTTATCCAATCCTCCTCAGTTGGCACCTCTCTTTTCTTCCAGAACCTGGGGATCAGACTCTTTGCTGCGGTCAAGTATTGCCATATCCCGAGACTCTTGTATACTTTCGTAGAGAGCTTCGAGATATGGAGGAGACATAGTTCTGGATCCAATCCTATATTGATTTTAGTCATTTTCCCTATTACATAAACTATCTTCCGCCAAAACACCTGTATTTCTGAACACTCCCACCACATGTGATACCACGTGCCAACCTCACCACATCCTCTCCAACACATCCGTGACATCTCCGTATTCATCTTGTGCTCTACATTAGGGGTAATGTGCCATCTATTCAAACAACTTATAATTTACTTCTACTTCCCTCATACTAATATTTTCATGAATTAATGTGAACATTTTCCTCTTCTCCTCCTCCTCTATTTTCCTTCCTATATCTCTTTCCCATTTCTCTATGTGCATTAATTTTGTGTCAGTGTCAATCTCCAATAATATCTTGTGTATTTTTGCCATTCCGTGTCTACCATTTCCCCGTGTCTCAAATAATCTCTCAAATGGGTTCCAATCCTTTCTAATTCTTATGTGCTTAGGGAGACTCTCAAAAAAATACTTCAGTTGGTAATATGTTAATCTATCCATCTTATTAAAAACTTCTCCCTTTCTGTCTTCCATATCCTTATATGACCCAATTTCCTCCCCTACCAATATATCTCTCAATTGCGCCTCTTGTTTTATAATCCATTTCCCTGCTATACTATCCATACCCGGGATCAAATATTTTGTGTTCCTAAGTGGTATTAATTGTGAATTAAAAACCCACCCTTTTTGTCTGTGTAATAAATCCCATTGTTTTAGAACATTCAAAGTATACTTACTAGTGCTCTCCTCTAATTCCCTATATTGTGCTGGTACCCAAATACTTTTACTTAAACTTATTCCACTCAGTGCTTTCTCAATTTTAACCCAACTTTTCTCCGGATTATGGATACAGTCAAAAATTCTCGCAATAATCCCCGCTCTATAATATCTCCTGAAATCTGGTACTCCCAGTCCTCCTCTCTCTTTACTTCTAGTCAATATCTCATAGCCTATTCTAGGTTTTTTATTTCTCCATATATATTTTATCATCATTTTCCTAAGTTCTTTAAAATATGTCTCTGGGAGCTTGATTGGGATCGTTTGAAATTTGTATAATACTTTAGGGACAATTATCATCTTTATCAGGTTTATGCGTGCCATCCACGATGGGTTTCCATTTCCCACCCTTCTCAGCTCCGCCTTTATCTCATTTAATAGTGCTATATAATTGGCTTTATATAAGTTTGTAGTTGAGGCTGATAATTTTATTCCTAGATTTTTTAAATCTTTATCTCTCCAAAGGAAAGGGAATTCCTCTTTTAGTTTTTCCTTTTCTTCATTTTTAAGGTTGATATTTAAAATTTCAGTCTTTGTCGGGTTTATTTTCAGATTCGACAGTTCTCCATACTCTCTCAATGCTTTCATTAAATTTGGAAGTGATGTTCTGGGATTTCCTACATAGAACATCAAATCGTCCGCATACGCCGCTACCTTATTTTCTCTATCTCCTATCTTTATTCCTTTTATATCTATATTCTTCCTAATCCTAGACAGCAAGGGCTCCAGTGATAATACATATAACAGTGGGGACAATGGACATCCCTGTCTTGTACCATTTGACATCTTAAAATACTCTGATCTTCCTCCATTTACCATTATGGTGGCGGTAGGCCCTCTATCTAACTCTCCAATCCACCCTCTTATTCTATCTCCCATTCCTAATGCTTCCAGGGTGTCCATCATAAAACCCCAACTTACTCTGTCGAATGCCTTCTCGGCATCTATCGACATCAATATCATTGGGGTTTTCCCTTTCTTGCCCTCTTGTGTAAGCAGCAGTGATCTCAGAGCGTTTTCTCTACCCTCTCTTCCTGGAACAAACCCCACTTGATCTCTATGTATCCACTCCGGCATCAGTTCTTTTAATCTATTTGCCAACACCTTTGCAAATATTTTAGTGTCTACATTCAATAGCGCTATTGGTCGATAACTCGCACATTGCGAGGGATCTTTATCTTCCTTCTGAATCAGTACTATATTAGCCTGTAACGATTCTCCCCTCATCTCCATCCCATTCCCCAAGGCGTTCATATAACTCTTCATCTTGGGTATTAAAAGCTCTATATATTTTTTATAGTATTTAACTGTGTATTCGTCTGGACCCGGACTTTTCCCTCCCGCCATGCTTTTTAATGCTATTTTTATTTCCTCTGAAGTTATTTCTTCCTCTAAAGAGTTCAGTTGTATTTCTCTTAATTTCGGTAGACCTGCTTCCTCTAGGTATATCTTTCTTTTCCCCCTATTTACTATTTCCATTTTCTTAAACTTATCCTGGGGTATAATATTATACAACTCATTGTAATACTCTTTAAATATTCTGGCAATATCCTTAGTTGAGTGTAGAAATTCACCCTTGGGGTTTCTTATTTTCTCAATATAATTTCTATTTTTCTTCTTTCTTAAAGTTCTCATTAAATACTTTCCCGGCCTATCTCCCCATCTATACCTTTCACATGTTATTTTATTAAAGACTCTTCTTTTTTCTTCCTCCATTACATTCTCTAGTTCTTCTTTCTTCTTTATTAACCCCTGCATTATCTCCTTAGATCTTTCCCTTTTATGCACCTGTTCAAGATCATTTATTTCATTTAATAATCTATTTATCTTTTCTTTCCTTTCTTTATTCTTTTTTGCCCCCATTGCAATGAGCAGACCTCTGATGTAAGTTTTATGAGCTTCCCACACCGTTGCTACCGATACATCCTCTGTCTCGTTCTCTTCAAAAAACCACTCAATTTCCCTCTCAATTCTTCGACTAATCTCTTCATCCATGGGGAGTGCCTCATTCATCCGCCACACATATCCCTCTCTCTCTTCTCTACCCCATCTTAACCTCATTTCTACCGGGGCATGATCCGATAGGGTGCTTTCTCCTATTTTTACTTCCCCCACCCATTCTATCATTTGGTGTTCTACTAATATGTAATCTAGTCTAGAATAAGTCACATGTACTTGGGAAAAGAAAGTATAATCTCTCTCTTTCATATTCCTAATTCTCCAGATGTCCACCAGTTGACACTCATGCATGCTTTTTTTTAACCTTCTCAAGGACTTGCTTTCCTCTCTCCTCACACAGGAAGTGGTATCCATCTTCAGGTCTATACAGAGGTTAAAATAACCCGCCACTAACATACACCCTTTTTTAAAGTCCATCAATCTCTTCAACACTTCTCTCACAAATGTCACTGGCTTCTTATTTGGACTATATATATTTGCTATTGTGCACTCAATTCCCTGTAATTTACCGCTCAAAAATAGGAACCTTCCCTCCGGGTCCTCAAACCTTATATTTTTAGCAAAGCCTATAGCAACTCCTTTTGCTCTTTTAATTGGTGAATCCGCATAAAACCATGTCGGAAAGTATCTGGTTCTCAGTCTAACCTTCGACTCTATCTCTAAGTGTGTTTCTTGCAAGAATATCACTGAGGATTTTCTATGTTGTAGTTCTTTAAATAACCTAAATCTCTTTCCTGGACAATTTAGCCCTTTTACATTATAGGTTATATATTGGATTTCTTCCATCTTACTCTTTTCCTCCTGACTCCTTTTCCTCCTTACTTTCCTCTTTCTTATACCTGTAGAGCGTATTTATCCCGCTAACCTTTTCTCTCCCCTTATTCATCCCCCCCTCTTCCCACAATCCCTCCCCTTATCCCTCCCCTCCATCCCCTCCCCCCAACCTCACCACCATCCCTCCCCCCCTCCCCCCTCTTTTTAGGCCTTCACTTTGCCTATTCATCATTTGTGGATCTAACATCCACCTTTGATTTGGTCCTTAGGGCTACACTCCTCCCATGGCTAGCCTCCCCTCCATCCAGATCTCCCTATTGACCCCTTTCTATTTGTACTTCTTAACAAAAAGGGGAAGAATTAGAGCAAAGCTAGAGGACTGAAGGATGAAACAGGAGGCAAATTAGGGACACGGAGGGGCAGAGAGAAAAAAAAAAAAAAAAAAAAACCATCTCTCCCCTCCACCCCCTTCTTTATGGAGCTTCTATACTGTTCGCAAATACGTCTCTTAGAGGCTGATCCCTCTTTGCAGATCCCTCTCCTAGGTCGATCACTGTGTAAAGAGGTAAATCGCATCTTAGAGTTCGGAAACGAAGAGTTGGAACTCTGCACTGCTGTCCCGTCGGCGTGCCCAGTCTCGACTGTAAAAGTGGGAAGAAGGTATACCCTTTTACGGAGGATAGACAGCAGGACCTTTTTGCCCTGAATATCAGCTTTACATCCAATCAGCCCTTTTATCTTTGATGCATAGAAAAGTAGACAGACAAATATATAGATAAATAGATAGATACCAACCGGGCATCCGCTTTTACCACAGAGTAAACTCAGACCAAATAATGTTCCAGAAAAGTAATCCACTCTGGCCAGAGCACAACACATGTAAAAAGGACACAATACTGACAAGAACATTAGACGCCCCACGCTCAACATGTTTCTGGCTGACATATTTTTCATTGCTTATTCACAATCAAAGTAAAAAACTTAAGACCGACAAACACTAACTGTTTATTCTAAACAGTATATGTTACTCCTGGCCCCTTCTCTGCACTGTCTATTGTCTTTGCAATAAACTCCTCTCTTATCTTTCTATAGTCTGTGTTACACTGTACATTATACTTTTGACCCATTCTCTGGGTAGTGTATGTTGTATGTTGTACTCCTGACCTTTTTTCTGTATAGTCTTTATTGTACATTAAAAAGCTATGTTTCACATTACACTTCTGACCTCTTCTCAGCATATTCTGATTCTTTGATATGAAGGGCTTATGGAGCTTCTTTTTTTTTTTTTTTTATAAATATTTATTTATTTTCAAGTCTCATACATGTCATTTCAACATTTCTATTATTATAATGATCAAAACAGTAATTTATATGATTTATTTGACCATATATATAAACTTCCTTTTCTTACCATCCCCCCTCCCAAAACTCCCCCTCCCCTCCCCCCCTTCCCTCTCCCACCCACGCTCCACTTTCCTTTTTCTCTCATTAACTCCATATCTTTCTATTCTTCCTAAACCCTATTCTAATTCCACTTCCAGGAATATTATCTCCTCATATATTTCATCTTTACTTTATATTCTTCCCAGACTTTCCATTTTTTATTATACAACTCCAACTTGTCCTCATATGTATAATACAATCTTTCTGTCCCGGATAGCTGATTTACTCTACTTATCCAATCCTCCTCAGTTGGCACCTCTCTTTTCTTCCAGAACCTGGGGATCAGACTCTTTGCTGCGGTCAAGTATTGCCATATCCCGAGACTCTTGTATACTTTCGTAGAGAGCTTCGAGATATGGAGGAGACATAGTTCTGGATCCAATCCTATATTGATTTTAGTCATTTTCCCTATTACATAAACTATCTTCCGCCAAAACACCTGTATTTCTGAACACTCCCACCACATGTGATACCACGTGCCAACCTCACCACATCCTCTCCAACACATCCGTGACATCTCCGTATTCATCTTGTGCTCTACATTAGGGGTAATGTGCCATCTATTCAAACAACTTATAATTTACTTCTACTTCCCTCATACTAATATTTTCATGAATTAATGTGAACATTTTCCTCTTCTCCTCCTCCTCTATTTTCCTTCCTATATCTCTTTCCCATTTCTCTATGTGCATTAATTTTGTGTCAGTGTCAATCTCCAATAATATCTTGTGTATTTTTGCCATTCCGTGTCTACCATTTCCCCGTGTCTCAAATAATCTCTCAAATGGGTTCCAATCCTTTCTAATTCTTATGTGCTTAGGGAGACTCTCAAAAAAATACTTCAGTTGGTAATATGTTAATCTATCCATCTTATTAAAAACTTCTCCCTTTCTGTCTTCCATATCCTTATATGACCCAATTTCCTCCCCTACCAATATATCTCTCAATTGCGCCTCTTGTTTTATAATCCATTTCCCTGCTATACTATCCATACCCGGGATCAAATATTTTGTGTTCCTAAGTGGTATTAATTGTGAATTAAAAACCCACCCTTTTTGTCTGTGTAATAAATCCCATTGTTTTAGAACATTCAAAGTATACTTACTAGTGCTCTCCTCTAATTCCCTATATTGTGCTGGTACCCAAATACTTTTACTTAAACTTATTCCACTCAGTGCTTTCTCAATTTTAACCCAACTTTTCTCCGGATTATGGATACAGTCAAAAATTCTCGCAATAATCCCCGCTCTATAATATCTCCTGAAATCTGGTACTCCCAGTCCTCCTCTCTCTTTACTTCTAGTCAATATCTCATAGCCTATTCTAGGTTTTTTATTTCTCCATATATATTTTATCATCATTTTCCTAAGTTCTTTAAAATATGTCTCTGGGAGCTTGATTGGGATCGTTTGAAATTTGTATAATACTTTAGGGACAATTATCATCTTTATCAGGTTTATGCGTGCCATCCACGATGGGTTTCCATTTCCCACCCTTCTCAGCTCCGCCTTTATCTCATTTAATAGTGCTATATAATTGGCTTTATATAAGTTTGTAGTTGAGGCTGATAATTTTATTCCTAGATTTTTTAAATCTTTATCTCTCCAAAGGAAAGGGAATTCCTCTTTTAGTTTTTCCTTTTCTTCATTTTTAAGGTTGATATTTAAAATTTCAGTCTTTGTCGGGTTTATTTTCAGATTCGACAGTTCTCCATACTCTCTCAATGCTTTCATTAAATTTGGAAGTGATGTTCTGGGATTTCCTACATAGAACATCAAATCGTCCGCATACGCCGCTACCTTATTTTCTCTATCTCCTATCTTTATTCCTTTTATATCTATATTCTTCCTAATCCTAGACAGCAAGGGCTCCAGTGATAATACATATAACAGTGGGGACAATGGACATCCCTGTCTTGTACCATTTGACATCTTAAAATACTCTGATCTTCCTCCATTTACCATTATGGTGGCGGTAGGCCCTCTATCTAACTCTCCAATCCACCCTCTTATTCTATCTCCCATTCCTAATGCTTCCAGGGTGTCCATCATAAAACCCCAACTTACTCTGTCGAATGCCTTCTCGGCATCTATCGACATCAATATCATTGGGGTTTTCCCTTTCTTGCCCTCTTGTGTAAGCAGCAGTGATCTCAGAGCGTTTTCTCTACCCTCTCTTCCTGGAACAAACCCCACTTGATCTCTATGTATCCACTCCGGCATCAGTTCTTTTAATCTATTTGCCAACACCTTTGCAAATATTTTAGTGTCTACATTCAATAGCGCTATTGGTCGATAACTCGCACATTGCGAGGGATCTTTATCTTCCTTCTGAATCAGTACTATATTAGCCTGTAACGATTCTCCCCTCATCTCCATCCCATTCCCCAAGGCGTTCATATAACTCTTCATCTTGGGTATTAAAAGCTCTATATATTTTTTATAGTATTTAACTGTGTATTCGTCTGGACCCGGACTTTTCCCTCCCGCCATGCTTTTTAATGCTATTTTTATTTCCTCTGAAGTTATTTCTTCCTCTAAAGAGTTCAGTTGTATTTCTCTTAATTTCGGTAGACCTGCTTCCTCTAGGTATATCTTTCTTTTCCCCCTATTTACTATTTCCATTTTCTTAAACTTATCCTGGGGTATAATATTATACAACTCATTGTAATACTCTTTAAATATTCTGGCAATATCCTTAGTTGAGTGTAGAAATTCACCCTTGGGGTTTCTTATTTTCTCAATATAATTTCTATTTTTCTTCTTTCTTAAAGTTCTCATTAAATACTTTCCCGGCCTATCTCCCCATCTATACCTTTCACATGTTATTTTATTAAAGACTCTTCTTTTTTCTTCCTCCATTACATTCTCTAGTTCTTCTTTCTTCTTTATTAACCCCTGCATTATCTCCTTAGATCTTTCCCTTTTATGCACCTGTTCAAGATCATTTATTTCATTTAATAATCTATTTATCTTTTCTTTCCTTTCTTTATTCTTTTTTGCCCCCATTGCAATGAGCAGACCTCTGATGTAAGTTTTATGAGCTTCCCACACCGTTGCTACCGATACATCCTCTGTCTCGTTCTCTTCAAAAAACCACTCAATTTCCCTCTCAATTCTTCGACTAATCTCTTCATCCATGGGGAGTGCCTCATTCATCCGCCACACATATCCCTCTCTCTCTTCTCTACCCCATCTTAACCTCATTTCTACCGGGGCATGATCCGATAGGGTGCTTTCTCCTATTTTTACTTCCCCCACCCATTCTATCATTTGGTGTTCTACTAATATGTAATCTAGTCTAGAATAAGTCTCATGTACTTGGGAAAAGAAAGTATAATCTCTCTCTTTCATATTCCTAATTCTCCAGATGTCCACCAGTTGACACTCATGCATGCTTTTTTTTAACCTTCTCAAGGACTTGCTTTCCTCTCTCCTCACACAGGAAGTGGTATCCATCTTCAGGTCTATACAGAGGTTAAAATAACCCGCCACTAACATACACCCTTTTTTAAAGTCCATCAATCTCTTCAACACTTCTCTCACAAATGTCACTGGCTTCTTATTTGGACTATATATATTTGCTATTGTGCACTCAATTCCCTGTAATTTACCGCTCAAAAATAGGAACCTTCCCTCCGGGTCCTCAAACCTTATATTTTTAGCAAAGCCTATAGCAACTCCTTTTGCTCTTTTAATTGGTGAATCCGCATAAAACCATGTCGGAAAGTATCTGGTTCTCAGTCTAACCTTCGACTCTATCTCTAAGTGTGTTTCTTGCAAGAATATCACTGAGGATTTTCTATGTTGTAGTTCTTTAAATAACCTAAATCTCTTTCCTGGACAATTTAGCCCTTTTACATTATAGGTTATATATTGGATTTCTTCCATCTTACTCTTTTCCTCCTGACTCCTTTTCCTCCTTACTTTCCTCTTTCTTATACCTGTAGAGCGTATTTATCCCGCTAACCTTTTCTCTCCCCTTATTCATCCCCCCCTCTTCCCACAATCCCTCCCCTTATCCCTCCCCTCCATCCCCTCCCCCCAACCTCACCACCATCCCTCCCCCCCTCCCCCCTCTTTTTAGGCCTTCACTTTGCCTATTCATCATTTGTGGATCTAACATCCACCTTTGATTTGGTCCTTAGGGCTACACTCCTCCCATGGCTAGCCTCCCCTCCATCCAGATCTCCCTATTGACCCCTTTCTATTTGTACTTCTTAACAAAAAGGGGAAGAATTAGAGCAAAGCTAGAGGATTGAAGGATGAAACAGGAGGCAAATTAGGGACACGGAGGGGCAGAGAGAAAAAAAAAAAAAAAAAAAAACCATCTCTCCCCTCCACCCCCTTCTTTATGGAGCTTCTATACTGTTCGCAAATACGTCTCTTAGAGGCTGATCCCTCTTTGCAGATCCCTCTCCTAGGTCGATCACTGTGTAAAGAGGTAAATCGCATCTTAGAGTTCGGAAACGAAGAGTTGGAACTCTGCACTGCTGTCCCGTCGGCGTGCCCAGTCTCGACTGTAAAAGTGGGAAGAAGGTATACCCTTTTACGGAGGATAGACAGCAGGACCTTTTTGCCCTGAATATCAGCTTTACATCCAATCAGCCCTTTTATCTTTGATGCATAGAAAAGTAGACAGACAAATATATAGATAAATAGATAGATACCAACCGGGCATCCGCTTTTACCACAGAGTAAACTCAGACCAAATAATGTTCCAGAAAAGTAATCCACTCTGGCCAGAGCACAACACATGTAAAAAGGACACAATACTGACAAGAACATTAGACGCCCCACGCTCAACATGTTTCTGGCTGACATATTTTTCATTGCTTATTCACAATCAAAGTAAAAAACTTAAGACCGACAAACACTAACTGTTTATTCTAAACAGTATATGTTACTCCTGGCCCCTTCTCTGCACTGTCTATTGTCTTTGCAATAAACTCCTCTCTTATCTTTCTATAGTCTGTGTTACACTGTACATTATACTTTTGACCCATTCTCTGGGTAGTGTATGTTGTATGTTGTACTCCTGACCTTTTTTCTGTATAGTCTTTATTGTACATTAAAAAGCTATGTTTCACATTACACTTCTGACCTCTTCTCAGCATATTCTGATTCTTTGATATGAAGGGCTTATGGAGCTTCTTTTTTTTTTTTTTTTATAAATATTTATTTATTTTCAAGTCTCATACATGTCATTTCAACATTTCTATTATTATAATGATCAAAACAGTAATTTATATGATTTATTTGACCATATATATAAACTTCCTTTTCTTACCATCCCCCCTCCCAAAACTCCCCCTCCCCTCCCCCCCTTCCCTCTCCCACCCACGCTCCACTTTCCTTTTTCTCTCATTAACTCCATATCTTTCTATTCTTCCTAAACCCTATTCTAATTCCACTTCCAGGAATATTATCTCCTCATATATTTCATCTTTACTTTATATTCTTCCCAGACTTTCCATTTTTTATTATACAACTCCAACTTGTCCTCATATGTATAATACAATCTTTCTGTCCCGGATAGCTGATTTACTCTACTTATCCAATCCTCCTCAGTTGGCACCTCTCTTTTCTTCCAGAACCTGGGGATCAGACTCTTTGCTGCGGTCAAGTATTGCCATATCCCGAGACTCTTGTATACTTTCGTAGAGAGCTTCGAGATATGGAGGAGACATAGTTCTGGATCCAATCCTATATTGATTTTAGTCATTTTCCCTATTACATAAACTATCTTCCGCCAAAACACCTGTATTTCTGAACACTCCCACCACATGTGATACCACGTGCCAACCTCACCACATCCTCTCCAACACATCCGTGACATCTCCGTATTCATCTTGTGCTCTACATTAGGGGTAATGTGCCATCTATTCAAACAACTTATAATTTACTTCTACTTCCCTCATACTAATATTTTCATGAATTAATGTGAACATTTTCCTCTTCTCCTCCTCCTCTATTTTCCTTCCTATATCTCTTTCCCATTTCTCTATGTGCATTAATTTTGTGTCAGTGTCAATCTCCAATAATATCTTGTGTATTTTTGCCATTCCGTGTCTACCATTTCCCCGTGTCTCAAATAATCTCTCAAATGGGTTCCAATCCTTTCTAATTCTTATGTGCTTAGGGAGACTCTCAAAAAAATACTTCAGTTGGTAATATGTTAATCTATCCATCTTATTAAAAACTTCTCCCTTTCTGTCTTCCATATCCTTATATGACCCAATTTCCTCCCCTACCAATATATCTCTCAATTGCGCCTCTTGTTTTATAATCCATTTCCCTGCTATACTATCCATACCCGGGATCAAATATTTTGTGTTCCTAAGTGGTATTAATTGTGAATTAAAAACCCACCCTTTTTGTCTGTGTAATAAATCCCATTGTTTTAGAACATTCAAAGTATACTTACTAGTGCTCTCCTCTAATTCCCTATATTGTGCTGGTACCCAAATACTTTTACTTAAACTTATTCCACTCAGTGCTTTCTCAATTTTAACCCAACTTTTCTCCGGATTATGGATACAGTCAAAAATTCTCGCAATAATCCCCGCTCTATAATATCTCCTGAAATCTGGTACTCCCAGTCCTCCTCTCTCTTTACTTCTAGTCAATATCTCATAGCCTATTCTAGGTTTTTTATTTCTCCATATATATTTTATCATCATTTTCCTAAGTTCTTTAAAATATGTCTCTGGGAGCTTGATTGGGATCGTTTGAAATTTGTATAATACTTTAGGGACAATTATCATCTTTATCAGGTTTATGCGTGCCATCCACGATGGGTTTCCATTTCCCACCCTTCTCAGCTCCGCCTTTATCTCATTTAATAGTGCTATATAATTGGCTTTATATAAGTTTGTAGTTGAGGCTGATAATTTTATTCCTAGATTTTTTAAATCTTTATCTCTCCAAAGGAAAGGGAATTCCTCTTTTAGTTTTTCCTTTTCTTCATTTTTAAGGTTGATATTTAAAATTTCAGTCTTTGTCGGGTTTATTTTCAGATTCGACAGTTCTCCATACTCTCTCAATGCTTTCATTAAATTTGGAAGTGATGTTCTGGGATTTCCTACATAGAACATCAAATCGTCCGCATACGCCGCTACCTTATTTTCTCTATCTCCTATCTTTATTCCTTTTATATCTATATTCTTCCTAATCCTAGACAGCAAGGGCTCCAGTGATAATACATATAACAGTGGGGACAATGGACATCCCTGTCTTGTACCATTTGACATCTTAAAATACTCTGATCTTCCTCCATTTACCATTATGGTGGCGGTAGGCCCTCTATCTAACTCTCCAATCCACCCTCTTATTCTATCTCCCATTCCTAATGCTTCCAGGGTGTCCATCATAAAACCCCAACTTACTCTGTCGAATGCCTTCTCGGCATCTATCGACATCAATATCATTGGGGTTTTCCCTTTCTTGCCCTCTTGTGTAAGCAGCAGTGATCTCAGAGCGTTTTCTCTACCCTCTCTTCCTGGAACAAACCCCACTTGATCTCTATGTATCCACTCCGGCATCAGTTCTTTTAATCTATTTGCCAACACCTTTGCAAATATTTTAGTGTCTACATTCAATAGCGCTATTGGTCGATAACTCGCACATTGCGAGGGATCTTTATCTTCCTTCTGAATCAGTACTATATTAGCCTGTAACGATTCTCCCCTCATCTCCATCCCATTCCCCAAGGCGTTCATATAACTCTTCATCTTGGGTATTAAAAGCTCTATATATTTTTTATAGTATTTAACTGTGTATTCGTCTGGACCCGGACTTTTCCCTCCCGCCATGCTTTTTAATGCTATTTTTATTTCCTCTGAAGTTATTTCTTCCTCTAAAGAGTTCAGTTGTATTTCTCTTAATTTCGGTAGACCTGCTTCCTCTAGGTATATCTTTCTTTTCCCCCTATTTACTATTTCCATTTTCTTAAACTTATCCTGGGGTATAATATTATACAACTCATTGTAATACTCTTTAAATATTCTGGCAATATCCTTAGTTGAGTGTAGAAATTCACCCTTGGGGTTTCTTATTTTCTCAATATAATTTCTATTTTTCTTCTTTCTTAAAGTTCTCATTAAATACTTTCCCGGCCTATCTCCCCATCTATACCTTTCACATGTTATTTTATTAAAGACTCTTCTTTTTTCTTCCTCCATTACATTCTCTAGTTCTTCTTTCTTCTTTATTAACCCCTGCATTATCTCCTTAGATCTTTCCCTTTTATGCACCTGTTCAAGATCATTTATTTCATTTAATAATCTATTTATCTTTTCTTTCCTTTCTTTATTCTTTTTTGCCCCCATTGCAATGAGCAGACCTCTGATGTAAGTTTTATGAGCTTCCCACACCGTTGCTACCGATACATCCTCTGTCTCGTTCTCTTCAAAAAACCACTCAATTTCCCTCTCAATTCTTCGACTAATCTCTTCATCCATGGGGAGTGCCTCATTCATCCGCCACACATATCCCTCTCTCTCTTCTCTACCCCATCTTAACCTCATTTCTACCGGGGCATGATCCGATAGGGTGCTTTCTCCTATTTTTACTTCCCCCACCCATTCTATCATTTGGTGTTCTACTAATATGTAATCTAGTCTAGAATAAGTCACATGTACTTGGGAAAAGAAAGTATAATCTCTCTCTTTCATATTCCTAATTCTCCAGATGTCCACCAGTTGACACTCATGCATGCTTTTTTTTAACCTTCTCAAGGACTTGCTTTCCTCTCTCCTCACACAGGAAGTGGTATCCATCTTCAGGTCTATACAGAGGTTAAAATAACCCGCCACTAACATACACCCTTTTTTAAAGTCCATCAATCTCTTCAACACTTCTCTCACAAATGTCACTGGCTTCTTATTTGGACTATATATATTTGCTATTGTGCACTCAATTCCCTGTAATTTACCGCTCAAAAATAGGAACCTTCCCTCCGGGTCCTCAAACCTTTTATTTTTAGCAAAGCCTATAGCAACTCCTTTTGCTCTTTTAATTGGTGAATCCGCATAAAACCATGTCGGAAAGTATCTGGTTCTCAGTCTAACCTTCGACTCTATCTCTAAGTGTGTTTCTTGCAAGAATATCACTGAGGATTTTCTATGTTGTAGTTCTTTAAATAACCTAAATCTCTTTCCTGGACAATTTAGCCCTTTTACATTATAGGTTATATATTGGATTTCTTCCATCTTACTCTTTTCCTCCTGACTCCTTTTCCTCCTTACTTTCCTCTTTCTTATACCTGTAGAGCGTATTTATCCCGCTAACCTTTTCTCTCCCCTTATTCATCCCCCCCTCTTCCCACAATCCCTCCCCTTATCCCTCCCCTCCATCCCCTCCCCCCAACCTCACCACCATCCCTCCCCCCCTCCCCCCTCTTTTTAGGCCTTCACTTTGCCTATTCATCATTTGTGGATCTAACATCCACCTTTGATTTGGTCCTTAGGGCTACACTCCTCCCATGGCTAGCCTCCCCTCCATCCAGATCTCCCTATTGACCCCTTTCTATTTGTACTTCTTAACAAAAAGGGGAAGAATTAGAGCAAAGCTAGAGGATTGAAGGATGAAACAGGAGGCAAATTAGGGACACGGAGGGGCAGAGAGAAAAAAAAAAAAAAAAAAAAACCATCTCTCCCCTCCACCCCCTTCTTTATGGAGCTTCTATACTGTTCGCAAATACGTCTCTTAGAGGCTGATCCCTCTTTGCAGATCCCTCTCCTAGGTCGATCACTGTGTAAAGAGGTAAATCGCATCTTAGAGTTCGGAAACGAAGAGTTGGAACTCTGCACTGCTGTCCCGTCGGCGTGCCCAGTCTCGACTGTAAAAGTGGGAAGAAGGTATACCCTTTTACGGAGGATAGACAGCAGGACCTTTTTGCCCTGAATATCAGCTTTACATCCAATCAGCCCTTTTATCTTTGATGCATAGAAAAGTAGACAGACAAATATATAGATAAATAGATAGATACCAACCGGGCATCCGCTTTTACCACAGAGTAAACTCAGACCAAATAATGTTCCAGAAAAGTAATCCACTCTGGCCAGAGCACAACACATGTAAAAAGGACACAATACTGACAAGAACATTAGACGCCCCACGCTCAACATGTTTCTGGCTGACATATTTTTCATTGCTTATTCACAATCAAAGTAAAAAACTTAAGACCGACAAACACTAACTGTTTATTCTAAACAGTATATGTTACTCCTGGCCCCTTCTCTGCACTGTCTATTGTCTTTGCAATAAACTCCTCTCTTATCTTTCTATAGTCTGTGTTACACTGTACATTATACTTTTGACCCATTCTCTGGGTAGTGTATGTTGTATGTTGTACTCCTGACCTTTTTTCTGTATAGTCTTTATTGTACATTAAAAAGCTATGTTTCACATTACACTTCTGACCTCTTCTCAGCATATTCTGATTCTTTGATATGAAGGGCTTATGGAGCTTCTTTTTTTTTTTTTTTTATAAATATTTATTTATTTTCAAGTCTCATACATGTCATTTCAACATTTCTATTATTATAATGATCAAAACAGTAATTTATATGATTTATTTGACCATATATATAAACTTCCTTTTCTTACCATCCCCCCTCCCAAAACTCCCCCTCCCCTCCCCCCCTTCCCTCTCCCACCCACGCTCCACTTTCCTTTTTCTCTCATTAACTCCATATCTTTCTATTCTTCCTAAACCCTATTCTAATTCCACTTCCAGGAATATTATCTCCTCATATATTTCATCTTTACTTTATATTCTTCCCAGACTTTCCATTTTTTATTATACAACTCCAACTTGTCCTCATATGTATAATACAATCTTTCTGTCCCGGATAGCTGATTTACTCTACTTATCCAATCCTCCTCAGTTGGCACCTCTCTTTTCTTCCAGAACCTGGGGATCAGACTCTTTGCTGCGGTCAAGTATTGCCATATCCCGAGACTCTTGTATACTTTCGTAGAGAGCTTCGAGATATGGAGGAGACATAGTTCTGGATCCAATCCTATATTGATTTTAGTCATTTTCCCTATTACATAAACTATCTTCCGCCAAAACACCTGTATTTCTGAACACTCCCACCACATGTGATACCACGTGCCAACCTCACCACATCCTCTCCAACACATCCGTGACATCTCCGTATTCATCTTGTGCTCTACATTAGGGGTAATGTGCCATCTATTCAAACAACTTATAATTTACTTCTACTTCCCTCATACTAATATTTTCATGAATTAATGTGAACATTTTCCTCTTCTCCTCCTCCTCTATTTTCCTTCCTATATCTCTTTCCCATTTCTCTATGTGCATTAATTTTGTGTCAGTGTCAATCTCCAATAATATCTTGTGTATTTTTGCCATTCCGTGTCTACCATTTCCCCGTGTCTCAAATAATCTCTCAAATGGGTTCCAATCCTTTCTAATTCTTATGTGCTTAGGGAGACTCTCAAAAAAATACTTCAGTTGGTAATATGTTAATCTATCCATCTTATTAAAAACTTCTCCCTTTCTGTCTTCCATATCCTTATATGACCCAATTTCCTCCCCTACCAATATATCTCTCAATTGCGCCTCTTGTTTTATAATCCATTTCCCTGCTATACTATCCATACCCGGGATCAAATATTTTGTGTTCCTAAGTGGTATTAATTGTGAATTAAAAACCCACCCTTTTTGTCTGTGTAATAAATCCCATTGTTTTAGAACATTCAAAGTATACTTACTAGTGCTCTCCTCTAATTCCCTATATTGTGCTGGTACCCAAATACTTTTACTTAAACTTATTCCACTCAGTGCTTTCTCAATTTTAACCCAACTTTTCTCCGGATTATGGATACAGTCAAAAATTCTCGCAATAATCCCCGCTCTATAATATCTCCTGAAATCTGGTACTCCCAGTCCTCCTCTCTCTTTACTTCTAGTCAATATCTCATAGCCTATTCTAGGTTTTTTATTTCTCCATATATATTTTATCATCATTTTCCTAAGTTCTTTAAAATATGTCTCTGGGAGCTTGATTGGGATCGTTTGAAATTTGTATAATACTTTAGGGACAATTATCATCTTTATCAGGTTTATGCGTGCCATCCACGATGGGTTTCCATTTCCCACCCTTCTCAGCTCCGCCTTTATCTCATTTAATAGTGCTATATAATTGGCTTTATATAAGTTTGTAGTTGAGGCTGATAATTTTATTCCTAGATATTTTAAATCTTTATCTCTCCAAAGGAAAGGGAATTCCTCTTTTAGTTTTTCCTTTTCTTCATTTTTAAGGTTGATATTTAAAATTTCAGTCTTTGTCGGGTTTATTTTCAGATTCGACAGTTCTCCATACTCTCTCAATGCTTTCATTAAATTTGGAAGTGATGTTCTGGGATTTCCTACATAGAACATCAAATCGTCCGCATACGCCGCTACCTTATTTTCTCTATCTCCTATCTTTATTCCTTTTATATCTATATTCTTCCTAATCCTAGACAGCAAGGGCTCCAGTGATAATACATATAACAGTGGGGACAATGGACATCCCTGTCTTGTACCATTTGACATCTTAAAATACTCTGATCTTCCTCCATTTACCATTATGGTGGCGGTAGGCCCTCTATCTAACTCTCCAATCCACCCTCTTATTCTATCTCCCATTCCTAATGCTTCCAGGGTGTCCATCATAAAACCCCAACTTACTCTGTCGAATGCCTTCTCGGCATCTATCGACATCAATATCATTGGGGTTTTCCCTTTCTTGCCCTCTTGTGTAAGCAGCAGTGATCTCAGAGCGTTTTCTCTACCCTCTCTTCCTGGAACAAACCCCACTTGATCTCTATGTCTCCACTCCGGCATCAGTTCTTTTAATCTATTTGCCAACACCTTTGCAAATATTTTAGTGTCTACATTCAATAGCGCTATTGGTCGATAACTCGCACATTGCGAGGGATCTTTATCTTCCTTCTGAATCAGTACTATATTAGCCTGTAACGATTCTCCCCTCATCTCCATCCCATTCCCCAAGGCGTTCATATAACTCTTCATCTTGGGTATTAAAAGCTCTATATATTTTTTATAGTATTTAACTGTGTATTCGTCTGGACCCGGACTTTTCCCTCCCGCCATGCTTTTTAATGCTATTTTTATTTCCTCTGAAGTTATTTCTTCCTCTAAAGAGTTCAGTTGTATTTCTCTTAATTTCGGTAGACCTGCTTCCTCTAGGTATATCTTTCTTTTCCCCCTATTTACTATTTCCATTTTCTTAAACTTATCCTGGGGTATAATATTATACAACTCATTGTAATACTCTTTAAATATTCTGGCAATATCCTTAGTTGAGTGTAGAAATTCACCCTTGGGGTTTCTTATTTTCTCAATATAATTTCTATTTTTCTTCTTTCTTAAAGTTCTCATTAAATACTTTCCCGGCCTATCTCCCCATCTATACCTTTCACATGTTATTTTATTAAAGACTCTTCTTTTTTCTTCCTCCATTACATTCTCTAGTTCTTCTTTCTTCTTTATTAACCCCTGCATTATCTCCTTAGATCTTTCCCTTTTATGCACCTGTTCAAGATCATTTATTTCATTTAATAATCTATTTATCTTTTCTTTCCTTTCTTTATTCTTTTTTGCCCCCATTGCAATGAGCAGACCTCTGATGTAAGTTTTATGAGCTTCCCACACCGTTGCTACCGATACATCCTCTGTCTCGTTCTCTTCAAAAAACCACTCAATTTCCCTCTCAATTCTTCGACTAATCTCTTCATCCATGGGGAGTGCCTCATTCATCCGCCACACATATCCCTCTCTCTCTTCTCTACCCCATCTTAACCTCATTTCTACCGGGGCATGATCCGATAGGGTGCTTTCTCCTATTTTTACTTCCCCCACCCATTCTATCATTTGGTGTTCTACTAATATGTAATCTAGTCTAGAATAAGTCTCATGTACTTGGGAAAAGAAAGTATAATCTCTCTCTTTCATATTCCTAATTCTCCAGATGTCCACCAGTTGACACTCATGCATGCTTTTTTTTAACCTTCTCAAGGACTTGCTTTCCTCTCTCCTCACACAGGAAGTGGTATCCATCTTCAGGTCTATACAGAGGTTAAAATAACCCGCCACTAACATACACCCTTTTTTAAAGTCCATCAATCTCTTCAACACTTCTCTCACAAATGTCACTGGCTTCTTATTTGGACTATATATATTTGCTATTGTGCACTCAATTCCCTGTAATTTACCGCTCAAAAATAGGAACCTTCCCTCCGGGTCCTCAAACCTTATATTTTTAGCAAAGCCTATAGCAACTCCTTTTGCTCTTTTAATTGGTGAATCCGCATAAAACCATGTCGGAAAGTATCTGGTTCTCAGTCTAACCTTCGACTCTATCTCTAAGTGTGTTTCTTGCAAGAATATCACTGAGGATTTTCTATGTTGTAGTTCTTTAAATAACCTAAATCTCTTTCCTGGACAATTTAGCCCTTTTACATTATAGGTTATATATTGGATTTCTTCCATCTTACTCTTTTCCTCCTGACTCCTTTTCCTCCTTACTTTCCTCTTTCTTATACCTGTAGAGCGTATTTATCCCGCTAACCTTTTCTCTCCCCTTATTCATCCCCCCCTCTTCCCACAATCCCTCCCCTTATCCCTCCCCTCCATCCCCTCCCCCCAACCTCACCACCATCCCTCCCCCCCTCCCCCCTCTTTTTAGGCCTTCACTTTGCCTATTCATCATTTGTGGATCTAACATCCACCTTTGATTTGGTCCTTAGGGCTACACTCCTCCCATGGCTAGCCTCCCCTCCATCCAGATCTCCCTATTGACCCCTTTCTATTTGTACTTCTTAACAAAAAGGGGAAGAATTAGAGCAAAGCTAGAGGACTGAAGGATGAAACAGGAGGCAAATTAGGGACACGGAGGGGCAGAGAGAAAAAAAAAAAAAAAAAAAAACCATCTCTCCCCTCCAC